>NC_133619.1:643238444-643535944 GCF_048593235.1 Sminthopsis crassicaudata | reverse complement strand
TTGGTGAGGGCGCAGACGCGCGCCGCGGGACCCCGGGAGGGAGGGGTGGTTGCTGTGGAGACGGCAGCGGGAGCGAGGGCAGGGAGGAGATGGCTCCGCCGGAAGCTGGGGCCCCTGGATGACAGCGCCTGGGAGGAGAGACGACAGGGGGCGGGGTCTGGACTAATCCCGAGCTGCAGCCCTAGAAGTCCCAGCCAATGGGAGACGGCGGGAGTAATCGTCTGGACCACTACTCCCGGCCTTCCCCGCCCCCTCGAGAGGATAGGGCGCTGCGAAGAAGATTTGGGGGGGAGGGGAGGGGAGACGGTAGGCCTCCCCACCCGGACCTCCGAGGAATCCCCGGGCTTTGTGGGGCAGAGACCATCCCCCCCATGCTTCCCGTACCCTTCAAGCTGTGCTGGCTCTTTCTCCCTTCTCGCCTCCACTCCTGGGGTGGCTCAGCCTGGCCTCTCGGCCTGAGTGGACCTCCGGCCTTTCCTGTGACAGCCCCTGATGAAGGGGCTTGGAGTCGGGCCACAGGAGCGCGATTGGGATCAGGCTCTTCCTTGCTCTGTGCCTCCGTTTCCCCCGTTTGTCAAATGCAGAGTTTGGACTAGATTGTTTTTCAGTCAATAAGCATTTATTTAGCGCCTGTTGTGTGCAGTCTTGCCCTGTATGCTGGGGATACAGAGAAAGGGGGGGGGAAAGACCGGGGAGGTCCTTGCCCTCCTGGAGCCCTCCCCTCTTGATGGGGAAGGAGGAGGGGGAGGGAAGCACATGGTGGAATGGAGTGCAGGACTTCTGAAGGGAAGACTGATAGGGATGTGGGAGAAAGGGAGCTTGGCTAGGCATGTTGAGGGAGGCCAGCTTGTGGCCTGATGCTGAGGTCCGTAGGCAAGGCCAGCTGCACCCGTTGAGGGGAGCTGGGAAAGAGGTCTCTTTTTCCCTCTGGGTCCCCCCCTGGGAGATTGGGGGAGGGTTCAGTTTACCCAAGCTGCGGAGTGATCAGCTCCAGATCCATGCCACAGGAGAAAATTGCAGGGAGGGAGTCGAGAGCCATGGCCCAAAAGAGCTGTTCCAGTGCTCTTCCTAGAAGCAGAAGAGGGAGTAGCCTCGTGCTAATCGCTGCCCTTGGAGGCGTCCAGCACACGATCTCTTGGCAGGCCAGCTAGCTGGGGCCTTCTGGCATGGGTGGTAGTGCTATAGAGGGGGACAAGTGGTTAAGAAGAGGAAAATCTGGATCTCTTCTGGACTCAGAACAGACAGCATTCATGTGGGACAGGCTGAGCCAGGGGCAGGTGGAGAGGGGAAGGGAGGAGGAGATGGGGGAGGATGGACAAAAGGAGGGAGAGGGGAGGTGCCAAGCAATCAGGTAGCAGTGGATACACTGAGGTCTGACCCTGGTCAAAGCTCCTTGAAGGCAAAAATGAAGATCCATATCTGAGGTGAGATAGGAGGGCATGCATGCCAGGTGTGGAAGTCAGCCTGTGCAAAAGCATGGTAATGGGACTTGAGAATGCCATGGTCACAATTGCTATTAAGGTTTGCAAAGCCCTTTCTCCTGTTATCTCTTTTGATCTTTACAACAATCTTACTAAGTAGGTGCTGTGAAGATCCCCACTTTATGGGGAAGAGGAAGCCTGAGGCAAAGACTTCCATCAAAGTGAGAGTTTCACAGACAGAGTCGTAGAACTCAGTTCTTTCCAATGGCTCTTATCCACTGCATGCTCTAGCTTCCTCCCAAATAAAGCCCATTTGGCTAGAAGGAAGCATGAGGGGAAAATAATTCCACCTTGAAGTACAACAGAACCCAGGCTGTGAAGACCTTTAAAAGTGAAAGTGAGACATTTGTACTTTGCTTCCAGAGATAAAAGGGAGCTATGGCAGCTTCTAAAGTAGGGTGGTGATAGCTACAGGAGTGCAATTGTCTGATCCAGGATGATCTCCCCCTTAGGTTTTGTCCAGAGCCCAGCCAATCCTCTGTCCTTCCTTGGTAAAGGACAGGGTTTCTGAGCTTTTCTTGAAAACTCTCAGCCCCATCTTTAACAAGACACCTTTTCTTACCCCCAGGACCCCCAGTTGGAGGCTAGTTCTCCACATTCTTTCCATCCTTTCTCTGCCCTGGAGGCCCAGCACAGTCCTGGGGCTCTTTCCCTTGAACACTGTTGTGTCCAGCAGGGCATCCAGCTTCCTTTCAATTTCTATTTCATTCATCTTTGAATATTTAAGACACTATATGAGACAAAAGGAGAAATAGAGATGAGAGACAAAGCAGGGGGGAAAAAGAAAAGAGGAAGGAAACAAAGAAAAAATTGGGGAGGAGAGGGAGAGATAGATTCCTAAAGAGATAGGAAGTGTGGGTGGCCTGGAAGAAGAGAACACACGGGCACTCTCAATTTGGCAACTGAGTGCTGAATAGATTGGAGAGGGGAGTGGCTTTGAGGCAGGCCAGCTCTCTGGCAACATCGAAATAGACCAGGCCTAAGGTGATTGAGGGTCTACATTATGATGGGGGAAATGTCAGAAGAGAGAAGGGGGAACATCGAAGAAATATTGCTGAAGTGAATCAGAGAGAAATGAAAGTAAAATGACAAGAGGTGATACAGAAGTGAAGTCCACAACGGGTATTACGAAGGTGAAATAGACAAGAGGTGTTACAAAAGTGAAATCCACAACAGATATTACAGAAGTGAAATAGACAAGAGGTGTTTCAGAGGTGAAATCCACTACAGGTATTACAGAGGTGAAATAGACAGGAGGTGTTGCAGAAGTGAAATCCACAAAAAAAATGTTGCAGAGATGAAATTGACAGGCCTCTGCACCAAGTTGGGGGTGAGAGAATGAGGAGCCCAGGGATGACTTAGGTTGGGAAAGACCCAGAGGTGACGCCCCAACCTTAATTATGAAGGCATGCATGAGGAGAAATATAAGAAACCTCTTCTCATTGCACAGAAGTGAGAGACCCCTGTGCAGGATGCTACATAGAAAAGTGGACTTTTTTCAAATGTTGATAGGTTTTATTGTTTTTTATTCTTTTCATTCTCTTTTTTGGTTAGGGGGGAAAATCTTTTCTTTTACAGGATTGCTCCGGGAAGGTTACTGGGGCAAATCTATGTAATATAAAAATAAAAGATCAATAAAATAACGATTTTTTAAAAAAGGAGACATGCCCATTGAGTCCATTTACCTGGAGTAAATAAGAGTTAAGGATGACTTAGAGGCTGCTAAGCAGAAATATCGATGTTTGGGGAGAATGGAATTGGGGCAATTAAGTTTAATGAGAAAGCACCCACTGCTTACCACTCTGTATAGATAAAAATGAAAGTCTCTACCCTGAAGGAGCTTATATTCTTTTGGTAGAGACATATACAACATGAACTCTCTAAGTTCCAGAGAAAATAAATGCATATCTGGGATGGGAGAAGTACAAGCCCTAGTTTCTGGGTTTAAGGAAAGGCATCTTGTATCAGGTGGGATTCTGAGAGTCAGAGAAGGGAGCACTCCAGGCTTGGGCGATAACACGAAAATTAAGTGGGAGAGAGTATATTGTATGTGAGACCACAAAAGTATACCACGATGGAAAGACTTTAACATAAGGGAAGAGGAGAAATAAAAGTGGAAGAGCAGGCTGGAATTCAATCAGAGCTTCTGAGTTAGACAGAATTCAAGTGTGACTTCTTAGAGTTGATAGAGAGTCAGTGGAGTTTATTCCACAAGGTGAGTAACGTCCAAGTAAGGATTTTAGGGGGGGGGGGTAACGAGTCAATCAATCACTATGCACTTATTAGCTTCTATGTAGGGTCTGGTGGAGATTTTGAAGAATAGAAGACTCTAAGGATCAGAGAAGAGACAGAAATGGAGAGGCTGAAGATGAAAGAGGCCCGGGACAGTAGTGGGAACAATCAGTTTGGAAACTGAGGATACTCACTGAAGGATTGGAGCAGGTAGAGAGATGGGCTCTTCATCAGATCTGGGATTAAGGACCATGCAAATAAGTCAAGAAGCCTTCCTTAAGAGCTTTGACAGTGTGCTAAGCCCTGGGAATACAATTACAACCGGAAAGATACTTTGTTATTGTTACTCAGTCCTTTCAGTCAGGTCTGATACTTCCTGACACCATTTGTGTTTTCTGGACAGATATATTGGAGGGGTTTACCATTTACAGATGAGGAAACTGAGGCAGACAGGGTTAAAGTCACACAGCTAGTGAGTGTCTCTGGGTAGATTTAATGATTCATACTGACCATATCCAGTGCGCTGATTAAATCCCTGTGCTGCCCATAGAAAGATACCTCAGCCTAGCTTCCTTTGGAATAGAGGGCTGGGAAGGGATGAAGGTATGTAGAAAGCATTGGGAAGGTAACCTCTAAAGGAATAAAATCATGCTCTGCCTGGGCTTGCTTCTTCAAGGGGAGGTTCTGGGAGGACCCAGTCAATCATGGGGAGAGGCCCCCGGTTACCTGGGGAAAAGCCCAGGAGCTCCAGGGAGGAGAGGTGTCTCTGGCCTGGAGTCAGGGGACAGTCTGGGGAGAATGATGTGTGGGGTAGGGATGATTGTGGAAGTTGGCATGGGCTTTGAAATATAAGAGAAGAAGGATCTTAGGACTTGGTACATTTGCCTATTTTCTAAAAAAATTTTTTCTATAGAAAATAGGAGTTTGAGATAGTGGGTGAGAAGCAAGTGATGACCATAACGGAGATCTAGATCTGCTGGATGGCCAGAGGAGGACCGGACACAGTGCCTGGCCCTGTGCTGAGGGCCAGTCAACGACATGAGATGGAGGCAAGCCAACCTGGAGGGGGCACAGGACAGACCACGTAGGAGTCACCCCAAAACGAGGGCTGGCCGACAACACGAGATGGAGGCAAGCCAGCCTGGAGGAGGCACAAGAAAGACCACGTAGGAGTCACCCCAAAATGTTCTAGGAAGAAAAGCTGAGGAAGTTCAGGCCTAGTCTCACAGCCTCCCTCTTTGCATAGCCTCCTTCCTACCCAGCAGCCTTCACATCATTCTCTCTTCTCCCACTGTCAACCTACCAAGACAAATGACCTTAAGCTCTGGGGCCCCCTTCTCCTGACTGGTGATTAGCTCTCCTGGAATTTTTTCTGGGAAGCGTCTTCAGTTCAGGCAGCACAAACCACGATCACATCGCCCAGCCACTGTTCCTGGATGGGTTGTATCATATAGTTTGGTTGGCCCCGTTAACTATTCATGTGACTATGTGGACCAGAGAACCCCTCCCTGGTCACTCTCTGTGTGTGTTTCCCTGTTAAATGGTCCCTATCTTTGCTTAGGGGTTTGTTTACCACACGTAGCCACACCTGGCATGTATTAGTGCGTTCCAAGCATGCTTTGGGTTCATCATCTCAGGGCCAAGTGCCAGGTCATCTCCTCAGGACTCGAGGGGTAGTTTCTTCTCTAAAATTATCAGCTCAAGCCCCTAGTCTAGATATGTTGAAGTCTGTGATTAACACTGGGTTCTGTTTAAACAATTCCCGTTAGCTTCTACAGTGCTAATTATTGTGAAGCTGCGGAACGAGCAATGTGAGGGGGCAGAACAGTCTCCCCTCTGCCTGCACTGCCTGCAGCAAGAGGGTTCAGGCTCTGCACTTCTAATTCTCCAGGGACGTGACAGTCCTTGCTTCAGCGGTTGGTAGAGGACAGATCCTCGGGACTCAACTGGAGTGCCTGCTGCATTGTCCCCAGGTCCCAGCAAAGGGCTCAAGAAGGATGAGGTCTAAGAAGAACCCAATGGGAGCCCCGAGTCAATGGAGTAAGTGTGGCTGATGAAATGGCCGCATCTCCTCACCCTCAGGTCCGTCCCTCCCAGAAAGGGCTCTCACTTACTTGCCCCTCAGCTCAAGTCTGCAGATTCCTGCTGCCTGTGCCCTGTGTGCTCCCACCCCTCCCCCAGGCCTGCATCCTTTTCCTCTCTATTGTGTCACACCCCAGTGGAACCCCTTCCAGTCTCCTTCCTCCCCCCCCCCATTCCCTTTAGTGTAAAGCACAGATTTCCTTCCGTGAATCCCCAGCTCAGTATACAAGATAGGGCCCTGGTCTTCCTCTGGGCCCCCCTTTGGGGTCCGGCCCAGGGAGCAGATCCCTTCTCCCTCTGCCCGCTTTGCTGCCCAGCCCAGGACGGGCAGGAGTCTCGGCTCCTTCTCCCAGAGTCCTTCTGAAGGATTCCAGGGCATCGAAGTTCACCCAGAAGCTTGTGGCAGTTTTAAAGAGATGGACAGACTCAGTGGGCCCAGGCTCCAGTCTGGCCCCTCCAGAGAATGTTTCCTCCTGACTTGGTCTCCCTCCCCTCCACTGTTTAGACCCAGATCTCACCCATGGTGCCTAATAACTGTATGCAAAATCTTTGTGTCAGTCCTTTGGGCAGAGGCTGGCAGCAGAAACCAGGCTCGTCTCCCTGAAGGGGAACGCACCCCCTGAGTGTGATGGAGGAGTCCCACAAGCTCAGAAACAAGGAGCGGGGAGCAGGGCCCCGGTGGGCTCCCCTCCCCCTTTCCTGCTGAGATGGCAAACCATGGGGTTTGGGGGTGGGACCCTGCCTTAGCCCTGCCGGCTAATGGCAGAGTGGGTTTTCCGGCTCTCGGAGAGAGAAATTGAGGGGCTTCTGGGAGTAGAAGGGAAGAAGCGCTGGATGCTTGAGTTCCTTGGGAAGCTACTGTGGGAGGCCGTGGAGCTGCCTGGAGCCAGCGGCCCCCCCTGGCCCCGCCAGCTTTTCCCTGCGGACTGGCTTTTCCTCGGTCCTCCTCTTGGAAGAGCTGGCCACTGAGGTCCCCCCTCCGTGCTCCCTTGGCCCTCCTCCCACCCCTCTGATCCTGCCTCAGTTGCCTTCAATAATAATCGTAAACCCCAGCGTTTAGAGAGTGCCTACATGTGGCAGCACTTTATAAGCAGCTTCTCAACGCCCCTCACAAGCACTCTGGGTCCCTCGCTGCAGAGGAGGGAATGAGGGAGCCAGAGGTTCCGACTGGGCCAGAGTGCCCGCCGGGAAGTAGGACTGAGCTCGGTCTTCCGGCCTGAGTAGGCCCCATCTCCCCCCTTCCTTGGGGAGGAATCGGCCCTTCTCCTCCTCCCAGGGACCCCCCAAATGCGGCTCCCTCCTTTGCAGGGCGTCCCCCCCACATCTCGGGAGAGCTTCCCTCCCCGCTGCACCTTTTGGAACACCGAGACGTTTCCGCGGCCGCTTCCCCCGTTCCCCGCCTCCTCCACACTTCCCTGCACTGCCCCACCCCCTTTTCTTCCGGACCCAGAGGAGAGCCTTTCCCGGTTCACTGCAGAGAGCGTCCCCGCCTCAAGCCACTGGGCCGCAGACCGGAGGCTGGGGGTCTTCCGGCCCCATTCCCCCTCCCCCTACGTCCCTAGAGGTCAGAAGCGGGAAGTAACCCACCCCCTTGCCCTTCCCACGCCCTCCCCTCCTCTCCCGCGTCAGGGCCAGCCAGAGGATCGCGGACAGCACGCGGCGCTAGGACCGCGCGGCCTAACATCGCCAGCTCGTCCCACCGTGGGGCACCCCGGGGCCTTCCCACGAGGCGAGTCCCTCCTCTCCGGGCCCTGGACTTTTGGCTGGGCGGGCCCCCACGCGCTCCCAGGACAGCCCGGTCCGCGCCGGGCGGTGACGTCAGGCGGGAGTTACTTAGTAGTCGCCGGGCGGAGGCCCGCCCCCCCAACCTATACTTTGTATCCGTGGAGGAAGGTCGGCTCGCCGAGGGGGCGGGGCCGGACGAGGCGCAAGGAAAGACCGAGGCTCCGCCCCCTCAAAGTCGGTCCCGCCCCAGTCCGCCTCCGACCATCGAGCGCGCGGGCGGGAGGACTCGGCGTCCTAGAGGGGCCCGGAAACGGCTACCGGGCGGGGCCTGTGCGGACACCGCCCGCCCCCTGGCGAGCGGAGCCTCCGGGCGGCCCGCGGCCCAGACGCGCCGGCAGGCCCCGCGAAGGAGCGGGCGGCTTCGGTCCCGGAGCCCTGGAGCTGTCCGCGAGCTCGGGGTCGGGGGAGGCGGGGCCTGGGGAGGGAACGGACGTGACGTCAAGGTCACTTCCGGTCTGGCCGGCCGTCCCCCTGACCCCGGGCCCCGAGGAGCCGCCGCCGCCGCCGTCAGGGAAGAAGAGGAGGAGGAGGAGGAAGAGGAGGAAGAAGCCCGAGGACCAGGAGGAGGAGGAAGAGGAGGAGGAGGAGGAAGACGGAGCGGCGGCGGCTCCGGGAGTCCAGCCGCAGCCCGACCTACACGGACAGGAACAGGAACCGCGCCGGTGAGCGGGAGGGGGGGGTACGGGGAGGGGAGCGCCTGGGGACGCGCATGCGCGTTCCTCGGGGAGGGCCCCCTTCTCGAGGTGGAGGTGGGGGCGCGCGCCTCGGGGACGCGCATGCGCGGGGAGAGGAAGGACACTTCGGGGCCGCGCCCGCGCGCTCCCGGGAGGGGGAGGGGCGGGGTAACGTTCCCGCTTGGGGGCGCGCGCCCAGGTAGCGGGCTCCTCCTGGTGCTCGCTCTCGCCTCCTGCGGATGTTGGGGGAGGGGAGGGGCAGGAGTGACACGTGACCCTGCCCCTCCCCCCCTCTGGCCAGGCCTGGCCTCGAGACCGGAAGCTGCTTCTGAGGCTCCAGGGGGAAGTTGAGGCCAAAAGGGGGAGGGGAGAGCCTCAGTTCTTCCTCTGGGCCCCGCCCGGACTAGGTGGGCCACAGCCTCACCCCCTTCCCCATCCCTCCCTGAGAGGGAAACTGAGGCCCGGGGAGTGGAGTGACTGGCCCAAGGTCACCCTGTGCCCATCCTCCCCTCCCCGAGCTCACAGGACGGTCCCGGGGGGAGCCGCGGCCTCAGTTTCCCCCCCTGGCGCCCTTTGGGCCTGGCCCTCCCCCACACTCAGTGTCCCCTGGCCCCTGTCTCCGCCCCCAGGATCTCCGCGCCAGGCATGGAGCTGCGGGAGGAGGACTGGTCCCCCGAGCCCCTGGACTCCTCGGAGCAGCAGATGGCCAGCCGGGAGCACCCAGGTGAGGGGGGAGGGAGGAGAGACGGAGCCGGACAGAAGCGCTCTCAGCGCCCCCCCACACCCTCCCCCGTCTCTCCGGGACAAGGACTGGGGGGGAGGGGGGCTCTGCCATGAGGGGGGGGGGAGCTCCAGCCCGGAGAGGGGCCTGGGGCCGCATTCACAGCTCTCTTCCTTTCCTGGGGCCCCACTTCCTCCCCCTCAGTGTCCCCTGAGGGGCCCTTGGGTGGCTGAGGCCTGCAGGGGTGGGAAAGGGCCTGGGCCCCAGCCCCTGCCTCCCCGGAGACTGAGCAGCCCTGGCCCGGGGCACCTCCCCCTGGGCCGGGGCATCCCCCAAGCTTTAGAGGAGTGGGGGTCGGGAAGCCCGGGGAGGGTGGACCTTGGCAGGCCTCCAGGCCCTTCTGTGGGCCCTCGCTGGCGGCCTCCTCTGGGGCTGCTGAGGTCTGGCTGTGGGGACCAGGGGGGTTGAGCGGAGAGGGGATCCCAGCCTCGTCTTTTCTCCGGATGAGGAAACCGAGGCCTCGGGGTGGGCCGAGGGCGCCTTCTGACCGCCCTCCCCCTCCTCCCTCCGTGCAGTGGACATCCTCCTCCTGGACGATGACGAGGATGAGCCCAGCTGGCCTCCTCCCAAGCCTTCCCCGCCGCCGCCTCCCATCCCTCCCTCGGGGCCCGGGGGCCGGCCACGCCCCCCAGCCCCCTACATCTGTAACGAGTGCGGCAAGAGCTTTAGCCACTGGTCCAAGCTGACGCGCCACCAGCGCACGCACACGGGCGAGCGGCCCAACGCCTGCACCGACTGCGGGAAGACCTTCTCCCAGAGCTCCCACCTGGTCCAGCACCGGCGCATCCACACGGGCGAGAAGCCCTACGCCTGCTCCGAGTGCGGCAAGCGCTTCAGCTGGAGCTCCAATCTCATGCAGCACCAGCGCATCCACACGGGCGAGAAGCCCTACGCCTGCCCCGAGTGCGGGCGCAGCTTCACGCAGAGCAAGAGCCTCGCTAAGCACCGGCGCTCCCACAGCGGCCTCAAGCCCTTCGTCTGCCCCCGCTGCGGCCGGGGCTTCAGCCAGGCCAAGAGCCTGGCCCGCCACCTGCGGCTGCACCCCGAGCTGGCCGCCGAGGGCAAGGCGGCCGCCCGCAGGGCCAGGGCCGCCGTGGTGGCTGAGGTGGAGGCTGAGGTGGCTGCGGCCGCCGCCGCCGCCGCTGCCGCCGCCGCCGCTGCCGCCTCTGGTGGGGGCTCGGCAGCGGAGGATGGAGATGCGGCCGCCGCTGGGGATGGGGGGGGGCTGGCCTCGGGCCGGGCCCGGGAGGAGAAAGAGCTGGGAGAGAGGGTGATCAAGGTGGAGGTCGGGGCCGGCGGGGTGGTGTCCCGGCCGCGGCGGGCCCCCACTCTGAAGCCTTACGTGTGCGTGGAGTGCGGCAAGGGCTTCCTGCAGGGCTCGGAGCTCCTGGCCCACCAGCGGGCCCAGCACGGGCTGGGGAGCTGGGATGGGGGGGCGAAGGAGGAGGACGGGGGGGAGTCTGCGGCCGGGGAGGAGCCCGCCCACATCTGCGTGGAGTGCGGGGAGGGCTTTGGCCAGGGGTCCGCCCTGCGGAGACACAAGAAGACGCACGCCGTGGGAGCGCCCCTGGTCTGCCAGGTCTGCGGGCAGAACTACTACGGGGCTGCCGGGGTCGTGGACGAGGGCCGCTGTAGCGAGTGCCGGGTGCGGTAGGGGCGGCGGGGCCCGGGGGGAGGGCTCCTCGGGCTGGGAGAGAGAGAGAGAGAGAGAGAGCGCAATCGAGCCAGACCAAGAGACACTCAGCGGGAGTTAGACATAGTGAATGACGGGTGGCGGGCCGAGGGGGGCTCCCCCTCTGGCCCCCCCGGTCTGAGATAGGGGACTTGGGGCATCTGGGCACGTGGGGCGGAGCCACGGCCGATCCTCTGGTGCTGTGCCTCCCCTCCCCCTCCCCTCCCTGGGCCCAAAAGACAGATAGACACAGTGAGAGAGAGAGAGAGAGATGGAGACGGCCCCCGCCCCTGCGACCTAGGGACCCCTGCGAGAAGGGGAGAGCTCTCCCCTCCTCCCTGAGCCAAGGGGGGGAGCAAGGAGGGAAAGGAGTCCCTCTTCTCTCTCATTTAGCATTTTCTTTTAGTTCTCTTCCCCTCCCTCCTCTCAGCCCCTGCCCCCCTCCCTTTTCTATTCCCAATGTGCTCCGTTGGGGTTCTCCCTCCCCTTCCTCCTCTGGGGCAGCCGCGCCGATCTGCCCGTCCCAGGCAAGGTTGGGGGAGGGGGAGTTGGGAACAATAAATGGAGCCATCAGATTGTCCCTCCCTGTGTGCTTCTTGAGTTTGGGGGGCAGAGAGGGCGAGGCCAGGAGGATCTAGGGTGTGGGTCATGGGGGAGGGGGGAGGCCCGAGGCCCAGAAGGAGCGCTGGCTCTGGAAGGAAAGCCGAAGGCAGCCAGGGGAGGCCTGAACGGGGCTTCGGCCTTTGGGGATGGAAAGATGCAAGTCGGCCGGGGCCAGCCGGAGCCTGTCTGCCGTGGGGCTCGAGGCTGCTGCTCACACATGCTGGCGGAGGATCCGGGCCCCTGGGGGGACCAGTGGGGCGGGAGACGGCCGGTCCCAGTCCCGGCTGCCGAGGTCTCTGGGTGCAGAAGGCCGGGGGCGCTGTGGCCGAGACTTGGCGACGGGCCGGGCACCGCAATGTCTCCGTGGTCCAAGGAGGGAAGACTGATTCCCTGGAAAGGAACAGTGAGTAAATGGCTCGTGGTGCCCCCGGAGCCGGGCTGGGTTTCACAAGGTTTCCTGGGCAGGACTGTGCTCCTCCAGCCTGCCTCTCCCCGGGCACTAGCAGACCACTGGACGCAGTCTCGTGCCCTGGGGGAGAGGTGGAAGGGCTTCGGGGTGGCCATAATTGGGGGTGACGCCTCTGGAACGCTGTCAGGGTCATGGAGGTCATCTCGGGCATTCTCAGAAGGCCCGGCCAGCGGCCTCCTGTGCACGAACCAGGGATCTGGCCCCATTCAAAATCGTCAGTGACCCTGTAGTGGCGGGCGCCCCGATGGCTGAAGTGCTGGTTGGGGATCGGGCCTTGCTGCCTCCACGGGGTGTGAAGGAGAAAGTGTCGGGGCTGCCCTCACACCTCGGGATCCAAAGCCAGGATCCCAAGCCAGGATCCCGTGGCCGAGTCGCCCATTGGAGGGCCCTTAGCTCCCACTCCCTTGGTCCACGATCTCCTCAAGGGCCCTGGGCTGGGGAAGTGGGGGACCTGCAGTGCAGCTCATCCAGACATCCCACTTATTTTGCCCTCAAACCAGTGCTGTTGCTGCATGGGTGGGGAGAAGTGGTCTGTGACCCCCCCCCAATGCTGCAAGAGCTTGTTTGTGAGGAGGGGGTGGTGGTGGAACAGGAGACACTGGAAGGGGAAGGACAGCAGCTCTGAGAGGACGTGGCCTGGAGGCAGCCATCGCCCATCCTTCAGGCAAGGGCCTAGTCCTCCCAGAACTGGGGAGGGAAGCCCGGCCTGCTGCTGTCCAGTGGCCCAGGCTGTTTCCCCAAGTCCTCCAGCCGCAGCCTCCCTCGCCCGAGGGAGCCTGAGAAATCTCAGGCAGACGGGACAGTGAAAGCAGCGACCGGGAGTGGGGAGCTGGCCCCCGCTGGACTCCCAAGGACTGGTAGTGGGGTTCTGGGTTCCCTCGGCTGCCCCTCTGGTCTTGGCGCCGAAGGAGGCCGGGCCAGGATCCCCGCTTCTTCCTTTGCTGTCCCACGTCACACACGGCCTGGTCAGGAGCTGCAGCGTCCACCCTGGGGTCCAGCTCAACTAGAACCAGCTGCGATCGGGGAGGGTGGGGGGCAAGGGAGGCATGATTGGAGCTTCAGGGGGCTCTGAGCCGAGAGCTTGTATCTGCCCTCTCGCCCCCGGGTAGGACGGTCCAGGGTCTGTGCCTCAGTGTGTGAGAGACTGCGCATGGCCCTTTTGTTAGACCCGAGTGTTGCACACACAGGTGCCCCCTGCTCGGCCCCCCTGAGCTGCCCAGTGCCCCTGCCGTGTTTCCTGGGCCCTGGGAGAGCAGCCCGGGGAAGTGGGGCCGCTTCTGGCAAGCCCAATGGCCAGATTTGTGGCTGGCTGTGGCAAGAAGGGGACTCCAGACCCTGAGATCGGCCAGTACTGAGAGAAGCCACACCGGACCAGTGCTTGGGTCCGGCCTGAACCTTCCCGAGCAGCCTCTGGGACATCTCCGGCCTCCCTCACTGGCACTGCTCCTGCTCTCCACTGGCGTTCCAGGATGGGCCTTGGGGCAGCGAGGATGCAGCCGCAGACCGCTGGCCGAGGGCGGGCCGAGTGGGTGCTGCCTCAGGCGCCACTTCCCCTCCTTGCAGATCGTGGCCGCAGCCAGGGTGGGGAGGCTTGGCCCAGATCTCAC
Organism: Sminthopsis crassicaudata; assembly: GCF_048593235.1. NCBI lineage: Eukaryota > Metazoa > Chordata > Mammalia > Dasyuromorphia > Dasyuridae > Sminthopsis > Sminthopsis crassicaudata. The sequence continues at coordinate 643,522,558 of NC_133619.1, read as the reverse complement.
GTTTCAGGGGTCACCCCCGCCCCCCAGTCAGACTTTGAGAAGGATCAGCCTCCTGTGGTACCCCCTGAAGATTCTGCTGTTCAGGAGGCGGCACTGGGGGGAAGCGGAGGCCCACACTTGATCTGTAGTGGGGGGAGGGTTATCTGGAAACATGCCTTTAAAAAGTGGACAGCTTACCCCCCCCCCCAAGCGAGCAGAAAAGCAAGGAGGGGAGTGGGGTGTAGGAAGGAGATGACTCATGAGGGGGGAGTCGCTTTACCTGTTCCCAGTGAGACCCGGTGGCACAAACCCATTCTTCTAGCCCAGAGTCGGAACCAAGGGGAGGGCGGCTGCCCAGTGAGTGTGCCCCGGCTGCAGCAGCCAGGAGAGCCCCCGAGGTGCCCGAGAAGTGCAGCTTGGAGGCTGGCTTCCCTGAGAGCTCTGGGGCACAGATGGAGCCTTCTAGGGCTGGGCACCCCTTGGGAGCCTACCCGGGGCATTCTCTGAGGCTCGGCCCCAAGCCCGAGCTCAGTTGTTGCAGGCTCTGCTCCGGCTCCCCTGCCTCCTCGCCTTCTGTGCGGTCCGCCATCAGCTCTGGCTCTGCATGCCACCGGGCCAGAGCTTCAAGGCGGTTTCCCTCAGGGCCCTCGCTGCTGCCTGGTGCCCCTCAGCAGGTGACCGCAGAGAGTGGCGGCGGGTCTTGCCGTCTCAGTACCTCACCCTTCCCTCTCCATATTCTCCCTTGTTCCAGACTTGGAGGAAGAAGGGGCCCCTTTTAAAAAATGATTTTATATTTTAGAACACAGAATTCATTTCCCTCTGCCCCCCCCCCCCATAATTGCTTGTGTGAATCCCCTTCTCTCCACCTGAAGAGCTTAGGTTCTCATTCCCCCCCCCCCCCCTCCCCAGTGCTACAAAGACCTGGTCACTGGCCCTCCTATGGCCAGTCCCGGCTATGCTGGAGCACCTACATCGGCCCTTCCGGGGCCCTGTGGCTCAAGGATCTGGCGCAGACCCCTTCACGGGGCACTGGAAGCTCAGCCCCTCCCCTGCATTTTAGCCAAACTGCCTTTGCTGGCCCCACGCTCAGTCTTCCTTTGCGAGCCTTGAGATGGCTAAATCCCCATGACGCCATCACTCCTTCCAAGGCAGGCGCCCCGTTCCTCTCCTCGGCTTCCTGGGGGGTTAACCTGTCGCTAGGGACACTGTGCTCTCCAAGGCTCATGAACCGGTTGGCCCCAATTACCTTGGCTATTTACCCAAAAGGTGTAACAAAAACAGAAATGACAATGGTTCTCCCGAGCCCCTTGCCTGTGCAGTGTGCACGGGCACTCAGAACACACACATGACACACATACACACACGACACAGATGCTCAAACTTTAAAAAAAAAAAAAAGCACCGTGCTTATGGTGCAAATATAGAAACAACTCAGGGCCAAGGGATAGCCCGTGGGGCTTGGCTCTAAAAAGTCCCTTTTCCCTTTAGCGATTCCTCATCCTTACTTCGAGTTCACTTGGCGTAAAAGAGTGACTTAGTCGCTCCCTTCCTCGACTCTGGGGGCTCTTGCAGGCCCCCAGTGTTTCCTGGGATGATCGGTACGGGGCTGTGCTATGCCGGGACAGTGGTCTTTGTCTCTTCTGGCATCTGCTCCCACTCCCACTGGCTTTGAGCTCAGTTCTTGGTGGGACCTTACGGGGCTTTGATGGAGATTTTTCCCGGTCGCTTGGGCACTCCTATCTAAAATGGTCATTTGCCTAAGGAGAGAAGAAACAGGAATGGGGGTCCAGTGAACTTGGGCACATACGGTGGCCAGGTAGGGGGCTACATACAGCTTGCCTTGTCTCCTGCTCACAGCCATCTTCCCGGCTTGGATGTCACCACGAGGCAGATCATCTGCTTAAACCTTTTTGTATGGCTCACTTTGCAACCAAGAGGAAATCTCCTTGAGCGACTTTAATCCTTCTGGCTGAAAGAAGACTCTGCAAACTTGTTTGATCAAAACTGAGGAGGAAATATCTTCACGGGCTGTGTCTGGGCCACCAGGAAAGCCCTCCATGACTAGCCTCCCTGTGGCACTCAGAATGGCTTCTGGGAGCCTGCAGAAGGGCCACCCCTTTCCTCCCCCAGGAATGACTGGTGGGGGCTTTTCTGTGTTCATGCCATGGTCTCCCCATATAAGCTCCAAGAAGACAGACACTGTTGTTCATTGAAACCCCAGGGCCCTGAATGTGGCAGATATGCCATGGTAGAATGTATGAAATCAAACTGGAGGAAAAAAGGTTTAAAAGTTTTTTAATCAACAAAACTACTATTGATCCTTGCAAAAACAAGAAGGAAAAAGCAGCCCTCTGCTGCAAACACGTACAGAGAAGCCCAGGAAAAACTGCAGGATTGGTCTCGTCCTCAGAATAAAAATATCTCAGTCTATCAGAACTAAAATAGCCAGTTCTTCACCTTGCTCACAGGGGTAGGAAACTGTTTCATTGTGAGTCCTCCAAGATCTTGGTCTTTGGGTAGGCCAGTTACAAAGTTTCAGGAGGGCTTGTTACTGTATACATTGTTGTTACTGTATAATTGTTCTCCTGGTTCTCCATCAGAAACAATTATTGAGCTCCTGCTGTCTGACAGACATGGTCCTGGGTGTGGGGAAAATAGCAAAAGGGAGTCTGGCCTCAAGGAGCTTAGTCCAGTGGGGCAAACCGAGGTAACAACTGTGCACAAACTATGGGCAGGATAAATGGGAAAAAATCCACAGAGGGGGGCACTGGAATTAAGAAACATGAGAGAAAGGCTTCCTGTATAGAGCAGGATTTTGTGTGGAAGTGAGGGAAGCCAGGAGGTTGGCATTGAGAGGAGGGAGAGTGCTTCAGCATGGGGGGTGGCCAGAGAAAATGCCCCCAGGTGATAAAAGATCAAAGGAAATATATTGGGTTGGAGGGGGAGATTGGGAAGATTTAATGTTCAACCCTGATGTGACAAGCAGTCCCCTGCAGTTTGAGAGGGGAATGGCATGGGCTGGCCCTGATAGCCGAGTGGATGATGGACTGGAGTGGACAAAGACTGGCGGCAGCGCCAGCAACTAATACAATGGCCCACATATCAGAAGATAAGGTGTGGAGCAGGATCAGAAGGGGGCGGATTCGAGAGCTGTTGTGAAAGGTGAAGTCGGCAGGCCTTGGCCTGGACATGGTGGATAAAAGGGAGTGAGGAGTCTACAATAACTTAGGGGACTGGAAGTATGGCCGGAATCAGACAGGAAGAGAAGAGGGTGTGTGCATGGAGGATGACTTGTTCAGATTCTGAACATCTTGAATTTAAGATGCCTGTGAGACATCTAATCCAATATTTCCAGTGGGCAGATGGAGATGTGGGACTGGATGTCGGCAGAGAGGTTAGAGGTGGACAAATGTGTCTGAGAATCGGCAGCATGGAGACGAAAAGGAAATCTGGGAGAGCTAATGAGATCAAGTGAAGTAGTATAAAGGCAGAGGGCCCAGGACAGAACCTGGGGAAACTTGTGGTGGAGGGGATCTGGAAGAGGAGCCAGCAAAGGAGATGGAGGAGGACTGTCAGAAAAGTAGGAGAACCAGGAGAGAAGAGGTGACCTGAAAACCCAGAAAGAACAACATGCTGGAGAATATCTAATGATCAAACTTGCCTAAGGCTGCAGGGAGGTCAAGGAGAGCAACAATCGAAAAAAGGCCACTGATCCGGCAGCTAAGGGAGAACTTTCAGTGCAATGATGGGATTGGAAGTCAGGCTACAGAGGGTTGAGAGAAGAAAGGAACTACGAGCAGCAGTTCTAGCAGCCAACCTGTTATTTTTTAATTTTTAAATAAGTTCAGTTGACATTTTCATTCTTATGGTTATCTCATATATCCCTCCCTTCCTTCTTCCCAAGAGCCATCCCATATAATAGATAGTATTTTTTGAAAGGGGAAGTAGTCAGCCCAAGTGGTTGATCTGTCAGTAAAGTCCCCAAACCTGTGTCATGTGTAGATCTCCCACCTCCACAAAGGGAGAAGTTGGGATCTGCTCAAATCTTTTAAGGCCCTGCTTCATCTTTTTTTTTTTTTTTCCCCCCCTGAGGCTGGGGTTAAGTGACTTGCCCAGGGTCACATAGCTAGGAAGTGTTAAGTGTCTGAGACCAGATTTGAACTTTGGTCCTCCTGAATTCAAGGTTGGTGTTCTATGCACTGCGCCACCTAGCTGCCCCAACCCTGCTTCATCTTTACATACTTTTAAAACATTCACTTTTGACTTTTTGTTCTTTCCATTTACGTTTAGTTTCTGTGTAGATTGTTTTCTTGGTTCTGCTGACTTCACTCTATGTTGGTTCATGATGACCTTTTCATGCTTCTCTGTATTCATCACGCACAAAATTTCTCATAGCTCAGTAATATTCCCTTACGTTCACATACCACAATTTGCACAGATATTACCCACTGTTGCTTCTAAGTCCACTATCAAGTGCTGCTAGAAATAATTCAAAGTATTTGGTGACTTTCTACTTCTTGGTTACTTCCTTGGGGTATAAACTTAGCAATGGAGCTTCTAATTTATTATTTTAGTCACTATTTGCATAATTCCAAATTGTTTCCAAAATGGCCGTCCCTTTTCAATGTATTAGTGTGCCTATCTTCCTACCACCCTTCCAACATTGAATATTGCTGATTTTTTAAAATCTGTGCCAATTTGCAGGGTGGGAGGGGAAACCTCAGGATTACTTTGATGAGCATTTCTCTATTAGTGATCTGGAGCATTCTTTCATGGGGTTGTAAATATTTTGCACTTCTTTTGATACCTCTTTGTTTATATCCTTTTACCATTAGGAAATGACTATTAATCATATTGATTTATAAACATACGTGTGTGTTTGTGTGTAGTTTAAGGATCTTGTTACCAAATCCTTATTAGAGAAATTTGATCCAAAGATAATTTTTTCTATTAAGTCTTTTTTTTTTTTTTTAATCCTTATTCACCTTAGAGAGGTTAGGTGGCACAGTACCCAGGGCATTAAGCCTGGAGTTTAAATCCAGCCTCAGGCACTTACTAGCTGTGTGACCTGGAGCAAGTCACTTTGCTGCTGCTTGCCTCAGTTTCCTCAAACTGTAAAATGAGGATAATAATAGCAACTGCCTTCTAATATTGTGAGGATCAAATGAGATAATAGTTCTCAGTGTTTAGCACCATGATACATAGTGGCCACTGAATAAATGGTAGCTATTATTATTCTTTACTTATTAGATATTATTATCCTAGTACATTAATGTTTATGTAGATGCATTTCAGTTTCAAGTAATCAAAGTCATCATTTTTATCGTTAGTGATTGTCTTTTAAATTTCTTTCTCATAACTGTGAGTATATATATGTGTATATAAGTATATGATCCATTTCTCTTCTAATTCTTGATAGTATCATCTTTAATATTAAGGTCATGTGTGCACTTAGAATAATATTGTGGAGTGTGGTATAAAGTGTTGATCTAAGCCTAATTTCTGCCGTATCGTTTTTCTAAAAAATGGTTTTTCAAATTATTTTTTCTATCTATGATTTGTTCTTCAACTTCATTCATTTTGTATCTTTTGTTTTTGGTCCCAGAACCAGTGACTATTTTTATTGTTATGGTCTGTAGAAAAAATGTCTTAACTATTTCTGCTATTTTTTTTAACATTTTATTTTCAATATATCTGTGTCCTCTTACAACATCCATTTTTGCAAACATTCGAGAAATATGTGTATTATTTTGTAGCCTCATTTAGAAAATGCTATGTCTTTAAATTCTGCTTTCTCTAGCCATTTGTTCACTTATGTATTTTCCCACTTACTTCTCTTTGCTCTTACTTATCCCAAACAGAAAAATATTAAAGTCTCCTTTCACTGTTGTGTTTCTGTTTGTGTCTTGTAGCTCAGATAGCATTTTCCTTATAAGTTTGAATGTTAAGACGTTTGGAGCATATAAATGGAAAGATCGATTTCTTGTCTGTAGTTCCTTTCAGCATAATATTGTTTCCTTGGTTATATCTGTTTTTAGAATGGTCGTTTTTGAATTTGCCAGATAGCATGATGGAAACTCTTTTTTGGAGGTGCTTTATGCCTAGTAAATTTTTTCCCATCCCCTCAGCTTTCTTTGGTGTGTATCTTTGTTTTTCAAATGTGTTACTTGCAAGCAATGGATTATAGAGTTTTGTTTTCTTATCTAATCTGTCACTTTTTCATTTTATTGGATTTCTTTATTCAATTACATTTACAGTTTTGAGAGTTAGATTTATATTTTCTTCTACCTGTCTTTGATAGTGGATTAAACCAAAACAAAGTTATAATTCTTTCCCTCCACCACACAACTTCTGCTGGAAAGACAGTACTATATTCCTTAATCTTTTTTAAGATAGGCCTGTTCCCATCAGCTCTCTTTGTTGTGCCATAACTTTTTGTTTGTTTGTCTTTTTTTGTCCTGCCTCAGTTTCCCTAATGTTCTGCCTCAGTTTATAATTGTTCTGCTCAGTCCTGCAAAACCACCCCTCCCTCTTAATCAGAATATTTGATAAGGATAAAAGATCTTATGTTTTAGAATATCAAAATGCCTTTCCCCATCCCGAGCTATTATAATATCAGATACTGCTGTATCAAGATGCCTCTCCTCATCTCCAGGGTGCTTCCCCCCATCTTCGGTGGCTCACCCCACCCTGCCAGAGTCCTGTTCCTGCTCTCCGCACCCTGCCTCAGTATACCCCCTGAGTCTGAGCCACGTGTATATATGTCATTGAGAACTCACATTGTGGGCTGGATTCTTGGAGACGATAGTCTCATTCAGCCCTGGGACCAAACCATGCATCCATTTGGAAATCTCTCCCTTTCAAATAAAATATTAAATACTCTCTAATCTCTATCTTGCCTCAGTTTTACACCTTCCCTTTTCCCTTCCTATGTGCCCTTCTTTCTCTATTTTGGGGGCTTTGCTTATTAATTACTTTTTAATCTCTCGCTTTTAACTAGTTATAGAATTCTTTCCCCCTTTTTCTTTCTTTTAAGCTTCCCCCTTCTCTCTTCTCCTTCGGGTAGTCCTGTTCATTTATTTATTTAAACTTTCTTTTCCAAAAAAGATATCCCTTACTCTCTTCATCATCCATCTTTTCTCTGTTTATTCTAGAGCCTCATTCACCAGTTCTTGATTCCTATAATTATTTGGTTTCTTCATTATCTCTATTTGTCATGCAGTCAAAACATCCAGAGAGTTCATTCTAGTGTCTCCCCTCTAGCGATTTTCTGCTACTGCCTTATAGGGCTCACCCCACGGATTTCCTTTATCCATTGTTCCTCATTCCCAGAACAGTGCCGATTATTGCAGAGGTCAGAAGGCTACCCCTGTGGTAAGGCCCCTGTCCCTGCACTGTTTGACGTCCTCTTCTCGATCTTTCTTCCTACAATTGCATGGAAATGTCCCTCCACCCACGATCTGCCATTCTCTGGGTGTCAGTTGTCCCCAAGGGTTCCATCTTACTCTTTCCCCAACAAATGACTTTCTGTCACCAGATCCCTGTAATGAGAACTTTTGATTTTTTACTTAATATTATCTGCTGAAAGTCTGACTTGAAGTATAATATGTTAAAGGGAAGGATCATGCTGTTTATCTTTGTTGAGAAGTTGTTGAGTTGATTAAAATCTGTCCTAGATGTGAAAACTTAAAGACTTATATGTTCCTTTGGAAAGAAGTAAATCTTCCTCCTCCAGTAGCTTATTTGGGAACCCTCTGAATGTAGTTTAATCTATAACTTGACTTAGTTTTCCTCCAGAGTTTATTTGACAAAGTTTGTTTCCTCAGGGGATGTAGAAGATTATGAGTGTTTACCTCAGTTTGTGCAACTTTTATGGCATGAAGGAAGTTGGAATTAAGGCTCTATCTCCTCTTTTTGTGGACTAAGAAGAATGTGTGGATTGCAGTGTGTTAAAGAATTATTTGTCTGTCATTGTCACATATTTAGGGATCTGGACAAACATTTCTGCAGGGCAATGAGCTTTAACCTCTACCCGGCTCACCTTCCAACCACAGGTTATTGTTGTTTAACTCTGTCTGACTCTTCATGACAGTTTGGGCTTGTTTGGCAAAAATACTGGAGTGGTTTGCCTTGGCCTTCTCCAGATCATTTTACAGATGTGGAAACTGAGGCAAACAGGATGTGGTGATTTGCTCAGAGTCACCCAGCTGGTCTGAAGCCAGATTTGAAATCAGGAAGAGGAGTCTCCTTGAGTACAAGCTGAATATTCTATCCTCTGTGGCACCACCTAGCTTCCCTTCAAGTGGCAGTATCTTTTAGTGTCTAATGTGCTTAAACATTTCTGTGAAATCATTCATGGGGAAAAGTTCCCTTGATAAGGCCTATGGGCTGCAAATAACCAATCTTTTTTTTTTTTTTTTTTTTTCATTCTTGAGGTGGAGAAATGACTAAACCAATGAATCTATTACCTTCCTAGGGAAAGAATGACTTAAAAAAAATAACCTTAAGAATTATTTACATTTGACCTTAGGTTCTTTGGGGCTTTTCTTGAGAGAACAGGCTGCAAATAGCCAATCTTTTTTTTTTTTTTTTTTTTTTTTTTTTTTTTTTTTTTCATTCTGAGGTAGAGAAATGACTAAACTAATGAATCACCTTCCTAGGGAAAGAGTGACTTTAAAAAATATCTTAAGCATTATTTACATTTGGCCTCATTTTTTGTTTGTTTTCGCTGAGGCAATTGGGGATAAGTGACTTGTCTAGGGTCACACAGCTAGGAAGTGTCAAATGTCTGAGACCAGTTTTGAACTCAGGTCTTCCTGACTTCAGGGCTGCTGCTCTATCCATTGGACCACCTAGCTTCCCCTTGACCTTAGTTTTAAGAAGCTTCAAACCTTTCCCTCTAAAAACTCCATTAAGATATTTTGGAATTCACCAAAATATTCCAATCAGAACCCTTGAAACAGGAATCTGACAACTAATTCTGGAATCCCAAGGCTTTTGCTTGGCCTCTGGAGTCTGAAAATATAAGGACTGCATTGAGTCCTTCTGTTGCTTCCAAGATAGGGAAAAAACCCTCTGAACATTCATTTAGGTTCTTGCTCATTCTTTTATTCTTTCTTTTATTCTACTTTCATGGACACAAGTTTATATAGAAGGAAATGATATGTCACTCCAGTATGCAGGATCAAGAAAATTCCAAATGGGGTCATGACGATTTGGACACAACTGAAAATGACTGAACACACAATTTGGAATGTAAACAAGAAAGTTCATAAAGAAAGATTCAGTGGAGGGCTAAACTTGTATGCAATTGTGAACGAAGGATGAGATGAGAATAAAGATAGAAATAAAAGAAAATACTGAAGATAAAAGAAATCAGAGGGTATTCTTGGAAAAGAAAAGAGAGGGGAACTTTAAACAAGTAGAGATGAGAAAAAAAGTGAGTGCACAGTTAAAAGAAGTTGGAGTCCATTTTCACTGACATATGAATGGAGACTTTGAAAGTCAAGAATTGGAGTTTGGAAAAGAGAGATTTTAACAAGTTTTTTTTTTTTTTTTTATCTCATTGAGATAAGAAGTTAATGAGAAATAATTAGAATAAGTGCTTGTTAGCAATTTGAGACAATATTCTACCAAATTTCATCTCATGGAAACTATAGAAATAAATTTTCAGTATATAATTATTTGGATACAGCATATCAAAAGTCTGTCCTTGAAGGACCATCAGAAGAGTGTGGTCCAGTTTCTGTTTGAGCAATATACAGTCATAATATCCTAGTCAGCTCGGTAGCATAGTAGGCTGATAGAGCACTGGCTCTGGAGACATGGATACTTATCTTTGTGAATTCAAATCTGGCCTTAGACACTTCCTAACTGTGTGACCCTGGTCAAGTCACCAAACCTAATTTGCCTCCATTTCTTTGTGTTCAAAACGAGCCGTAGAAGGAAATGACAAACTGCTTCTGTACCTTTGCCAAGAAAACCTCAAAAGTGGTAATGGAGATTCATACATCACTGAAACAACTCAACAAAACAATATCATTATATTTACAATATCCATGAGAGAGATGGGATGTATGACTGCTATCATAACTTTCTTTGTCTTTGGGATTGAGCCAACTGAAAACAGTGGACCTACAATTTGCGATATTGGTGGCCAATGGTTTCTTGGGAAAATTGAGGTTTTGAATGATGTCATTTATGATTGTACTTCTAGATTTGATTTGATTGAGTTTGTCCTGAAACTAAATTATAATGTGGTTTCATTTAAAGTGAGATGTAATGTATACATACATTGGATTTAACATATACTGCTACCATGTTTAACAAATATTGGACTACAAGCCATCCAGGGAGGAGGTGGGAGAAGGGGGGGAAATTGGAATACAAGGTTTTGCAAGGATTAATGTTGAAGAAATATCCATTCATATGTTTTGAAAAATAAAAAGCTTTAATAAAAAAAATAAAAGGGGAAAAATAAAGTGAGATGAATTCTCCTATCAAGATACTTGTGATATAGCAATATATAGCTACTTGTGACCTGTAGAGAGATCTTAATAGATGTTTGACATATATGTGATATACTTAGAAATTTCACAAATGAGGTTCAAAAGTGTAATTACTAGTTTTTAGATGCAATTAATATGGAATGCCAAACTGATAGATGAATGAAATGATTTTCTATAGAAGATGAATTAAAAATGCATTCAAATAGATGCTATTTGTCTGGCAGTACATTGTGTTTTGTGTTTTAAAAATTCACAATATTGGGGCAGCTAGGTGGCGCAGTGGATAGAGCACCATCCTTGAATTCAGGAGGACCTGACACTTAACACTTCCTAGCTGTGTGACCCTGGGCAAGTCACTTAACCCTAGCCTCAAAAAAAAAAAAAAAAATTCACAATATTGTCCATGTTATTGTTAGGCTTCTCTTTTAGGGGGGGTATTTGGGAAATTACTGTATAAGAAATACTGTGGATTTGAAAAATGAACCCAGAGGGTGACAATTGTATCTTTAAGAAATGAATTTCTCTTTTAATCTTGATGCTGTTATGTTATGAATTGAGCTATTAGAAAATGTGATCACAATGTTGAAAAACTGTTAAGTATTTAATTTGGTTTATTTTGCATGAAAATGAAAAATAATAATAACTTAATATTTGGAGAAGAAAAGTCCACAGATTTTTTCCCCCCTGATATGTGAAATTCTTTGGGTCTTACCAGGCTCCTTGGGACCTTCTACTTGGGCAGGGTCATAAAATTTTATCAGGTTTGTTGGCAGCATATTGTAGAATTTTAAAATAATGAAATGTTTTCACACTTCATTTTTAGTGAGATACTCGGATCTTTTTTTTTTATGAATTTTTAAAGAGGGCTTTCAAGTTGGATTCATAAATTGCTTTTTGTTTTGTTTTTAAATTTGATAGATAGTTTGGCTATTGCTTAAGAGACTCTTAAGTCTAACAGCTCTGGAATCAGAGTTAAGGAATCTTTATCCTGATTTGCTTATGTGAGGCTACTCTGTGCTCTTGAAGGGCCAAGATTGATTTTGTTATGACTGTCCCTCCTCCTTCCTTTCATGGCAAACTCCAAATCAGGGTGGGTGAATGATGAAAGTGTTTGTTTCTATTGATGAAGCCTTGTGCATCTCTGAGTAACTCTCCTAGGATGCAAGTATGAAAGACTTTAATGTTTTACATTTTCTCTTCTGAATCAGTTAGGGCTTGCCATCCAGTTCCTTGTTAATGAGGAGACATTCATACATACAGTGCCCCATCTTTCTAGATGTGTTTTTACACACACACACACACACACACACACACACACACACACACACACAGAGATTTATGTGTATCCATGGTTATGATTCATAAAATCAGCACTTCTGTCTCAATATTATCCAAGAAAAACTGCGATACAAAACACCTCAAAGTTTAAACCTTTCTTTTTAATTATTAATGCAATTTTGTATTTAAAATCCTTAATCTAAATTTGAGAATGTAATGTTAAAAACTAATCAAAGTCATAAGTATTTCTATTTGGTAGAATCTAGTTTGAATGCAATGCCTTTGATTGTCTTTCTTTTTAAACATTTTTAATGCTTCATCTGAATTTTATTTTTTTAAATAATAGCTTTTAATTTTCAAAATACATGCAAAGATAGTTTTCGACATTCACCCTTGCAAAACCCTGTATTCCAAGTTTTTCCCCCTCCCTTTCTCCCCATCCCCTTCTAGACAGCAAGCAATAGGTTAAACATGTACATATTTCAACATTTATGCTATAGAAGAAAAATCAGATCAAAAGGGAAAAAATGAGAAAAATAGCAAGCAAGCAATTAAAAAAAAGGTGTAAATACTGTATCGTGCTCCACATTCAGTCTCCATGGTCCTCTTTCTGGATAGAGATGGATCTCTCCATCAAAATCTATTGGAATTGGGCTGAATCACTAATTGTTGAAAAGAGCCAATCTAGCAGACTTACACAATGTTTTGGTTCTACTCACTTCATTTAGCATCACTTCATGTAAATCTATCTAGTATGCCTTTGATTTTCTGCTCTAATATTCTTTCTACAGTTGATTTGGTATATCCTGGAATTAGTTGCTAATATTTAGTATCCACCATTTCTATGTAAGTATAAGTCCAGTTGAGAATATGCCTATTCCTAGCTGTGGGACCCTGGGCAAGTCACTTTACCCCAGCCTCAGAAAAAAAAAAAGAGAGAGAGAGAGAGAATATGCCCAAAGAAGAGATTGAATTTGTAAAGTATTGCAGACTTCTTTTTGATCAAAACAAACAGGGGAAACTAATGGGAATTTTTGAATTTTGACTTATTGACCTCACTTAACTAAAACCTGACTCATAGAATAATAGTGTTGAGGGAAGGTCAGGGTTGTTTCTCCTAGCCTTGCTGTGTTGTCACTCTTTACAACCACACTCAAATCTTCAGTTCACAGTACCCCTTCTTTTTTGTATATTTAATTTGTATTTTGAACCATTGCCTTCCACACAGAGCAGTACACAAGAACAGAATCTTGGTGAATCCATGAAAGGGGTGATATCCCCTTTAAAAATAAATTCATTTTCACTTAGACTCACTCTTTGGACTGCTTCATTGCTCCACCAACTGCCTACCCTACCTCAGGATGAGGACACCCTAATAACTACTCTCCTAATGGTGACTTCCAGATCAGGATCCTCTTCTTGAGAAGTATTATCCCTGCTGCTCACTTCACTGCCAATTCAATTCCATTTATAGCCTTCCATCTCCTCATGAGATGCCTAATCCTACATGAATACTGCCCCCACTCCAAACTGCACAAAATTCAACCCAAAGACAACACAATGGCAAAGTGAGTAATATGTGTGTCCTGAGGCCCCAGAGCAGAGAACTCCTAAGAAATGCGTGAGGTCATCAAAAAGCCCTAGATCGAGGACTTTGGAAGCTATGGATGCAGCCACTAGCAGCTGTACTACTGCAAGAAGAAATGCAGGCCTAGGGGCTCCAAGGCCCTTAACATGCTGATCTAAGATGCCAGAGAGGAGATAAAGATCTATCACTTTGAACCTCAAAGAACCAGGGTGTCTGATCCCTGGGAAGTAAAGTCTTACATAAGAAGCAGGGGATCCAGGGTGAGACAGACAAAGGTGAACCATCCAGGCTCAAAGTATGATGAGGATAGAGCCTGGCCCTAGCAAAAAGCCTAATTCAAAAACTAAAACTAGTACATAGGTAGAGTGATTGCTCAGTAGATGGTTATGTAAGCAGATGGGCAGAGAAGAGTGTGCATTAAACACTCACTATATGCTAGATGTTGGGAATACAAATACAAGAAAAGATGATTCCTTCTCTAGTGCAAGTCCCAATCATCTCATGCCTAGTTAATTGCAGTCACTGCTGGGGATTCTGCCTCTCAGGTCTCTCTCTACCATTCCATCCTTCATTCAGCCATCAAAGTTATTTTCTAAACACTAGGTCCAACCCCTACTCAGTAAATCCCAGGACTCCTTATTGCTCCAAAGATCAAATCTAAAATGCTCTGTTTGGCATTCAAAGCTCGATGATTTGCACCCTCCTACCTTTCCAGTCTTTTTACACTTTACTCTCCATCTTTCTCTTCTATCCAGTGATATTACCTTCCTGGGTGCTCCATAAAGTAGACCCTCCATCTCATTTTCTCTGGTTGTCCCCATGCCTGAAATCCTCTCCTTCCTCTTCTTCAACTACTGACTTCTTTGACCGCCAACTCCCAACTAAAATTCAGTTTTCTGAGTCTTACTAAATTCTTTCTATAACAAAATTTGGTTTTGATACCCAAACCAGGGAGAGCAGCTCAGAAAAAGAAAGCTGTATGCTAGTTTCTCCAATGAATATTGCTGCAGACATTTTAAATGAAACAACTACAGCAATATGTCACAAAGATCATATAGTATGACCAACTAGGTATGTAGGGCTGGTTTGACATTATAAAAACTACTGACCTAGTTGGCCATACCAATAATAAAAGAAGCACAAATCATATTATCTCAAGAGATACAGAAAATGCTTTTGACAAAACACAACATCCATTCCTCTTTAAATAGGAATAAGTGAAGTCTTAAAATGACTAGTCTGAAACCAAAAACAACTATTATCTGTAATGGGATAAGCTAGAAACCATCCTAATAAGATTAGAAGTGAAACCAGGAATTCCATTAGCACCACTATTATCCAATATTTCATTAGAAATTCCAGTTTATAGCAGTAAGACAAGAGAAAGAATAAAGCAGCTACAGCCAAAACCTCAAGGTAAAATATGAATTCAGCACAAGCCTTAAAGGAATGTCAGGAAGAGTTAAAGAATGAATAAAAGAATGATTTTAAAAATCAAATAAAAGTGTTAGAGGAAAATTTGGAAAAATAAATGAGAGCAAAGCAAGAAAATTATGAAAAGAGAAAAACTGGATTGTTTAAATGGTAAAAGAGGTACAGAGACTCATTGAAGAAAATAATTTCACAAAAAGTAGAATTGAACAAGTGGAAGCTAATGACTCCATGAGACACTAAGAAATAAATAAACAAGTCAAAAGTTTGAAAAAAATTAGAAAATGAGAAATATCTCTCCAGAAAAACAATTGACCTGGAAAATACATCAAGGAGAGATAATTTAGGAATTCCTGGGACTGTCTGAAAACCATGAAAAAAGAAAGATTCTAGACATCATATTTCAAGAAATTATGAAGGAAAACTACTCAATCTTGGAACCAACGGGTAAAATGGAAAATGAATGAATCCAGTGATCATCAATTGAAAGTGATCATCAGATGAAAAGTACCAAGAATATTATAGCCAAATTTCACTAGTCCTGGGTCAAAGAAAAGAAGAGCCAGAAAAAATCCAATCAAATACTATGGAGATAAATTCTGGATCACAGGAAATTTAACAACTTCCTCCTGAAGGGAATGGAAGGATTTTGAATTTAATATTTTAGAAATCAAAGAAGCTAGAATTACAATTAGCCAAGCAGAACTAAGTATAATCCTTTGGGAGAAAATGGATATTTAATGGAATAGAAAACTTTCAAGTGCTCTTGATGAAAAGACTAGAGATGAATAGAAAATTTAGTTTCAAGTGCAAGAATCGAGAGATGCATAAAATGGTAAAGATAAATCATAAAGAGCTCAATAAGGCTAAAGTTCACATTTCTTTATAGAAAGATGATGTAAATAACTCCTAAGAACTTTATCATTATTAGGACAATTAGAATGTTTTCACATAAAGAGCACAGAAATGATTTAGTTATTGGAATGCTCTCTAAAAATCAATTCGTGTGAGAGAGGGTTTCACTGGGAGAATAAGGCAAGGAGAAAAAGAATAAGGACAATTATCTCAGTAAAAGAAGTGTTCAAGAAAAAACTTTTACAGTGGTGGGGAAAATGTGGAGGAATGAACAATTCTTGAACATTCTTATCTGAATTGGTTCAAAGATGAAAGAATATATACACACACATTCATTTGGGCATGGAAATATATCTTACTCAGTAGTACAGGATAGAAGAAAAAAGGGATGTTCATAAAGGTAAGATTGCTTCCAGGAAGGTGGTGGTCACAAACAACAGACTTGATGAGGAACAGGATTAAAAGAAAGAGAAGGGTGAACAAGAGAAAATAGGATAAAAGGAAATGTATATAAGTAGTAATCATAAATCATAATTGTGAATCTGAATGGAAATGGCTGGCAGAATGGGTTAGAAATTAAAATCCAAAAATTATTGTTTACAAGAGACACAATTGAAACAGAAAGACACATTATTTATTGTTAAATAACTGCAGCAGAATATATTATTCTTCAGCTGAAGTGAAAAAAAAACTTGGGTAACAAATATAATTTCAGACAGAGCAGTAGTAAAATAGATCTAAAAAGATAAGTGAAACTACAGCTTATTAAAATGTACATAGATAATGAAGTAATATCAATATAAGCATATACACACCAAATAGCATAGCACCCAAATTCTCAAACCTTAAATGAGTTGTAGGAGGATAGCAAAACTGCTTTCCCCTTTCAGAGCCAGATAAATCTACTCATAAAATAAGAAGATGAATATTCTTGTAAAATTGTTTTTCAGTCATGTCTGACTTTCTGTGATCCTATTTGGGATTATAATGGCAAAGATGCTGGCGTGGTTTGCCATTTCCTTCTCCAGTTCATTTTACGGATGAGGAATTGAAAGGGGATGGATTAAGTGATTTTCCCAGGGTCATACAGCTAGTAAATGTCTGAGCCAGATTTGAATTCAAATAGATTAGTCTTTTTGATTCAGGCCCAGTTCTCTTCTACGCCACCTAACTGCCCCCAAGGAAATAAATAGCATTTTAGGAAAGTTAGCTATGATATACTGCTGCAGAAAACAATGAGAATAGAAAGAAATATACTTTTTACTAAGTTATTTGTGTAGCACCTTCACAAAAATTGACCATATATTGGGGCATAAAAACACAAACAAATGTTAAAAGGATAAATAGTAAATGCACCTCTTTTAGATTATGATGCAATAAAAACCCATTCAATAAAGAATTATGTAAAAATAGATTAAAAATCACCTAAATAATGAAATCCTTGAAAATGAGTGGGTCCAAGAGCAAATGGGATGGGGCTAAAACAGTACTAAGGGAAAATTTTTATCTCTAAATGTGTATATCTTTAAGAAAAATGCAGATTGATAAATTTAAAGGTAACTTAAAGTGAACTTAAATTGAAAGGGAATGAATGAATTCAATTTACATGAACATGACATATATCACTATGGGACAAGAGTCCCTTAGAAGAAATGGAGGGGCAGCTAGGTGGCGCAGTGGATAGAGCACCAGCCTTGAAATCATAAGGACCTGAGTTCAAAACTGATCTCAGACACTTAACACTTCCTAGCTGTGTGATCCTGGGGAAGTCACTTAACCCCAATTGCCTCAGCAAAAAAGAGAGAGAAGAAGAAGAAATGGACTAGCCTTCATACTCAATAACATGGTGAGAAAAGTAGGTCTAGGATATAATCTCAAAAATGACCAAATCTATTTGAATATTTGAATCATATTTGAATCTAGGGCAAACTGCAGCATCACAATAATACAAGACTATTTTCTAACCACTGATGCTAAAGAGGCCAAAGTGAGTCAATTCTATGAGGATCTATAACATCATCTAGAAATAATATTAAATAATGTCATTCATTATATGGGTTGGGATGCTAAAGTAGGAAATCAAAAGGTAATTGAAATTACAGGCAAGATTGATTTGGTATACAAAACAAACCAGAGTAGAGACTAATGAATTTTGTCAAAATAACTTACTGGTCATAGCAAACACTCCTTTTCAGTGACTTTAAAAGGGGACTCTCCACATGGACATCATCATATCATCAAAATAGAAATCAGGTTGATTATAGAATTTGCATCCAAATGTGGAGAAGCTCTATACAGTCAGTTAGAACAAGGCCTGAAGTTAACTGTGGCTCAGATCAAGACTTGTAGCAAAATTCAGGATTAAGTTGAAAAATGTGGGAGGAAAACTATCAGAACTTATAGGTATGACTTAAATAAAGCCCCTTATGAATATGGAGTGATAAATCTTACATCTGGTAGATAAAGTGCCTGAAGATCTATGGACAAAAGTTTGCAATATGGTAGAGGAGGCAGCAACAAAAAATTTTTCAAAGGAAGAGTGAGAAAACAAATGGCTATCTGATGAGGCTTTACAAATAGTTAGGAAAGAAGGCAAGTGGAAGGTAAAGGAGAAAGTGAAAGATATGGTCTATTGAATGCAGAATTCCAGAGATTAACAAGGAGAAATGAAGTTTGTTTGTTTGTTTGTGTTTTTTTTAAAGTGAGCAATGCAAAAATGGGAAAAACAAAGAATCTCTTCAAAAAAATTAGAGCTAACAATGGAAAATTTCATGCAAAAATGGGTAAGATAAAAGACAAAAATTCAGGGGTTTAACAAAAGCAGAAGAGATTTGAGAAGAGATGGCAAGAAAATACAAAAGAACTAGCGAAGAAAGATCTCAATGTCACTGATAACCATGATGGTATGATTTCAGATCTAGAGCTAGATATTCTGGAGAATGAAGTCAAGTGGACCTTAGGGAAAGCTTACTACATTCAGGTTAGTGGAGATGATAGAACTCTAGCTGAGTTAAAGATGATTCCGTTAAAGTGTTGCACTCAATATAATAGCAAATTTGGAAAATACAACAGTGGCAACTGTATTGGAAAAGATCAATTTACATCCCAATCCTAAAGAAGGTCAGTGCCAAGGAATGTTCTAATTGCCAAAAAATTGCACTCATTTCACATGCCAGCAAAATTATGCTTAAGATCCTGCAAGTGAAGCTTCAGCAATATATGATCTGAGAATTATCAGAAGAGCAGGTTGGGTTTCAAAGAGGTAGAGGAAATAGAGATCAAATTGCTAACATTCGCTGGATTATGAAGAAAGCAATGGAGTTTCAGAAAAAAAATATTTATTTCGGCTTTATTGCTTACACTAAAGCCTCTGTGTGGATCACAACAAAATATGGCAAGTCTTCAAAGAGATGGGATTACCAGATTATTTTATTTGTTTCCTGAAGAACCTGTATGAAGGCCAAGAAGCAACATTTAGAAATGAACATTGGACAAGGGATTGCTTTCAGATTGGAAAAGGAGTACATTATTTAACCTTATTTAACTCATATCCAGAGCGCGTTATGTGAAATGTCACAAGGTTGCTGGGAAAGATGTTCACTCTCAGATAGACAGACCGATGGCAGAAAGTAAAGTGGAATTCAGAAGCCTCTTGATGAAAATGAAAGTGCAGAGTGTAAACTTGAGGCTTGAAGCTTAACATAAAAGAAATTAAGATCTCAGTAACTGATCCCATCGTTTCCTGGCAAACAGAAAAAAAAAAAAAAGGAAGTCGTGTCCGATTTTATGTTCTTGGGCAGAAAGATCACTGCAGTTCATCACTGCAAGCCATGCAATTAAAAGATGCATGCTTCGTGGAAGGAAAGCCGTGGCAAATCTGAACAGCATTAGAACTAGGAGATCATTATACACTTCAACAATGATACTGTATGAGGATGTATTCTGATGGAAGTGGATATCTTCAACATAGAGAAGAGCTAATCCAATTCCAATTGATCAATGATGGACAGAATCAGCTACACCCAGAGAAGGAACACTGGGAAATGAGTGTAAATTGTGAGCATTTTTTTTTCTTCCTAGATTATTTTTACCTTCCGAATACAATTCTTCCTTTGCAACAACAACAACAACAACAACAAAATTCGGTTCTGCACATATATACTGTACCAAGCATATACTATAAGATATTTAATATGTATGGGAATGCCTGCCATCTAGGGGAGGGGGTGGAGGGAAGGAGGGGAAAAATTTGGAACAGAAGGGAGTGCAAGGGATAATGTTGTAAAAAAAAATTACCTATGCATATATACTGTCAAAAAATTATAATTATAAAATTAATTAAAAAAAAATCTGAACAGCATTATAAAAAGTAGAGACATCTTGACAACAAGGGCACATATAGTTAAAACTATGGTTTTTCCAGTAGCAATGGATGAGAATTGGAGTATGATAAAGGGTGAGTACTGCAGAATCAGTGGGTTTTTTTTGTTTGTTTATTTTTGTTTTTGTTTTTGTTTTTTGTTTTATAGCTTTTTATTTACAAGACATATGTATGGGTAATTTTTCAGCATTGACCCTTGCAAAACCTTCTGTTCCAACTTTTCCCCTCCTTTCCCCACCCCTTCCCCCAGATGGCAGGTTGACCAATACATGTTAAATATGTTAAAAGTATGTGTTAAATACAATATATGTATACATATTTATACAGTTATTTTGCTGCACAAGAAGAATTGGACTTAGAAATAATATAAAAGTAACATGCAAAGGAAATAAAAAATTCAAGCAGACAAAAACAGAGGGATTGGTAATGCTATGCAGTGGTTCACACTCATTTCCCAGAGTCCTTTCTCTTCATTATTGAATAAATGGAACTGATTTGGTTCATCTCATTGTTGAAGAGAGCCATGTCCATCAGAACTGATCATCATATAGTGTTAGGATTCTTACAAGGTGCCAAGCCAGTGGATTGATGAGCTAATGATTTTCTAATTTACATGTACTTAGTATTTACTATAATTCCACAAGATTCACATCTTTAAGAGAGCATATATAAGGAGGAGCTCTCAGGGTTAAAGGACAAGCCCACTAGAGGACAAGCCCACTCTCGGAGGAGGAGACAGATTCATTCCATTTTCCACCTTTGTGCTGGCTAGTGAAGTACAAACTTTGGATTTAGAGACATTCGGAAGGAGCTAGAGACAGAAGCTGGCAAAGGCAAAGGACTAGAGGCAAGATCCAGAAGGCCTCCAGAAAACTAGCTGAGCCCCAAGTGAAGGAGATAAGATTTTGATGGATTTGGACTTTAACTCCTGGCTGCATTTGAGGTGATTATTGAACTGAACTGAAACTAAGGCTGCCCCCAGAAACTCCCCAAGAAATCTGTTCCCAGAGAAAATTATATTTTTGGAGGAGAATATTATAAGAATATTACAGGTATATAATGATCTCCTAGTCCTGCTCATTTCACTCAGCATCAGCTCATGTAAGTCTCTCCAGGCCTCTCTGAAATCATCCTGCTGGTCATTTCTTACAGAACAATAATATTCCATAACATTCCATAACATAACATATTCAGCCAGTCTCCAATTGATGGGCATCCATTCATTTTCCAGTTTCTGGCCACCACAAAGAGGGATGCCACAAACATTCTTGCACATACAGATCCCTTTCCCTTCTTTAAGATCTCTTTGGGATATAAGCCCAGTAGTAGCATTGCTGGATCAAAGGGTATGCACAGTTTGATAACTTTTTGAGCATAGTTCCAAATCACTCTCCAGAATGGCTGGATATAGTCACAATTCCACCAACAATGTCCCAGTGTCCCAGTTTTCCCACATCCCCTCCAACATTCAGCATTTTCTTTTCCTGTCATTCTAGCCAATCTGAGAGGTGTGTAGTGGTATCTCAGAGTTGTCTTAATTTGTATTTCTCTGATTAATAATGACTTGGAGCATCTTTTCATATGGGTAGAAATAGGTTCAATTTCTTCATCTGAAAATTGTTCATATCCTTTGACCATTTATCAATTGGAGAATGGCTTGATTTCTTATAAATTAGAGTCATTTTTCTATATATTTTGGAAATGAGGCCTTTATCAGAACCTATGACTGTAAAAATGTTTTTTTCCAATTTATTGTTTCCCTTCTAATCTTGTCTGCATTAAGAATTAGTGTTTTGCAATGTGGTGAAGAAGACTTTTGTGAGTCCCTTGGTCACCATGGAGATAAAATCACTCCATACATAAAGAGAATAATTCAGGTTCTTCATCAGAAGGTCAAATGTGAGCTGAAGTTTAAATACTTTGACTGTGTAATGAGAAGATGGGGCTAAGTGGAAAAGAACCTGATGTTGGGAAAAATTGAAGACAAAGGCAAAGGGGACAGCAGAGGTTGAGCTGGATACATATTATCATGGAAATAATGAACATGAACTTGGACCGAGATGGTGGAGAATAGAAGTAGGCGAATAGAAGCATAGTATGATGATTTATGGGTGTTATAAAGAGGTTATAAGGAGGTCAACATGACTGCATGACTGAACAATAAATGTGAAGTCTCAAGATCAGTATTTCCTACAAGAGAAGGGAGGAGGATGAAGTTAATAATGATGATAATAAAGAAGAAAAATAACAATAAGAAAAAAGAAGAGGAAGAAAGGAAGGAAGAGGAGGAGACAGAAAAGGTAAAGAAGCAAACAGGCTAATGATAAAGAAGAAGCTGATGAGGAAAATGATCCAGAAGTTGAACTGAAGAAAGACTAAAACTCAGGGATTCAGAAATAACCCTGAAGCAGAATGGATTGGAGGATCCCTGCATTTAAATAGCCTCAAAAAAATTAGTTACTTAGGTTTTTGTATTTTCTTAGCATAATCAAGAAAGTAATTTTTGTTAAAAGTAAAAAAAAACAGTGAACATTGAAAAACCAGTTCACACGCTTCTTTTACTTTTAATCAGGAGCCTCATGTATTCTACTTGGTCTTACTAGAAAGATAGGACTTTAGGGAAGAGATGAATTGGGAAGTGGGAAGTGAAGTCATGAGTTTGCTTTATTCTTCTCCAGTTCAATGGTTTGGGTCTGAGTCCAGATTTGAACTCTCAAAGATGAGTCTTCCTGACTCTACTGTACTACCTAAGTGTCTCAAGATTATGCTTATACCTTGAGTTCTTAATCTAAGGTTCATGGACCTCCAGGGGGAATTTGTGGAGAGATTTCAGAGGATCCATGAAGTTGAGGGAAACAACTTTATTTTTAATAACTTCTTACTAAACTTTAACATTTAATTTAATTATTTCAACTTTTTATTCTGAAAAGGAGTCTATGAGCTTCATCAAACTCCCTGCCAAAGAGGCCAGGGTGCACCAAAGTTTAGGAATCTCTAATCACTAATAAGAAGGCTGGGCTACCTGCAGTCTAAAGTCTTTGTTCTCTGAGGACTAAGCCTGGAATGTAGAGGAACAGAAGAAAGCTCTTCTCTTCTAGCCTCCTTTCCCATGTCCTATTTGCTTCTCCTGCCCCTTCTTTGACTTGGAATCGCTCACTATCATGACAAACCTCAAATTCATCCTGCAGATTGGTTGTTTTTCTAATGAGATATTTCACATTGTTTTCTATTTTTTCATTCTTTCAGTTTAGTTTTGTTGTTTCTTGATTCCTTATAAAATCACTAGCTTCCATTTTCTCAATTCTAATTTTGAAGGAGCTTTTTTATCCAGTCAGTTTTTGTGCCTCTCTTTCCATTTAGCCAATGCTGCTTTCCAAGTCATTCTCCTCATTGGCTTTTTATTCCTCCTGTACCATTTGGCTTAGTCTGTTTTTGGAGATGTTATTTTCTTCAGATTTTTTATGTCTCTTTTAGGAAGCTGTTAACTTGTTTTTCATGATTTTCTTGCATCACTCTCATTTCTCTTCCCATTTTTTCTCTATTTCTCTTCCTTGATTTTCAAAGTCCTTTTTGAGTTCTTCCATGGTTTGAGACCAATTCATGTTTTTCTTGAAGGCTTTGTATATAGAAGCTTTGACCTTGTTATCCCCTTCTGAGTGTGTTTCACTTTTCTTTGTCACCATAGTACCTTTTTTTCCCCCCCTGAGGCAATTGGGGTTAAGCAACTTGCCCAGGGTCACACAGATAGGAAGTGTTAAATGTCTGAAGTCAAATTTGAACTCAGGTTCTCCTGACTTCAGGGCTGTACTCTATCCATTGCGCCACCTAGCTGCACCATAGTAACTTTTTTTTTTTTAAAGTCAGAATATATTTCTCCTATCATACAACACATTATTTGAACTTTAACTCTTTATTAAAGTAAGGCTTTGCTTGTCTTTTTTGTGGTAGCAAGAAATTGGAAACTGAGTGGACACCCATCAGTTGGAGAGTGGCTAATTAAGTTATGGCACATGGGGGCAACTAGGGGGGGGGGAAAGTTATGGTACATGAATGTAATGGAATATTATTGTTCTATAAGAAACGATCAGCAGGATGATTTCAGAGAGGCCTGGAGAGACTTACAGCAACTGGTTCTAAGTGAAGTGAGTAGAACCAGGAGATCATTGTACAGCAACAATAATAATTTTCTTGCCTCAATGGGAGCAAAAAAGTGGTTTGACCCTTTGCCACCCATAGGCTGAACACTGGGGAAATAGCTGCCGCTGTGGCCAATTCAGTGGCTCCCAAGACCTATTTCTGCTTTGCTGAGGATGTTCTTGTACAGCCTACACCAGACTATGCTCCATTCTCACCCTGGGGGCAACAGGCCTTTCTACCTTCTAAGTTGTCTGAGTGGAAAATTGTTCCACTCCCATCTTTTTGAGGCTTTTGGCCATCTAGAATTTGTTTAGAATCATTATTTAAAGGTATTTGGAGGGGGTTGGGGAGAGCTCAGGGAAGTCCCTGTCTTAACTCTGCCATCTTGACTCCACCTCCTGTATTCTTTCTTTCTTTTAATTATGCTTTTTATTTACAAAACATAGGCATGGGTAATTTTTCAGCACTGACCCTTGCAAAAACTTGTTCCAAGTTTTCCCCTCCTTTTCCCACTCCCTCCCCCAGATGGCAGGTAGTCCCATACATGTTAAATATGTTAAAGTATATGTTAAATGCAATATATAGCATACATAATTATACAGTTATCTTGCTGCACAAGAAAAATTGGATTTAGAAAGAAAGAAAAAAACCTGAGAAAGTGTTAGGATTACAAGGATTATTCCCTCCAGGGAAGAATCCTCGTGGTTTGAGACCCAGTGAAATCTGGCAAATGGATGTGACCCATTATAAATTTTTCGATCATCTGTCTTTCATCCATGTGGTAGTAGATACCTTTTCAGGATTCACTTTTGCAGTGCCAACAGCCAAAGAGACAGCCCAAGTGGTCATTGAATTCCTTATCCAAGCATTTGCAATTATGGGTGTGCCACAAGAAATAAAAACAGATAATGGACCTGCATATAGTTCTAAACATTTTGCGCAGTTCTGTGCGCAGTATAAGATTTTACACACTCTGAAATACCTTTTAATCCACAAGGTCAGGCAATATTAGAGAGAAGAAACAGACATTAAGACACTCCTCCAAAAAAAAAAAAAAAAAAAAAAAAAAAAAAAAAAAAAAAGAGAAGCCACAGGCAGCCCTAGAGAACTTCTAAATTTAGTTCTCTATACCATTAATTTTCTAATTTTGGACAAAGATGCACTGGTTCCCGCAGACAGGTTTTATAACCCACCAGAAGGGCAGTGTCCAGTGCGAGCAGCTCCACTGTCCTTAGATAATCACCAGGTGATGTGGAGAGACCCAGAAAGTGGTGAATGGAAGGGACCAGATAGGTTAACTGCCTGGGGGAGAGGGTTTGCTTGTATTTCTTCAGATGGAGAAGAAATCAGATGGGTGCCAACGAATCTTATTTGCCTTGTTCATCAGAGAGAGACAGAAAAAGAGAAAGACCTCAAAACAAAGGAGAAAATCTAAGAAGCATCTGACACTGAAAGAGCATGGCTAATAAGAAGACTGTTAAAGAACTTTAAAACCAGCAGGAATCATTGGATTTCCTAACACAAGATGAGACTAATGGACAATGGACTTGTGGACATTTATAAATTCTCAATTTATGATTATTTGATCATGTTATTTGTTACATACTTGTAGTATGTACCATGTTACCATGTTACACTATGTTACTATCTGTTTATGTAATTTATGTAATTATGTGTAATACCTCCCATAGTGCTGGATTTATGTTTCAAGGTCATGACTACCCTATGTTCTAAATCAAAAGAAAGGGGTAGATGTTAGGATTACAAGGTGAGAACTCAGATTGTCTGAACAGTGACAAGGTGAGAACTCAGGTTGTCTGGACAGTAACAAGGTGAGAACTCAGGTTGACTTGACTGTTCTCTGGCTCAGACCTTTGGTTTGGGCCTTTAAAGGGAGTTTACACCTTAGGAATTCTAAGAGGAGCAAGTTCATTGGTGGAAGTATTTGCCCACGCCCCATTGAGTTCTCACATGCCTATTCTTTGGGAGGATAAAAGAAGGGCGCACTGGGTCTGAGAAAATTGACTCTGGGATAGAGTTTTGACTCCAGGCAGGCTGAAAGGAGACCAGTCTGATTTGAGGAAGGACAAGAGTTGGAGGAGATTCAGAGCTCCCAAGAAACCTGCACACAGAAGGAAAAGATTTTACAGATCTCTTCCCAGAGAAGGATTATAATTGAGCAGACGACCAGACCCTTACAATTCAAGAACTTTACAAGAAGGAAAACAAAAATGCAAGCGGACAATAACAGAGGGATTGGAAATGCTATGTGTGGTCCATACTCATTTCCCCGTGTTCCTTCTCTGGGTGTAGCTGATTCTGTCCTTGATTCTGTAGCTGAATTGGATCTTGTCATTGCCAAAGATAGCCACTTCCATCAGAATTGATCCTCTTATGGTTGGTTGTTGAAGTGTATAAAGATCTCCTGGTCCTGCTCATTTCACTCAGCAGCCTGTATTCTTTCAATAGCCTCCACATTGTGAAATCTAGGAACGAGACACTCTCCTTCAAAAATTACAATTGGGGGGGGGGGCATTCTCCAGGCAGGTAGACTGTCCCTGGATAGGTGATTGTTTCTTCTAGATCCTTTCACTTCTGTTCCTGCTTCTACACCTACATTATTAGTTGTGCTCCAGTTACAGTGAACCATATGCTTGTTGAGTACACAAAGGTCAGGGTGGATGATTAAGATGCTTTGGAAGCTAGGTTTTCTGGGATAAGAATGGTCAGGGCCAAGGAATCTGGATCCCATAGATCTTCTGGCAAAAGGAACAGCCAAACATGAACACATAGGAGCAGAACAACAAATCTCAGCTGAAGGAAACCAGAACAACAAATCTCAGCTGAAGGAAACCACTTCCTGATGTGACTATATTGTGCTTATCGATGATTATTGATAGGCAATCGCCATCCATCAGTTTTTGCAATGATCCCAGTGAGATAAAGGAGGAGCAGAAGTACCCTCTGAACCGGTGCCCACATTCCCCTCCAGAACCCTTGCCCCTGTGGAGAGTTGCCTCCAGTTTGCCACCCTTCCTCCCACCAGGTTCACTGTGAATGTGGCAGTCATTAAGGCTGAAGCCATTTGGCAACAGAAGCCCCTGTATTCTGCTTTTCTTGCTAGAGGGACCATCTTGTATACCCCTTCTCATGATAAGCAGCTCTGTATAAGAAGCAAATGCCAACTTCTCTACTCAGCAGCCATGAGAGCACAGGAAGAGGAACAAGCTTCTTAAAATGATCCTGACTCATCCAGGCATGCCCATGGTCTCTCCCTGTGGTTCTCTCTCTCTCTCTCTCTCTCTCTCTCTCTCTCTCTCTCTCTCTCTGTCTCTCTCTCTCTCTCTCTCTGTCATTCTCTCTGTCTGTCATTCTCTTTCTCTCTCTCTCTCTTTCTCTCTCTCTCTCTCCTCTCTCTGTCTCTCTGTCTCTCTCTGTCTCTCTCTCTCTCTCTTTCTGTCTCTCTCTCTCTCTCTCTCTCTCTCTCTCTCTCTCTCTCTCTCTCTCTCTCTCTCTCTCTCTCTCTCTCTCACACACACACACACACACACACACACACACACACACTCCCATCCAAACTGGGTTCCATCCCGGGCTGTTTCCCTCTAGTGCTAGGTGTGTCAGGTACACCCTCAACATGCAGAAGCAGGATGCAGAGCCAGACTGCTGGTGATGGATGGCCTGCGGGTGAGTAAGACCAGCATCCTCAAGCACAGAACTTCTCCTTTCACTGCCCTCTAGGTGGAGTTCACCCTGACGGTGCTTTGTGGGACTCAAACTGTAGAGCACCTACATCTCTGGGACACTGGGGGCTGAAACAGATTCAAAACATGACAACGGCCTGTCACCAAGAAGCCATGGGAGCATTTAGAGTCTTCAGTGGCACCAGGCCGGCCACTCTCAAAGCAGTGACAAAGTTGGAGAGTGACACACGCTCTTCTTGATGGCAAACCAGCGTCAGCACTTCTGTTAGCCAAGGAAAGATGTGCTTCTCCACAGTGGACTCGAGATGGATCAGCAGATTTGTAAGAAAAATAGCTCTGTGGGAGGGTTTGAAACATTAGCAAAGGAAATAGAAAGAGTGCAGGTGGCTCCTGGTGCTGCAGATTATGGAAACTGACTCTGTTAGACCACCTCTTCTTCCCTCAGACTCTCTAGCTGCTCCACCTCTCCCAAGTCCTAGGCTGGCAATTTGTGGAGCTCTCGTGAGAGTGATTCCATGGCTCCATCAGTCAGGGACTAGATATTTATTGTTTCTCTAGAATGCCAGGATAGGGAAATACATGCTTTCCAAAGCTCAAAGATTTGCCCCTCTGTCCTGCAAGGGAGAAAAACCAATTGACTTTTTTTTTTTTTTTTTTTTTTTTTTTTGCTGAGGCAATTGGGATTAAGTGACTTGCCCAAGGTCACACAGCTACGAAGTGTTAAGTGTCTGAGACTAGATTTGAACTCAGATCCTCCTGACTTCAGGGCTGGTGCTCTATCAATTGATCCTTTTTAAAAATCACCAACTCAGTGTTTGCAGTTTTTCAGAAAATTGAGTTTTGTATAAAATCCCAACCTCTTCTGGCCATCGCTGACCATCAAGCAGGGTTGGGGGCAGAGCCCTCTCATTGTAGCTAGGTGAGTGAAAGACACTCACCTAGTGAAAGACACCATAGCTACTAATTGTCCCATAGGCCTTTGAAGCTGTGGTGGTGCTGCTATTCAGAGATTTCCTTCCTCCTGGCAGAAATAAGGCCTTGTCTGACTCATCTCTTCAGAAATACACATCAAATGGCTTACAGTTATCCATGACAAAAAAGGTAATTGTGGGTCTTTGAGTCCTTCCTCTTGCCTGTCTTCAGTAGTTTGTGTTGTGTTGAAAAGCAATGTAAATATTTAACACCTATGGGACTACCTGCCATCTGGGGGAGGGGGTGGGGAGGAGGGGGAAAAGTTGGAACAGAAGTTTTGCAAGGGTCAATGTTGAAAAATTACCCAGGAATATATCTTGTAAATAAAGAGCCATAATACAAAAAAAGAAAAGCAAAGTAAAAACTTCTCCTACTAAGTGTTTTTCTATCAGCTACTTCTAACTAAAGCTATAGTTAATACTGACTTGTAAAACACATACATATGCACACATACACACACACACACTCTCACAGATTGTAGTAGAGAGGTAGATTTTTTTTCTTCCAAAAGTGAAAATAAACTGAGAAATCACACATAATCTCTCTCTCTCTCTCTCTCTCTCTCTCTCTCTCTCTCTCTCTCTCTCTCTCTCTCTCTCTCTCTCTCTCTCTTTCTCCCTCTCACACACACACACACACACACACACACACACACACACACACACACATACACACACAGAGTGATCTAGTGAGGGGCTGTTCTGGGGAACTTGGAGCCCTCCACTCAGTCTTGTATCTCCAGAAACATGGGTCTTGCTGGTCCAAGGGGAGAGACCGATGAAACATTTAGTTTAAGTTCTTCAGGGCTGAATGTAACCTGTCCTAGGTCTTATTTGTAAAAACAGATTTGGACTCTGAGCATTTCCTCTCAAAAGTTGAAGAACACTTCTTGGCATTTGTTCTCCACTGGTAGAGTACTGGCTTAATGACCATTCAAACAGATAAGCCTGGGTCGGTTTCTTAAAGAAAAATCGGTGTCTCGTTTCATCGCAAATTCCTGCCCAAGTCTCAGGGCAGCTACAGTTGTTTATCAACTTAACAACAAAAACAGTCAGTCCCAATAAATAATGATTACCACCAAAAGGTTTCATGTGGAAACCTTCAACACATTCTTATGCAAAGAATCCATCGTTAGGTAAGGAGGAAATAATTACATTCCGGTGACTTTCACATAAAGTGAATGAATGCACAAGCCAGAAGGGCACAGATTATAGTTACTCTGAAGAATTTAAGGTATGAGCCCCTAAGGCCCAAAGGGGAAATCTTTTGAACTGGGGCCCACTGAACCAAACTGGACTCACTAATGTAACTTGGACATAGCCTGGAGGAGGAGCAACTGAACCAGTTAGATTCCTTAGAATCCATAATCAGTAATTAGATAATGCAATGTATTTGCCATTTCATTACCCAGTGAGCAAACCTTGGAGTGTGTGCGTGTGTGTGTCCATGTGTTTGTGTGTTGTGTGTGTATGTGTGTAGTCTTTAAGTAAAACTGACCCCTTCTCACTATCCATACTCAATTCCTGCAGCTGTTCTGACCCAGAGCTGAGGCTTTCTGCTCTTACCAAAGCAGACCATTTATTCTTCCCACTCTTCTCTGACGCTGAGACTTCCCAAGGGCTCTTGCGCTTCCCCCCAATCAGAGTGACTTAATTTGGAACAAACCAGAATGCATCCATTTGAATACTTCAGACTGTCTTTAACCAGGAAGGTACTCTATTTCCCAAAGGTGTTTGATAATAAGATCACAAAAAAGGTCTCCTCCTCCTCCTAACAATATCAATAATAATTGCATGGAAATGGGATGCTTCAGTACTACTAATCACTTTGATTTGTTTGAGTTCCCTTACTAGAACCCAGACTGACCTGGAAATCAGAATCAGCCAATCAGGAGGCAGATTGATCATCTCTTATGCTTGACATACCAGAGTTCTTTTGTGGTGTTAGATTGCTGAACCCTGATCTCCTTCCAGTGTGCCAGCTGCCCTAGAACCCATTCAGACTTGCTTTTGTCAAGCCGGTGAATTAAGGGATCTGAACTCAAAAGGGATCTTGTAATCTTTGGGAAGCAGCCCAGCCCAAGAGACTAATGGCTGACCCTGATTAGGCTATAGTTCAATTAATGTACCTTCCCCTCACCTATTTACAGTTTTTGTTTTATAGCCCCTGCTGCCTAACGCCACCAGAGCTCAGTTCAACCTATAGCTCCCCTTGCATGCCCCGTACTTGAGAGAAACAAAAGCAGACATACAATTTAATTGTTTCTTTTTTAGATGGAACTCTAAAGTTGATAATAGTGAGAAGATGTACATACATATATGTGCTTGTAAAGTGTTTATAATTATCTTCTCATTAGATTCTCACAACCACCTGTGAGCAGGTAGTACTGTGACCCTCACTTTCAAAAAAAGACAAAGGGATTCAGGATCAAACACCTAGTAAATATGTTCTGGAGCAGCTGGATAGAGCGTTGGACAGGTCTCAGGCACTTCCCAGCTATGTGTTCTTGAGTCAGTCACTTTACCCTATTTACCTCAGTTTCTCATCTGTCAAATAAGTTAGAGAAGGAAAAGGGAAATCTTTCA
This sequence comes from Sminthopsis crassicaudata, assembly GCF_048593235.1. Classification (NCBI taxonomy): domain Eukaryota; kingdom Metazoa; phylum Chordata; class Mammalia; order Dasyuromorphia; family Dasyuridae; genus Sminthopsis; species Sminthopsis crassicaudata. Next base: position 643,491,140 of record NC_133619.1, on the reverse strand, counting down.
CTATCTTTGCCAAGAAAATCCCAAATGGGCTCATGGTGAACTGTTCCTGCCTGAAACAACTCAAGAACAATGCTTTTTGAGGAAAGAATTGAATCAAGGTCTCCCTGTCTCTAGGCCCATTCCTCTAGACACTAAAACAAAGGCCTCACACTTTGGACCTCATCCCAGAAATCAGCATTTCTACACCTATCAGTTTCCCTGAGTCACAATGCTAGAAGCTGTAGACTTGATGCTATCACAAAATGAGACAGAAAAGTACAATTGGAAACCAAAGTGGCCACCTGCCAAGTGCCATCCGCCCAGCTGAACTCATCCAGACAGTTACATGGAGAACCATCCCTTCCAAGCAATAAAATGGGAAAACATCTTTACAGTTAAAGGCTCTGATAAAGGCCTCATCTCTAAAATATATAGAGAATTGACTCTAATTTATAAGAAATCAAGCCATTCTCCAATTGATAAATGGTCAGAGTATATGAACAGACAATTTTTGGACGAAGAAATTGAAACCATTTCTAGTCATATGAAAAGATGCTCCAAATCATTATTGATCAGAGAACTGCAAATTATGACAACTCTGAGATACCACTACACACCTGTCAGATCGGCTAAGATGACAGGAAAAGATAATGATGAATGTTGGAGGGGATGTGGGGAAACTGGGACACTGATGCATTGTTGGTGGATTGTGAGAGGATCCAACCATTCTGGAGAACAATCTGGAACTATGCTCAAAAAGTTGTCAAACTGTGCATACCCTTTGATCCAGCAGCATTACTTCTGGGCTTATATCCCAAAGAGATCTTAAAGGAAGGAAAGGGACCCATATGTGCCAAAATGCTTGTGGCAACCCTCTTTGTAGTGGCTAGAAACTAGAAATTGAATGGATGCCCATCAATTGGAGAATGGTTGGGTAAATTATGATATATGAAAGTTATTGTTTTATAAGAAATGACCAGCAGTGTGACTACAGAGAGGCTTGGAAAGACATGAACTGATGCTGAATGAAATGAGCAGACCAGGAGATCATTATACACTTCAACAACAATACTTTATGAGGGTCAATTATGATGGAAATGGCTATCTTCAGCAATGAGAGGATCCAAATCAGTTCCAATTGATCAGTAATGAACAGAACCAGCCACACCCACAGAAAGAACACTGAGAAATGAGTATGGACCACAACATAGCATTTATACTCTTTCTGTTTTTCTTCCCAGGTTATTTTTACCTTTTTTCTAAATCCAATTTTTCTTGTGCAGCAAGATATGTTTACATATATTGGATTTAATAAATATTTTAACACATTTAACATGTATGGGACTATTTGCCACCTAGGGGAGGGAGTTGAAGGAAGGAGGGGAAAAGTTGGAACAGAAGTTTTTGCAAGGGTCAGTGTTCAAAAATTACCCATGCATATGTTTTGTCAATAAAAAGCTATAATAATAATAAAAGAGAACCATCCCTTCCCTTGCCCTATATCCTTTCTGGCATTTTGGACTGATCATCTTCAGGGGCCATTAGAGGACAGGGTCCTTTGGGTTCTCCTGGCTACAAAGATTTGACACTAGCAAAGTGTCAGGGTGTTGATCCACCCAGAGCATGGATCAACTATGCTATGAACCATCATTTCCTCCAATTAATTTTAGGTTTTCTCAGGTGGATCTGGGCACCAGTACATTTTTGAGACAACTAAGGTGATATGAGGTCCCTCCCATGGTCACTGCCCACTAAACATTATCTCTGCTTCCTCTCATCCCCACCCTCCAGCAGCACCCAGAATTGGATGCTAGGTGGAGTTGAGATCTGGACTGAGAGTCTCCCCTGTGTCTGGGTCAATAGGGTGAGTCCCCTCACAATTTGTCAGCACTAGACTTGCCTGGTGCAGTGCCCACCACTGCAGGGCTCATTGTCCTCTCCCCTTTTCTTCTGGACACCTCATGTTGGGGTGATTTTCTGCCTCAGAATTCAGTGGGAGCTGTCCAAGGTAGCTGCTGAGGTCAGGATTTTAAATAGTGCTGGGTCTACTTCAGATTTTGACTAAAGATCAGGGAAGGATAAGTATTCTGTAGTCAAAGCAGGGGGAGTGTTAGGAATGGTGTCTACCCTTATGGAATAGAAGATGTCTGCCTGTCTCAAGTTTCTTCTCACTCCAATCCATTCTGCACTTCACTACCAAAGAGGTTTTTCTAAAATGCAGGCCCAATCACGTCTCCCCTCCCCAATAAACCACAATGGCTTCCTCTTGCCTCCAGGATCAAATGCAAAATGCTCTGTTTGACAATTCAAGCCTCTCAGAACCCAGCCTCACCTCACCTTAGCTTTCTAGCTTTTTCTCTTCTTATTCTTTAATTAAGTGTCTCTGGCTTCCTGGTTGTGCTGTGAACAAGACACTGCATTCCTTGACTCTGAGCTTTTTTTCTGACTATCCCTCAAACCTGAAATGTTTTCTCTGGAAAAGAGGAAACATTTGACCTTCAGATCTCCCTGTCTTCCTTTAAATTTGAACTGAAATCTCATCTTCTCCAAGAAGCTTTCCCCAAACATTCTTAATTCTAGTTTGTTCCTTTTGTGACCTTTTTCCAATTACCCTGTACATACTTTACTTTGTACACATGTATTTGCATGTTGGTTGTCTCCCTGGTTAGATTTTAAGCTCCTTGAGGACAGGGACTGTCTTTTGCCTCTTTTTGTATCCCTGGTGCTTACCACAATGTCTGACATGTAGAAGATGCTTAACAAGAGTTTACTGATTGAGGAATAGGTTTGTAGTTGGAGGTGGCAGTAGTGCTAGGGTTAGGATTGTGAATGAGAAGTACAGGTGAGCTAAATCAGGGCTGGTTTGTGGGAAGTGCCAGCTGATTTGGGGATACAAAGGCAAACACAAAATCCTGCCCTCCAGGATCTTTGATTCTCCTAAGTGGACACTACATCTTTGATAAAGAGGGGCAGCTAGGTGGCGCAGAACACCAGCCCTGAATTCAGGAGGACCCGAGTTCAAATGTGGTCTCAGACACTTGACACTTCCTAGCTGTGTGACCCTGGGCAAGTCACTTAACCCCAGCTTCAGGAAAAAATTAAATTAAATTAAATTTTTAAAAAATGGAGCAAAAGCAATTGAACCTTCATGAATCTCCACTTAATTCTGCTTTAAAAATTAATTTACTTTCACTTAGCGATGGTTTGCTCTTTAGACTGCCTCAACACCACACCAGCTGCCTAGCCAACCTCAGGATGATGATACCCTTAGATTACTTTCTGGATGAATTAGTGCCTGACTAGGATCCCCATTTCTTGAGAGGTTTTGGTCATGCTTCCCCCTTCACTACCAATTCAACTCTCTCTAGCCTTCCATCTCCTCATTAACTTCTTCGTCTTATGGGAGCATTGCCTTTGTCCAAACTGTACCAAAAACTCAACCCGAGGACAAGAGGAAAGCCTATCCCCCAAGAAAGTGAAGGATCCATGTGGCCTAAGACCACTGAGAAGAGTATTCCTGAGAAACCAGTGAGGTCATCAGAAATCCCAACAGTGGGGACCTTGGAAGCCTTGGAGAGAGGCAGCAACTAGCAGCTACACCCCTGCATGGAGCATGAGCATTACAGGGGCTTCAACATCCCTGACATGCTGTCCTGAGATGCCCGAGAGAATAATAACGATCTAGCATTCTGAACTTCCAAGGTTTAGGGGGTCTGAATCTCACAAATTAAAGTTTTATGCAAGAAGCAGGGGACCTAGGGTGAGACTTTCAAACATTAGGCTAGAAACATTTTGAGAATGGGGTCTGGCCCTAGCAAAAAAACCCAACTGAGGCACTAGGACTAGTAGCTAGTTAAGTAGATAGGTAGATGGCCAGATAGATGATAGATAGATAGGTAGACAGATGTTTGGATAGATTGCTAGATAATAACTCATTAGATGGTCATGTAGAGCAATATGTTGGAAGAAAGAGCAGTAAGCACTCAGTATATGTTAGGTACTAGGAATACAAATGTAAGAGAACAAGATGATCCTACTCTAAGACAAGTCCTCATCTCCAGTCTGGCATCACCCCTCCCATTGGGAGGAGAAGGGTTGGTCTGCCTGCTTCAGTTCTCTCTCCTCCACTCCATCCTTCTTCCAGCTACCAAAGTGATTTTCCCAAAGCTCAGATATGACCATTTCACCTTTCTACACAATAGACTTCACTTACTTCATCACCTGTAGGATCAAATAAAAAATGCTTTGTTTGGCATTCAAAGCCCTTCAAAACCTACCACCTCTTACCTTTCCAGTCTTTTAATGTCTCACTCTCTAATATATACTCCTCCATCCAGTGACACTGCCCTCCGGATATTTTACAAACCAGACTCTTTCTCTGGGTAGGTATCTTTTCTAGCAGTTCCTATGCCTGGAATGCTTTCTTTCTCTTTCTCTTTCCAACTACTTCTTTCTCAGACATTCTTCAAGTCCTAACTAAAATCCAGTCTTTTTGAGTTCAACCATATTCCTTCTATGACCCAAATATTCTATTGATACCTATACCAGGGAGAGAAAATTCAAAGAAAGTGATCAGCCATTTCCTTAATGAATATTGATGCAAACTTTTAAAATAAAATGCAAGGAATTTAAATAGCATTTTAAAATGCATTGAATTCATTTTAAATGAATTGAAAAATAATATTGCAAGGAAACTACAGCAATATATCACAAAGGTTATGCCTTAGGACCAGGTGGAGTTCATACCAGGAATGCAGGACTAGTTCAGTAACAGAAAACTATCAGCATAATGGATCATATTAATAACAAAAACAATACAAATCATATGGTTACCTCAAGAGATGCAGAATTTTTTTTGACAAAACACAACATTCATTCCTGTTAAAAACACTAGGAAAAATAGGAATGAATGGAGCCTTTCTTACAATGACAAGTTGTCTTTATCTGAAACCAAGAGCAATCATTATCTGTATTGAAATAAACTAGAAACCTCAGTAAGGTCAGAATATAATTCAATATTGCATTAGAAATGCTGCCTAGAGGATCTGATTCCTCCAAATTCTCCTTCAAACAACCTTGCAATAATAACTTAGAATCCACTTTGGAGCATCAGCAGGAAAGTTCTCTCTCACTGGGGTAGTACACAAAAAATCCAGTGGCAAGCCACACCCAAAGATTCCTGGGAAAATAGTAGTGAGATCTCATCGCCAGGGCAGGCAAATGGAGGCTCCTCGAACACTTAGCAAACAAGTTTGGAACAATGATGTCTCCATTGTAGCAGCAAAGTCCAACCTAGAGAAGCAGAAGAAAAACTGGGAAAAGAAAATTGTAATGCCAGAGAAACTGAGGCAAGATAGAGATCAGTGAGTATTTAATAATTTATTTAAAAGGGAAAGATATTTTCCTCTCCCTAACTAATACTAATCTGTCCTTATTCCTAGTGTATCTCTACCTTCTCTTCCAGACAAGGAACTGTTATACCTTCCTGGATATTAATTTTAATACTTAATAATATCTCAGGGCTTAGCATTCTAAATATTGTGCCCCATGTCTGGCGCCATAGGGAACAAATGGATTGATGGTTTGGTCCCAGGGCTGAATGAGACTATCTTCTCCAAGAAGCCAGCCAACAATGTGAGTTCTCAATGACCTATATACACATGGCTCAGACTCAGGGGGTGGAGTCAGGGTGCTGAGAGCAGGAATGGGACTCTGAAAGGGTGGAGTGAACCTCTGGAGATGGGATGACATAATGGGGGGAAGCACCCCGAAGACGGGGAGAGGCATCTTGATAAGACAGTATCTGATATTGTGACAGCTTGGGATGGGGCGAGGTATTCCAATATTCTAAAACATAAGATCTTTTATCCTTATCAAATATTCTGATATTCTGAAGAGGGAGGGGTGGTTTCCCAGGACTGAGCAGAACAGTTATAAACTGAGGCAGAACAATTAGGGAAACTGAGGCAGGACAATAAAAGAGAACTGTGGCAAAACAAATTTGTGCAAGAGAATCCCAGGTAAAAGGTACAGCTTGGTAAAGCAAGCATACAAAAAGTGGAAAATAATATATGAAGATTCATGGAAAAAAACAGCTCCTTAAAAATAGAATTGGCCAAATGGAAAAGGAGCACTAAAGTTCCCTGAAGAAAATAATATCTTACAAATTAGAATCAGCCAACTGGAACCTAATGACTACATGAGATATCAAGAAATGATGAAGCAAAATCGAGAGAATGAAAAAATAGAAGAAAATATAAGTTTTATCATTTAAAAAAATTGATGTGGAACATAGTTCCAGGAGAGATAATTTAAGATAATTGGAGCCATGATAAAAAAGAGCCAGAATATCACATTTCAAGAAAAACTTCTCTGATATCCTAGAGACAAAGGAGAAAACAGAAATGGAAAGAATCCACCAGTTACCATCTGATAAAGATTTCAAAATGAAAACTCCCAGGAATATCATATCCAAATATCAGAACTCCTAGGCCAAGGAGAAAAATATGGTGAGCATCCAGAAGAAACAAACCTAATATTCTGGAGCCATAGTCCTGTAAAAGATATCTTTGCTAAGTCCTTTTCAAAACTAAGCCCATTATGAGGCTCTCTCTCCCTCCCCCTCTGTCATAATGTTTTCCCTTTAAGCCCATTATGAGGCTCTCTCTCCCTCCCCCTCTGTCATAGTGTCTTCCCTTTAAGCCCATTATGAGGCTCTCTCTCCCTCCCCCTTTGTCATAGTGTCTTCCCTTTAATGGCATCTTTTTCCTTACTCTAACTAAATCTGGTGAGTCTGCCCCACTTTTCTAAGGATTTAGCCTATCAGTCAATGGCATACTTACACCTAATGGCATGATTCTCCTGGTTAATTGTGAGTTCCACTAGGGCACTTGTCTTTTCCATTGTTAATTGTTAAAAACCCCTTTTCTTATTCATAATATATATATATATATATATATATATATATTGTATATGTATATACACAGATGCACACAGATACACATCCATATATATGCATTATGTATTATTTCCTATCTCTGCTAACTCTTCTACTTTATTTCTACTCTCTAATTTGTCTTGCTCTTAATTAATCTCCATACTCTCACCCCTGCACCAAGGATCCCTCCCTTATCCTCTCCATTTATCCTTTCTCTCCCTCTTTATCCCTTTTACATAAATCTATACACCTTATTCCACTCTATTAATCTACACCCACTTCTATACCCCATTTTATTCTACTCCTCCCCTGATTTATTTATAGATTTTTTAGGGTGCTATATTCTTCTTTGTATTGCTGTGCCACAGTTCTCTTTTAATGTCCTGACCCAGTTTCCCTAATTGTCCTATTCAGTTACTCTGCCTCAGGTTATAACCATTCCCTCTTAATGTTTGATAGAATAAAGGTCTTATATCTTAGACCTTAGGCTATACTTATTCTCTCTTAATGTATGATGGGATAAAGGTCTTTATCTATTTTAGATATCATTAGAATATCAGGAGCCTCTCCGGTATCTCCCATTATGTCATCCTAGGTGCCTCCCCCCATTAAGTCATCCCCATTCAGGTACCTCCCCCATTCTGTCATTGTTCTTGTTAGCCTATAAAAGAATCTTGTGTATCTGACATTCATGCTGGATTCTTGGAGACTATAGTCTCATTCAGCCCTGGGACCAACCATGGATCCCAGGAAATCTCTCCATTTAATAAATTGTTAAATTGTTCTCTAATCTCTATCTTGCTCAGTTTCTCTGGCATTACAGTATAACTGTATCATTCCCTCTTTATCTAATTCCCAATGGGAGTAGGATTTCAGAATTACCAACTCTCCTCTCTTATCGAATTCCTCTATGTCAGTTCCTGCTCTTGCATCTCATTAGTATAGCATAATTACTGCTTTTTACCTTTTCCTACATGGTTTGGCTTTCTTAGAATCACATCATATTCAGTTCTATTGCAGTCTTTCTTTTGGATTATCCATTTGCTAATGATAATCTTAGAGATACGGTTTACATTTCCATGTAAAAACAGAAATAGTTTGTCCCTATTGCGTTCTTTGAAATTAGTCTTTGATCTTATATGTCAAATTTTCTATTGAGTTCAGGTTTGTTTGCAACAAAATCTCAAAAATCTGATAATTATTGAATGTCCATTTTAAAATTCAATATACTTAATTTTGCTCTATATATTTCTGGCTGTGACTCTAGCTCTTTAGATTGTTGAGATATACCATTCCAGAACTGGCAGACTTTTATTGTAATCAATGTTAGGTCTTGTGTGACTCTATTTATAGCCCCAGCATAGCTAAGCTTTTTTCCTTGTAAAATTTTTCTTTTAACCTGGGGGTTTCAAAATTTAGCATTGATGTTGTAAATTTCCCTTATAGGATCTCTTATAGGTAGTGATTTTTCCATTTCTACTTCCCCTCTTGTTCTATCACTTTATGACAGTTTTCTTATTATTTCTTATACTCTTGGTTCTAGTCATTTTCTCTTTTGATCTGTTCTCCAGATCTGTTGTTTTTCTTATGATATGTTTTCTTTATATTTTGTTTTATTAATTTTTTTTTCTTTTTCCGTGGCTTCTTCTTAATCAGTTCTAATGTTCATTTAGCCAATTATATATATTGCTGAGGCCATTGGGGTTCAGTGACTTGCCCAGGGTCATAGCTAGGAAGTGTTAATTATCTGAGACCAGATCTGAACTCAGGTCCTCCTGACTTCAGGGCTGGTGCTCTATCTACTGCACCACCTAGCTGCCTCCCAATTATATATTTTTAAGAACTTGTTTTCTTCAGTCATTTTTTCCTTCCTCTTCCAAGCTGTTGACTCTCTTTTGCATACTTCTCATTTCTTTTCTCATTTTTCTTCTGCCTCTTTTTTAAAGCACTTCCAAGAAACCTCTTTGAGCTTGAGACCAATTCCTATCACTCTGTGAGATTTCCCCTATGACATTTTGTCTTCACATGAGTTGGTGTTTTGGTCTTCTCTGTCACTAGGCTTTCTATGGTCAAGGTTCTTTTCTGTTTCTTGTTCATTTTCTTTCCTTTTTTGATATTTCATATATATATATATATATATATATATATATATATATATATATATATATATATATTTTTTTTTTTTTTTTTTTTTTTTATTTTTTTTTAATTTTATGGTCAAGCTCTGTTCCTAGGGTAAAAAGGGCATTGTCCTGTGCTTCCTGTGCAGCTCTGAATCATAGCTTTAAAGGACAGGGGTCCCTTGTTTTTGCAGGGAGTAACTGTGCCTGCTCTTTTCAGGAAACATTCTGGATTCCCAGAGTTTGCCTTCTGAGCTGGGACTGGAGGCTCTGCTCCTGTACTGAGCCAGGAACAAGGGTCTCAGTTGCTGATCTGCTGTGATTAAAACCCTTTCATCAGTTTTTTTCAGAGTCTGAGCTGGGCTAAAAACTCTTTTCACCCCAGTGAGACAGACCTTTCTTTCTTGGAGTTTTTCCAGTCTACCTTGAGCTGGAGAGGGGTTTCATTCCATCAGACTCTGTTCAGAGGCTTAATTTCAGGTGGGTTTTTTTTTTTTTTTGAGGAAAACTGGGAGAGCTTGAACAGCTTCCTGGCTTTACTCCGCCATCTTGGCTTGACCTGTAGCCCAATTCTAATATTCAGAGTAATTTTCTTCCTTAGGAATTTGGATCTCCTTTTTCTAGTTGGATAACTTCCCTTTCTTGTTTTTCTTGAATTGTTCTTATTTTTTCCTTAGTTTTTCCTCAGGCTACCTAATTTGATTTTTAAAGTCTTTTTTGAGTTCTTCTATGAATTATTTTTGGGCAGATAACCATTCAGTATTACTCTTTAGGACAGGCAAGAATTTTTTTATATCAGTATCCTCCTCTGAAGATGAACCCCAGTCTTATTCTCATAGTCACTTTCTATATTTTAGTTCTTTTTCTTTAGTCTACTCATTTTTTAAAAAAGCAAGAACTTGTTAATATAATTACCTCTAGTTCTGTTTTTTTTTTTTTTGGGGGGGGGACAGGATAATACTTCTGATTCCAGGTTTTTCCTGAGTTTTCTCCTCTCAAAAACAACTCCACTCTCCCGTAAGTGTCCATAGTCTGCAGCTTCCCTGACTCTGCTTCTGCACTTACTGGGTGTGTGCTGGTTCCTTCTCACAGGGCAACAGCACACAGCTGGGCCTGGCCTTCCTTATCAGTAGAGGTTCCTTCAGTCTTCCTGGAATCAAACCCTGAACTACCCCCCCCCCACTTTCTAGAAGGTGAAAGTCCCTGTGGTTGAAACTGAGGCTACCTCCAAATCCAACTAGCCTCAGGGCTCTCTGCTAGCTGTCTCAGAAGAGTTAGTCTCTTACACCTCAAAGGGGCCGAACTTCTGTTCAAGGGTCTTTCTTTGTATCTTCTCTAGTTGTCTCAGAAGCATCACTGTTCTGCCCCAAATCTTTTTTGTTTTTCACATTTCTGACACCCTGAAGTTCAATTTTGTTTTGTTCATAGGGAAGATCTGGAGAATTGGGAATTTTCTAATTATTCAGCCACCTTCCTAGAATCCTCTCAATGAACCTACTCTAGAAAAGGAAATTGAAAAAGAGGCAAATGAACTACATAAAGAAAAATCTCTAGGTGAGCTCTACCAAACATTTAAAGAACAATTATTCCCCCTACTATATAAACTATTTGAAAAACAGGTAAAGAAGAAGTCCTACCAAATTACTTCTGTGACAAAAACGTGGATTTGCTTGGAAGGACTTAAATAAAAGTGAAGTGAGCAAAACTAGGAGGTTATTGTAAGCAGTAACAGCAATATTGCACAATGATCAACTGTGAATGACTTAATTATTCTTAGCACTACAATAATCTAAGATCGTGCCAAAAGATTTGTGATAAATAATGCTGTCTACTTCCAGTGAAAGAACAGATGAAGTCTGAATGCAGACCAAAGCATGCTTTTGTAAATTTTATTTTTCTTTTTTGGGGGGTTTCTTATTGACTCTGTATGTTTTTGAAATAACATGGCTATTATGGAAATATGGCTGCACATATATAGTCTGTGTGAAATTGCTTCCCATTTCAGGATAGTGAAAGGAAAGGGAGTGGGAGAGAGAATTAGGACCTCCTCAAAACCTGTGATGTCATTGGTCTTAGTATACATATACATATATATATATATATATATATATATATATATATATATATATATATATATATATATATATACACATATGTATATATATAAAAATAGTTGGGAGACCATTGCTCCTAATTCAATGGCTTTTCCTTGGCAGGTTTTCCTTTGGCACACCAGTAGATGGCAGAGTTGATGTACAAAAGAACTTTGGTTAGTTCTAGTGTTCTGGGCCAAATGGATGAGTAGAACCAGAACACTGTATATAGTAACAGCAATATTCTAAGGACTCTCAGCGGTGAAAAACTTAGCTATTCCAATCAACACAATGATCCAAGGAAATTCCAAAGAAGAGGCCATGATGAAAAAATGTGACAGGGATGGGGGAGGAAGGGAGGGAGAGGGAGAAAGAGTAGGAAGAACTCTGAGACTGAAACATACCTTTTTTTAAAAGTAAGTTTAAATTAAATTTAAATTAAAGAAGTTTAAATTCTTCTTTTGGAATTTTTTGCATGCGTACTTTTGCAACATGGGTAAATTGAAAATGTTTTGTTTAATTTCATATGTAAAATCAACATCACATTGCTTGCTTTTTCCCCTAGTGTGAGAAAGGCAAAAAAAGAGAAAAGAATTCAGAGGAATTTGAAAATTGAAATAAAAAAATGAATCTCAATTTTTTTTAGCTGAAATAGAGAAATATTTAACTAAAATATACTTAAAAATAAGTCATAAGGGGAAATAATGGAAAAGGATAGATATGAAAAGAAAATAATTCACTCAAATCTTAAACTACATTAGGAAACAACAATCAATCCTATTTGGTATTGGTTAAAAATAAAGAAGTAGGTCAGTGGGACCTAATAGGGAAAGAAAGAAGAATCAGAAACAATGGAACCTAATAAGGCAGTGATTGATAAGAAAGAAAACAAAACTTACTTAGGAAATAGCTCCTATTTTGTCAAAACTGCTGGAAAATTAAGAAGCAGTCTGACAGAAATTAGACTTAGATCAATATCTTATGCCTTATTCCACAGGACATTATAGACACTTCACCTTAACATTAAATATAATGTTATAAAAAATTAGAAGAGAAACAGATATGATATCTTTCACAACTATGAGTAGGAGATGCAAGAATAGTGGCAATGAAACAGAAAACCTTCTGCACGAACAAAATTAATGCACCAAGGAGATGAAAGTAAGTGGATCAAATGGGGATAAAAAAAATCTTTTTATCAAATTTCTCTGATAAAAACTTTCTATCTAGGATATGTAAGCAATTAGTGGTATGTATATATACATATATACATATGTATCTCACTAAATACCATTCTCCATTAATAAGCAGTCAAAACATGAGTGCAATTTTCAAAAAGATGACTTTTTCAAAATTTTCAAAAGATTATTCTCCAGCTGTTAACAACCATATTAAGAACAGGGTCATCTGGGCTAATTCGTTAAATAGAAGTGTACCACTGGGGCTGAGCTTGATAGTCCTGAATAGAAAAAAATCACTGAGAAGGGAGAGTAAGCAGGGTTGTCACCTCCCACCATGAGAATGCATTATAATCATACTTGTTATTGTAAGCATGAGCCTAGTCTGGGTTGTGAAGGTCCAGGGTAGCTCCTCTGAAGGGCTCAGAATAAGTCCTGGCCCCACGTTGGGTGCCAAAATGTAAAGGTCCGGTTGTCTCTAAATTATCCTTCCAGACTTCCGTCTCAACTCAGTCTCCCAGCCAGACTCACTCCTTGCCCTACTGCCCTGCTCTTTTATCCTAACAGAGAATGGGCTAGTGAGAACTCAACGGGGCCTGCGGGAAATACTTCAACCAATGAACTTGCTCCTCTTACAGGTGCAAACTCTTTTAAACATGTAAACTCTCCCCCAGAGGTCCAAAGGTGCAAACTCCTTTCAAAGGCTTGAACCAAAGGTGTGAATTCTGAGCTAGAGAATTACCCAGACAACTTGAGTTACCTATCACCTTGTAATCCTAACACTGGGTGACTGTGAGGAATGTTCAAATTACTGAAAAATTGTTTCAAAGTATGTAATCAATCTGCTTCCTGCCTTGCCATGTCTACACATGTCCATGTGTAGAATTACCGTTTGGGTTGTTGAAAAAAGGTTTATTATGACTTGTGAGTTATCTTTACAAACCTATCAGTCTCTGCCTTGCCTTGTTTTGTCCTCCATGACCAAATTTGCATGTTCTTCCCATTATCTTTTGATCGTTAAGTGTGATCTAGGTATTACTTCTAGAAGATAGTGTAGGTCTTTGTAGATCCACTTTGGCCTCCCTGGCATAAATGATTGGGGTATAAACTTGTATGACTGATATTTAACAGTTTGCTTTGATTTGAATAGATGTCATTTTGGATGTTATACACCAATACTGATTGTTTTGACCCTTTCATTGAGTACAAGGGCTACTTCATTTCTTCTAAGGGATTCTTGTCTTGGTCGTGTGAATTAATTTCACTCATTCCCATCCAATTAATTTCATTTGTGTCCACAGTGACATCTTCAGTCTTTTCATCTTCTGTTTGACCACATGCAGATGTATGTTGGTACATAGATCTTTTATTACAGGTTCCTGTACAATAATCATCTTTCAGCATCAGACTTTCCTTTTGTCATTAGATGCATCCACAGATGAACTTTCGGTTTTGGCCCAACCACTTCATTAATACTAGAGCTACTTTTAGCTGCCCTCCATATTTCCCCAGTAGCATATTGGCCCCTTACAGAGCTGAGGGGCTTATCTGATGTCATCTCTTTTATCACTGCCTTGTCATGTGGAAAGGTTTGTGTAACTCAGTGAAACTAGGAGCTTTGTTGGACAGATTACTCAAGACAGAGAGATGATAGTGCAGAGTTTTGGTAAAAGTTGATCCCGTGGAGAAGGAAATAGCAAACTATTCTAGTATATTTGCAGTGAAATTCCACAGATGGTCAATGATTTTTATAAAGATTTTATAATAGGTTCACATAAAATAACAGTTTTGAAATTGTAGATGTATCATCCAGTTCTCTACTCTAAGGCATTCCAGAAAAAGAAAAAAAAAAGACTTTGGAACCAATTTTTATCACAGTTCAAATTGTTCCATGTCCCCTGTATTTTTGTATTTTTCTTAATGGTCATCAAAACAACCTTTCATTTCCAGTTTTCCAGAAACTCTGGCAACCCCTAATTTCTGGTCTATCAGACAAGAAGAGATCAGAATTATCTGGTTCTGATTAAATATGTCTTCATTTAAAGGCTCCTTTGGGAACTATTCAGTGGGTTCCAAGGGAAGTTCTATTCAAAACTTTGATGAATCAGAGAATTGGAAGGAGGTGTGAAGAGGAGAAACAGGAGGAAGACAAGCAGACCCTGAGCAGATGGCATTAAAAGAATGAGCATTCATTCTTTAAATACATGGATTTAACTAGATAGCTGCTGTATTTCTTTGAATTTTTGTGATGCTAGAGTTCTCTGAAGAAGGACTGGAGCTGAAGCAAGAAGAGAAGAAGGAATCAAAGAGAAGAAGAAGCTGAAAGAATAAAGAGAAGAACAGGAGGAATCAGGCTGAAGGAAGAAAAAGAAGCAGATCAAGGTGGAACTTGAAGCCAGAGGGGCCAGTAGTCAGAATGGAGCAAAAGCAATCCAGGCATGGAATACACTCAATACCCAAAGCCAAGAGATGGAGGGTTTTATTCGAGGACGAGTTGTGAAGTTTATTGAGTGGAATAGGTGACATAAGCAGTCCTGTGTTTTAAGAATATCACATTGGTGGCTGAATTGAAGATGGATTGGGGTTGAGAGAATTGAGGCAGGCAGCGCCACCCCCCCCAGGTGGCCACTGAAACAGTCCATGCATGAGGTAACAAGGGCCATCACCAGGTTTGGGGCAATGTCAGAGGAGAGAAGGGGGATATTTGAGAGACATCGCAGAGGTGAAGTTTATAGGCTTTGAGAATAGGTGGTACATGGAAGTAAGAAATATGACTCCTAGGTTGGAAGCCTGAGAGACTAGTGGGATTGTTAAGGACCATGCCTGGGTGAAGGGGCAGGTCAATTCTCCAAGAGCCTCCACAGCTGTGAATCATAAACTTGAAGGAGTTGCAAAGCAGCCTTCGAAGATGTTCCTTATGGATTGGGAATGAAATAAATTGGAGGCAGTGGAAAGAGGAGAGAAGTCAGAGAATGCAGCTGCCTCTCAATCTCCTTTGTACCATCATCATCATCATCCTCTCACATTTTACAGGTCTGAATTGACCTCCAGCAGCCTCTGACAGGTGGCTCCCGTATCAAAACAAGAAATGATATTGCCCTCTATTGTAATAGAGAAGGTAGAAGGTTTATGGGGAAATATGAGTTCTATTTGAAGCCTCTTGAGCTGAACATGTCTACTGGATATCCAGTTTGAAACATTTGAAAGGCAGTCAGAGATGTCACATTAGAAGTTAGCAGGGAAATTGAAGCCAGAAGGTAAATTTGAGAATCCTTGCATAGAGATGGCAATTAAATCCATAGGAGTTGATGAAATGAATTTAATAGGAGAAGAGGGCAGAGCCATAAAGAACATTTGTGACGGAGAGCATGATCTGGAATAGGATCCAGCAATGGAGCCTGAAAAGAAGAAGCAAGATAGATGGGAGGAGAACAAGGAGAGAGATGGGTATCCCAAGGATCTAACCCTAAGCTACCCTCTATCTATAGGGTCTGGTGGTTTTCTCTACCTTCTTCAATTTGAGTCTAAATTTTGCAATAAGAACCTCATGATTTGAGACATAGTCAAATCCAGATCTTGTTTTAACTAGTTGTATAGTGTACAGTATAATATAGTATAGAGCTGAACAATTGCAGCTGCAGCCAAGGGTGGACAAATCAACAATCTCAAATGTGTACTCAAATACTACTCTGAAGGCAGAAAGTGAAAAGGAATTAATAAGGATTAGGCTAAAGGATAAAAGAGGAAAGGGTAAGAGCTGACTTAAAGTTTAACATTTAAAAAAAACCCAAGACCTTAGCAACTGCTCCCATCACTTGGCAACTAAAAGGAGAGAAAATAGAAGTTGTGCCAGATTTTATATTCATAAGCTTAATAATTACTTGGATAGGAACTGTAGCCATCAAGTTAAAAGATGCTTGCTTCTTGAAATGAAATCAATGGTAAATCTGAATAGCATACCAAAAAAACAAAAAAACAAAACAAACAAAACCAGAGCCATCGTCTTACTGACAAAGATCTGTATAGTTAAGGTTATGGTTTTTCCAATGGCCAAGTATGGCTGTGAATATAAGGAAATATGAAAAACTGAGTACTGCCTGTAATGTTCTGGCTGGTTATCTATAGATCTCAGACCAACCTTGGTCTCAGCAGAATGATCACCATGAGAACAGTCACGAATAAAGTCCAAAGTCTTTACTGTCTCCTTCAGTCTCCCAGTCTTCGCCAGCAGTCTCAGTCAGTCTCTGCTCCTATCCAGTGAGCCAGCCAGCAGTCTGCACATTCAAATGTAATGTCCTGCTTTCTAGAGCCCCCAAGTTGGGGTGGCAAAATGTACCACTGCTTTCTAGAGCCCCCACACCACTGTGGATTAAAATATAGTGTCTAGACTAGCTCTCTGGAGGATCTTGGGACCAGCCTGAGTCCTTTGTTTTAGTGGAGAAGTGACCATGAGACTGGTCAAGTCTTTTTTCTGTGGCTGAGTTTGTCCCCAGTTTATATATTCTATTACAATTAAATCAATTCATCATACTTCATATAAGCCAATCATTATATCACTAGGGAAGCATTATTTGTTGTAAGGTTAAATCAATCATACTGAACTAGAGAACTATTAATCACCCTGCTAACCTAGATAACCATTGTCTTATCAATTTTACTGAGTTGTAAGAATCCTTGTCTCAAGCATAATTCTCCAGAGTTCTGGCCCATTACACTGCCCAGTCAAAGCTTTTGAACTGTGGTGCTGGGGGAAGATTTTTGAGAATCCTTTGGACAGCAAGGAGTTCAAACCGATCAATATTAAAGGAAATTAATTTACGTTATTCACAGAAATATTGGCCACAGTGAGAATATGGAACTCAATAGAAAAAACCCTGATGTCGGGAAAGACTGAAGACAAAAAGTGAGATAGATAGAATCATGAAACAAGGAATGTGAACTTGGATATACTATAAAAGCTAGTGGAGTAAAGAAGGGCTTGGTGTGCTATGGTCCATGGGGTCATGAAGTTTGACATGGCTGACTGAAAACAAATGTAAAGTTTCAGGATCAGTATTATATCCTACAGGAGAAGGGAGGAGGATGAAGATGGTGATTATAATAAAGAGAAAGATGAAGAAGAAAGAAGAGAAAAAGGATGAGGAAGAGTGGGAAGAGGGGAAAAAGGAAAAGGAGAAGGACATGAAAAAGTGAACAGACTGATGATAAGGAGGGAAGAGGAAGCTGATGAAGAAAATGATCCAGAAGATGACTTGAAGAAAGAGTACAATCTAGTGGTACGGAAAAAACCCCTAAAGCAGAGTGGATGTGGCCTGGAGGATTCCTGTGTGGAAATAGCTTCAGGAAAACTTTTAGTAACATAGATTTTTGAATTTTCCTGGTAGAATTGGGGAAACAATTTTTGTTAAAGTGGGGGAAAAAAAGATAAAATGATCGTTGAGAACCAGCTCAGAACAGGGGCTCATTCTATTAGACATCTTCATAACATGCTTTCCCAGCAGATATGTACAGCATAAGACATCTCTGATTCATGTGTATTGTGACTCTTTGCTCTTTATTTTTCATGGTGTCATTAGACTGTTGTTTTGAAAATTATTCAGACTGCTCATTGAGACTACTATTTGATTACAAAAAAATAAATCCTTCTTAATGCCCGACCAAAGTATTTTTCAGCCCAGGAGTTGAAATGGGCTATGTCTGCTTGCCCTAGCTATGTTTTTATCCCTTTGTTATAGAAATGAAGAGATGAGCACTAACGAGGAGACACAAGGCACATTCAATTTAGATTGGAAAAGAAACAAGTATATGGTTAAGAATTTTCTGGAAGACCTTATCTAATGTGCCTGTCTAGCCATCTGGTTTTTTTTTTTTTTTTTTTTTTTTTAATGATTTTAATGTGATGCAGTGATCTGCAAAATATGTATTTATTATGTTAGGGATATTGCTAATCTCTGAAGTAGGAATAAAAGCTAATATTTTCAGGAAAAAAAAAAAACGTTCCCAATTACATCCCAACAAATAACCTCCCACCTTCTGTAGGAATATCTCCAGAGAGGGGGACTCCACTACTTCTTAGGGAAGCATGTAACATTCTATGACATTTCCAGTTTTTAGGAAATGCTTCCTGTCTCATTTGTCCCCTCTGTAACTTACCCCCACTGCTTCTGGCTCTCTCCTCTGGCTCAACAAACCTAACCCCTTCTCCACATCTTAGTCTTTCAGATAGTGGAAGAAGAGCTCTTCTTTCTTTCCTGAGTCCCTCGGTACTACTCATTCTCCTATGAAGTCTCCTCGATTCTTTCCACAATCTCACTTCTCCAATTCAGTCTCTGGATAGCTTTTCACTTTTATCTTGTTCACTTTCCCCTTCTTCTTTCTCCTACTTCATTCTGGTTATTTTCCATAGAACCGTTGCCCTTTTTGTCCAATGGTAAAAGTCAACAGTGATATGTTCAGAGGGTTCCGTTAGGATGGTAATTAGAACAATGTGTAGAGGATGGAGAGCAGAGAGATTCATGTCTGTCTCCTAACTTCTCTGAATTCCTATGGAATATGAACCAGGAATAGAGCTCCAGCTCCTGTCCAACCTAGACTCCCTCTGAAACCTGTTTCACTTTTAGTCAGGGACCTCCCTCATGTGCTCACTTTGGCTTTGTTGGTGAAATGGGACTTAGGAAAGAGATTCACTGGGTCTCCCTAATTCTTGACTATTTTAACGCTGCATTTGGCCTACGGCCAAGAAGAGTGTTTGAGGCGAGTGACAGATTTGATTCAAGTTGGGTCTACTTTTGAGTAAATCAGGCTGAGGAGATCTATCATCCAGTGGGTTCCTGTATGCAACAAAAACATGGTTGGAAACATCATGCTAAAAATATGAGCGCAGGTACACACTCCACTGGTGACTGGGAAAGTACAAAAGTATATAATCCATTATCCAGAACATGGACAAGTATGACATCACAAACTTAATATACAATACTGATAAACTTCTCACCGCTTTCTTAGCTGTGCCCATGGAGTTTAGATACCCATGGGTTTTCAGTGTTTCCAAGACAGTATAAAGGGGAGAGGGCTGATCTTTGCCCTTTTGGTCACTTCCCATGGTTCCTTTCCTCCCTGCCCTATTGTTCGGCCCAGAATGTGGTCCTGGATAAAGAAACTGTCTAGCAGGATCCACCTGAGTCCTGAGACAGCACAGAAATCTCTTGAGCTCTCTCTCTGATCATCCCCTTATAATTAGTATTTGTTGGGCACCCTCCCTGGATACAATATTCACTGGGTGCAGCAGTTGGGAATGTTTCCAGGTTGGCTACCTCAATTTATAAATAAAAAATTAATTAATATTTTTAATAACAAATAAATAAATAAATAAAAACTGTCAGAATGGAGCAGGCTTTCCTAGGAGGTGACAGCATCCTCATCCCTGTAGGTCTTCAGGTAGAAACTGAGAGTCTATTTGTTTGGATGTAATAGTGAGTATTCATTTAGTTTTTATTCACACCTCAATAATAAACAGTAGCCTTAACATGAAGAATAATTCTTTTTTGCAGATCACTCTATCATATTAAAATGAAAAAAGTAGAGGGGATGCTGGGAAAATGACAATAAGGTGGGAAATACCATCTCTAAAGATTTATCCCACAAACAAAATAAAACATTGTTTGAACAGCAGAAATAATTAAGAGTTGGGGTAAAGCAGTTGTCCTCTTAAGACAAGTTTAGGAAACCTTAAGAAAAGCCTGACCTCCAGGGCCAAAGTTTGGCCTTATTTCTATTATTTATTTATTTTTAATTTTTAGAATTAAACTAGCATTTCCATAATATAGTATAATAAAAATAATGATTGAAGTGCAAACCTTCAGGCAAACCCTGCTGAATTAACAAAAAACATGCCATGCGGCTAGCTGGGGCTGGGGGTAGCCTTCAGGGACATCCGTCTCACCCACAGTTGGTGGGGCAAGTTTGATGACTGAGCCCGGGAAGCCGTTAGAGAAGAATTTGGAACAAGTACGGTGATCTATAAAATTCTGCACATCCTTTGACTTAATAATGATATTTCTAGATTGGTATCCCCAAAAGATCAAAGAAAAGGAAAAAAAGACTTATGTATGCAAAAATATTTATAGCAGATTTTTTGTTGTGGCAACAATTTGAAAGTTGGAGGGATGTGAAACAGCTGGGGAGAGACTTAACAAGAGATGGTAGGTGATTATGATGGAATATTATTTTGCTATAAGAAATGATGAATTGGATTATTTCAAAACAACCTGAGAAGATTTATATGAAATGAAACAAAGCTAAGTGAGCAGAACCAAAGGATCATTGCACATAATATCAGCAATATTCAAAGGAGGATCAATAATAAAAGATTTAGATGGTCCATGTCTGATCAAGACAATTCCAAAGGACAGATAATGAAAATCACTATCTGCCTCCAGAGGGAGCAGTAAAGACCTCTGATAACAGATTGAAAAACACTTTCAAACAAAAATCTTTTTTTTTTTTTTTTTTTGAGTTTAATTTGGTGTTTTGTTTTGAAACATGTCTAAAATGGAAATTATTTTTGCATGAATTCACCTGTATAATTAATATCATATTGCTTGCCTTTTTAAGAGGTGAGAGGGGGAGAAAAGGAGGTAGGGAATTTGGAATTCAAAAAAACTGTGAATGAATGTTAAATTTTTTTTTTTTTACATATAATAGAAAAACATTTCAAAAAATGAATAAAAATATATTTAAAAACAATTAATTGGAATAAATAATGAAAAAATAGGAATAAAAGAATTAGCAACTCAAACAATTAAACTATATTATAAGGGAACAATCATCAATTCTATTTGGTACTGGTTAAAAAATAAAGAAGTGGGTCAATTGAACAGATCAGGAATATAAAAAGAAATAAAAAACAATGGAACTCAATAACAGTGTCTGATGAAAGAGAAATTATGAATTACTTAAGAAAGAATTCCCTATATGGGAAAAAAAATTGTTGGGAAAACTGGGAAACAATCAGACAGAACTTGGACAAATCAATATCTTATCCCATACTCCACAATAGATTATGAATGGATACATGACTGTTGGAGTCCAGCTCTAATGAATATCAAGAGTGTGGATGTGATGAATGTGCATGAGTCAGGTGGAAAATATGCCCAGCAATTTTCATTTATTAATCTGAGATCCAGAGTTTATATATTCTTTACACTTGTGTTGCATTAACTCAGCCACCCCCACACGACACTATGTGCATTCCAGGGTTAATGTATAGACTATACTTTGACATTAACAATGTATCTATCATAACAGTCACAAATAACAGTAATTAACAATAACAATGTGTTTATTGTAACAGAGTTGCAAATAACAGTAACAAATAATAACAATGTATTTATCATAACAGTCATAAATAGCAGTAATTGACTATGACAATGTAGTTATAACAAATGTAAATAGCAGTAATTGACAATAAACGTATTTTTCATCAGCAGTAACTATGACAATGTAGTTATAACAAACTCGTAAATAGCAGTAACTGACAATAACAATGTGTTTATCATAACAGTGGTAAATAGTATAGTTGTGCAGACTTGTTCCTGTCACGTGCATTCTTCATCAAGATTTCCCTAAATTTATCTCAAACATGTCATTTATTCATTTTTAAGGGAGAAGGTGAGCCTCTGCTTTGAACTGTGTGCCCATATAGAGAGCAGGTCTCAAGTAAAACCTGGACTAGGATCTTCCTGTACATGGATTTATTCAATACTGGACTTCTACATTCCCCACCCCCCCTTTTTTTTTTATTCAGAAGTGAAGCCCATGAACTTCAGTTTCCATAGTTGACAATGATTGAAAAACATACCAGAAAGTACAAGGGGCAAGCCAGTGAATATAAGAATGACACATGCAAAAGGAGCAAAAGGCAGAAACATATAAGTCAGATTATTTTCAGGATATTTCAAACATGCCTATATGGTATATTTTTGAAGGACCTGAAATATCATAGAATCCCATATCTGAGATATGAAAATTTGTCTCATCCTTAAGTCTCAAATACATTGTATGTAACAGGAGAGTAATCCAGACACTGGATAATTTGGAGTCCATTCAACAACCAGTTCCACTTTCTCCCCAAACCAGTACGCCCCAAAGTCCTCTGGGAGTAAGGACAATGATCTCATCTTCTGAAACTTCTTCCTGCTGAGAATGAGCATAAAGCTGAATCACCTACAGGGTCCCATTTTTTTATGGAGGGGATGATAAGCTGGAACTGATTGAAGCATCCAATGGTTGATTCAGCTCCTTGAAGCTGGTTAGTGCAGCTGTAACTGACCAATATCTAGAATAAAAAACAAATCTAACAAAGAGAGGTTAGGCTCATCTGAGCTAGAAAGACAAGCCCACAAGGACTGCTATAAGATGTATAGAGACCAATATAGATTGGCCAGCAGCTTTTCATGTTAAGAAATGTATTTGTGTCACAGGACACACAGTACATAAAAATATTAAAGAGGTTTTAGCTTTAGTTTCAATAACCAATAAAATAACAGGTCTTACACACAATCTTGTTAATTATTTTCACATTATTTTGGAAACCTTTAAGGACCTTATTTCCTGCAGACACAAACATCTAATATCTGATAGATAACTAGGCCAAATACTCATTCACCTAATTATTTAGAATATGATGACTACATATTTTCAGATTGAAATCAGCAAGATATTACATAATTGGATTGTGCTTATGGCTTCTATTGACCATTTGCTCTGATTATAGAAATTTGCTATAGGAGGAAAATACAGGGATATGATTATAGTACCATCAAAACTGATTCTTCAGGCCTCAGGCTGGGAGCAAACACATGACAGGATAATGCATCCTTAGCTCAGTTGCATTTCCAATTATAACAGTTCTACTCTATAGCCAGACTCAAGAATAATGAGGTAGGTTCTTATTCAAGGAGACACAACTGGGAAACTGAGTCAAAAGGATCCCACCTTGAGCAGAAGCCAAGGTTGTCTTTCCAATTCTTGTCCAGATACAAACCTCCATCTATATATACATATACACATGCACACACACACACACACACACACACACACACACACACACACACAAATGGAGAGATAGATACTTAGGTTTTTATATATATATATTATATATAAACCTCAGTATCACATTTCTCTGAATAGCTTATGATATTTCTCTCAAATAGTGGGTTACTAATTTAATGATCAGGCAATCAAATTCAAAATTCAGAAGAATTTTAGAGATTTTATCTCTAATATCAAATTCTACTAATTGCAGTTTAGGATTAGATAAATTATTTTTTAAAAAGTTAGCAAGACTTACACACATAGGAGATTTTGTTTAATTTGTTTTATGTTTAAACTTATCCTGGTGCAAAGGATTAATTATTAAACATTATAGATTCTGAGTGAACATATTCCTTGCTTAGGAATGTTTTAGGAACTATATATCCTAAACAGGCTCATTTCTCAGGGCTGATGACTGTTTACCCTGATGGTTTCAAGAAAATTGGCAAGCTTACAAATGAAGGAGAGTTGACAGAGACCCCAGAGAAAGGGCTGAGCTTGCTGTTGCCCGCCCCCATTATTCTGTGCTGTTTGATATCTCCCCTACTCTGTAAAGGGGAAAAAAGGTGATGCATACTCTTATACTTGAAGGTGAACTGATAATGCTTTTACCTCCTCTCCCTTTTTCCATACACAGTAATTACGAATTTTAGGTTTAACATCATGACAGTAACTCCAAATAACTTAGTTAACAACTTTAGATTTTTCCTAAGTAATAGACAAATAATCTTAGCTGTAATTTACCCCTAAATTTTTCTAGCAAAGGTGAAAATACCTAATTCCCTAAATTATATTTACGAAATATTATAAAACAGGATTAGTAAGGTTAAACAAACTTTCCACCTTCCTCTAGTTGTTATTTTTATTCTGTCCCCAAGTTTTTGAGCTTTGAAAGTTCTCAGGGAGAATTTCCATTATCTTAAATAAAGTTCTTTTTTGTTTTAGGGAGAAAACAAAATAATTTTTAAAAACTGACTAAAATTTAGTTCATGAGATTCCCTAAATTCTAATTAAACGTTCCAGACAAACTGAGTGGCCATTTGGTTACTTTCCAGTTCACATAAATCATTTCTCTTTTGTGAGCCAGGAAAGGATTAAGGTGTCAGTTTTTTTGTCCCTCAGAAGTTTTACTCTAGACAAGTAATTCCAAAGCAGTCTGTTTGTTGCCAGAGTTTTTAAAGAAGCAGCAAATTGCTTTTCTCTTTTCCTAAAGTTCCCAAACTTTTAAATCTTCTGTAAACACTGCAAATAAATTACAATTTGCATATTCCTTTACTGGGCTTTGATTAGAACTCCTTTAAAACTACTGTTACAGGGGCAGTGAATAGAAGACCAACCCTGAAGTCAGGAGGATCTGAGTTCAAATCCAACTCAGACAATTAATACTTCTTAGCTGTGTCACCCTGGGCAAGTCACTTACCTCAAAGAAAAAAAAGACATATTACTATCATATTTCAATAACAAATTTCACTGAACTATGTATATTATCTTTCCTTCCTTCTCACTCCTTTGTTCTAATATTCCTGCTGCAGTCAGGGAATGAGGAAAGAGGGAAGAAAAAGAGATTTTCTTTCCTTTAGGCAAGAGAAAGAGAATATCCCCTGAGGTTGGAGCATACCCTTAGCTGGCAGGTTAAATCCATAAAGGAATTTAAGCATCCTAAAAGGGTGAGTTATTTTTTTTAATTTAATTTTTATTTTATTTTATAATTATAACTTTTTTTTTGACAGTACATATGCATTATCCCTTGCACTTACTTCTGTTCAGATTTTTTTCCCTTCCTCCCCCAGATGGCAGGCAGTCTTATACATGTTAAATATATTACAATATATTCTAGATACAAATTATGTGTGTAGAACCGAATTTCTTGTTGCACAGGAAGAATTGGATTCAGAAGGTAAAAATAACAGTTTACACTCATTTCCCAGTATTTCTTTTCTGGATGTAGCTGATTCTGTCCATCATTGATCAACTGGAAGTGAATTGGATCTTCTCTATGTTGAAGATATCCACTTCCATCAGAATACATCCTCGTACAGTATCATTGTTGAAGTGTATAATGATCTTCTGGTTCTGCTCGTTTCACTTAGCATCAGTTGATGTAAGTCTCTCCAAGCCCCTCTGTATTCCTCCTGTTGGTCATTTCTTACAGAACAATAATATTCCATAACATTCATATACCATAATTTACCCAACCATTCTCCAATTGATGGACATCCATTCATCTTCCAAGTTCTAGCCACTATGAAAAGGGCTGTAAAAGGGTGAGTTATAAGGAGAAATATACCATGAGCCATGGTGAGGGATCAGAGAAAAGACACCATGGCATGGGGGAGAGGGAGGAGAAAGACTCCATAAGGCAGAATGTCTTGGTGGTTTATATCCCCAAGAGGGATTCAATAAAGATGGTGTGAGCCTGGACAGATTTATAGGGGAATTTTAACCTCAAGGGTTTGACAGAATTTGAATTTCTTGACTGGACACAGTCAAGGTGGGGCCATAAAGTCAAAATGACCTAATTGCCTCAGGAACAGTTCCATCAATATTCCCTAGGAAACTGTTTTTCTTTGAGAGAATTTAAATATATTTCAATTAAAGGGAATGTTTGTTTGAACCCTTAGGGTCTCAGCACACCAAATATGAAAAGGAACTAACTAAGTCTTGATCTATTTGATATGGAAAACAAAGAAAAATAGAGATGACCTCGGTGTTAAGTACATTAAGAGAACACAGAGTGTTCAACTGCCACAATCAGAAGAGGAAAAGAGCCAAGACAGGATATTAGTCAGCAGACACTTGACCTACTTTCCAAGAGGAGAGATGGTCATTTAAAGCAGAAAGGGAACAAAAAGAAAAATACCCAAAGAGATTCAGAAAAAAACAGAAAGGAAACATAAAATGATCTATATGTACAAAAAATATATGCATAGCAGCTCTCTTCTCAGAACCAAAAAAATTAGAAATTGAGGGGATGAATCTCAATCTATGTTTTCTTTTACAACTTGACTTTTACGGAAATGTTTTGTGTAACTTCACACCTGGTTTCTTAATTGTGGGTGGGGATAAGCGAGAGAAGCTAAAACTCAAAAATCTCAAAATCGAATATTTAAAAACTCATTTTGAATGTAACTAGGGGAAAATATCAAATAAACAGATCAATTAAAATAATACCAATTTAAAAGAAAAAAAGAAGAAAAACTCAGTGAAAGCCTATGAAGAAGATTGGAAGATCGCTATTATAGATTGCATTTCATAGCAGGGATGAGCGCTATAAGAAAAAGTTATCGAGAGAATCTTGATAATATATCTAAAGAAGTAAAATCATGACAAAATATATTTAAGGGAGAAAATTTAAAAAAAGGAAAAGAAAACAGAAGGCTTGTCATGACTATCAAAGACAATTATACTTGTAACCTAATATTAGGATCCCTGGTGTCCAGGATCATCTGTCATCATCCTGTTCTTTATCTGGCCACTATACCCCACCAACTTTGGGGAGGAGGGAGAAGTGAGGTAGGTGACTTTGCACAACTCTTCCTCACCTCAATCCTATTCACCTCCCTGATGTCATCGTGCTCTTTGAGAATGAAGGACAAATAGACTTGTGGTGGAGAGAACATCCATATCCAGAAAAAGGACTTTTTGGTTGTTGTTGTTTTTTGTTTTCTTTCCATTTTTATCCTTTTTGATCTGATTTCTACTGTGCTACATGATAAATGCAGAAATGTGTAGAGAAGAATTGCACATGTTTAACATATATTGGATTGCTTGCTGTCTGGAAGAGGAGGTGGGGAAGGGAGGAGAAAATTTGGAACGCAGGGTTTTGCAGGGATGAATGTTGAAACTGATCTTTGCATGTATTTTGAAAATTAAAAGCTTTTAATAAAAAAAAAAACTTTAAATGAAGGACAAATAATAACAACCTGGTGTCCAGAAATGGCAATAAAGAGGAGAAAAAATGAGAAAGCAGCCAGACTGGATCAAATGTATGTATGAGAGATCTATGTGTGAAGCACAAGTTTGATGGTGTTAAGAAGTTGATTTATAAAGTCTCTGAAGGTGAAGAAGATAGCTAATTGAGGAGGGAGAAATTTTTGACCTTATTACAACTAAGAAAAAAGAGGGAAGGAACCAAGAGAACAACTATTACCAAGTTATCTGTCTAGTTTATATGTTATAAGATTTGTCTATGCAAGAATTGTCTTCAAGGAGGTCATTAGTAGGGGAAAGTAGCTTTCATAATGGCTATTTCATACTAAATGATAACTTTAATGTCACACAAGAGACTGAAAAATGCACAGAATAGCACAGCCCACTGAGTTTATTTGTTGTTTTTAGAGAAACAATTGAGTCAGTTTAGCGAAAATGCCACTTTATGGGCTCTTTTCCCAAACAGTCTCTACCATCTGATATAGACTAAAATTGTGGAAAAATCTTGGAACATCAGTAATAGTTTTTTTCTTTTTTTGCTTCATCTTTTTCTTAATTAATTTTACAATTATAGTTTTTTGACATTACATATGCATGGGTAATTTTTTTACAGCATTATCCCTTGTACTCAATTGTTTTCCAAATTTCCCCTCCCTCCCTCTACCCCCTCCCTTAGATGACAGGCAATCCCATACATGTTATATGTGTTACAGTATATCCTAGATACAATATATATGTGTAAAACTGAGTTTCTTGTTGCACGGTACGAATTGGATTCAGAAGGTAAAAGTAACCTGGGTAGAATGACAATAGTGCAAACAGTCTATACTCAATTCCCCATGCTCCTTCTCTGGGTGTAGCTGATTCTGTCCATCATTGATCAACTGGAACTGAATTAGCTCTTCTCTATGTTGAAGATATCCACTTCCAGCAGAATCCATCCTCATACAGTATTGTTGTTGAAGTGTATAATGATCTCCTGGTTCTGCTCATTTCACTCAGCATCAGTCCATGTAAGTCTCTCCAAGCCTCTCTGCACTCATCCTGCTGGTCATTTCTTACAGAGCAATAAAATTCCATAACATTCATATACCATAATTTACCTATATACCATTCATATACCCATAGTATTACATAATTACCAATTGATGGACATCCATTCATTTTCCAGTTTCTAGCCACTACAAAAAGGGCCGCCACAAACATTTTGGCACATACAGGTACCTTTCCCTTCTTTAGTATTTCCTTGGGATATAAGCCCAGTAGTAGCACTGCTGGTTCAAAGAGTATGCACAGTTTGATAAATTTTGAGGCATAATTCCAGATTGCTCTCCAGAATGGTTGGATTCTTTCACAACTCCACAAACAATGCATCAGTGTCCCAGTTTTCCCACATCCTCTCCAACATTCATCATTATTTGTTCCTGTCATCTTAGCCATTCCTAATAGTTTTTTTCTATGATATTGGCCATAAACATCAGCTCTTATCTGAGATCATGTTGTGCCTTCCAAGAGAATGAGATGTCCTCAAGGGCGCAGAGTACTTTGTGTTTGTCTTTATATGCCCAGTGTCAACTTACGGTTGGCCCTTCATGCAAATCAGCCCTAACTGGAACTTGTTCCTGTTCCTTAATCAAGATCCTAACCCCAACACTGGTGTAACTTCCAAATCCGAATCTACTCCTCAATTAGTAAACATTAAGTGTCTTTTACGAACCAGACAAGGTACCAAGCACTGGGGATCCCAAGAGAGGCAAAAAGATGACTGCTGTCTTCAATTTAATGGAGGAAATGACATACAAGCAACAAAGCGGGCTGTATACAGGATAAGGAATGCATTTGGGCTACGACAGAGCTTTAAGCTGCCAACAGATGCCAAATCAAAGCATTTTATGGAATGTACGCCAACAAAAGTTACATTTCAAACAACTCTCTGCACTGTTAAAAATTATGGTATTTAGAGAAAGTCGTTTCCCTCCCCTCTTTAAAACCCACCATCCTTAGCAAAGAGCCCCTAACAGAGGCTCCCTCTTCAGGGCTGTGCTATGTGTGGGCTGCCAGCAGGTGCCCAGCTCCTGGGGCTTCCTCACCAAAGCACCTTTCCAGCTTTGGGGGCCCACTGAAGAGTCACGGGAGGGATTCTGGAAAGTGTAAGCTCAGTGGTTTACACTTACTGGGGAGTGCCATAGATTCCTGGAAGGGACCTTCTAGAGGAGGATCTTGGGCTTAAAAAGCTGCTGGTCTAAATGGACTCACTCTTCATCAGTGGGTGTCTCATGCAGTAGCAAGTGGGGATCACTGGCTTCATCTCAATGTTTGTCAAGAGAATTTCAGTTTGACCTAGGAAATTGATTGGAGAAAATTGATCTGAAGTTCCACCTGGGGCTCAGGGTCTTGTAGAAGCCAAGCCAAGAAGCTCTGGGAACTCAAGCTCAGTTCACAGTAGGGAATGTTTTTATCACTGGGCTCACAGGTCTTGAGCTCTGACCCCCTGATGACATGTCCTACACCTTCTGAGATCTAACCTGTCTGATTCAAAATTCAGTATCACCTACCATGCAATGGTCCTCCGTTGCAGGGGAGACAGGGTAAAGAACTGTGTGCATATCATCTCTAGACAAGGATAAATTCACGGTAATCAATGGGATTGATTTGAATTAAGGGAGATTGTGAAACCTTTCCAGAGAAGGTGGGATTTTAACTGAGATTTAAGGAAAGCTAAAAGGTGAAAGCGAGGAGGAGAGGGAGAAATATTTTAGTCTAGTGATAATATCCAAAGTCAAAGGATAGGGTGTCTTGGTCAAGGAACAGCCAGGAGCCCAGAGTCACAAGTTCATAGAATAATTGCATGAAAAGAATGTGGGATAGCATTCAAGCATCAATGGAAATGATTTAAAAGGCATTTGCTGGGGGAGAAAGGAAAGGGAGGAAGAAAGTAGAGAAGGGGGAAGGAAGGAAGGCAAGAAAGAGAAAAAGAAGGGAGGGAAGAAAAATGGAAGAAGGAAGGGAAGGAGAAAAGGGATAGGCAAGAAAGAAGGAAGGGAAAGGATGAGAGAAAGAACAAGGAATTGAAAGCGAAGTCAGTGGGAAACAGGATGGAGGAAGAGAAGAAAGGAAAATAAATAAGGAAGGAAGGAGATTGAATTATAAGGTTTGGATTTAATATTAATATCGAGCATGGGGTTAGAATTAGAATCCTGGATAGAACAAAAGTGGGGTAGAATTGAAGATTGAGATAAAGATTGGAGGTCTAGCACATGTGGCTAAGAGTCAAGTAATGATTAGTTCAGAATCACAATATAGAAAAAATATGTAGTAAGTGAGAGTGGGGGCTGATAGAGGGGGCTTGAGTCAGGGTCAAGGCTCCAAATGGAGTTGAATCTCCTTCAGACTTGGGTCAAGGATCTGGGGAGGATCACTATCCTGCAATCAAAGCAGAGGGAGAACCAGGAATGGGGGAGAGCTTAAATTTGCTCAGGGATGAGGCTTCAGGCTCCCAATCTAAAAGTCGTTCTGGATTCTGCACTCTCCCTTCAGCCCCAGCCCCTGTATCCAAGCTTTTACAGCTTATGAATGTCACTTGTGCAATATCTCTGAAATACACCTCATTGTGCCCTTTCACACTGCCCCTATCCTTGTGTAGGTCCTCGTTACTGGACTGTAGTAGTAACCTGTGAGAGGGTCTGTTGGACTCGTCTCCCCATCTCAATCCATGCTCCATTCAGCCACTGAAACTATTTTCCTAAAAGGTAGCTCTGATCATGTCACCTCCTCCTACTTAACAGACTTTAGTGGTTTCCTACTGCTTTCAAAGCCCCTCACAAGTCAGCCTCCTCCCAACTTTGCCATCTACTCAAACCCTACTCTCTGTAACATTCCTCAAGCCTGGAATGCTCTCCCTCTCCTCTCACTGGCTTCCTTCAAATCCCAACCAAAATCCCAACCTCTTTCTATAAGAAACATTTCCCAAACCCAAAACTTCCCTTTGGTGATTATTTCCTATTTGTCCTGAATATAGTTTGCTTTGTCTACATTTGCTTGTTTGTTGTCTTCATCATTAGATTGTAAACTCCTTGAGGACAGGAATTGCGTTTTTCCTTTTTTTTGTTGTTGTCTTGTCTTGTCTTGTCTTGTCTTGTCTTGTCTTGTCTTGTCTTGTCTTGTTTTGTTTCCCGAAAACTTAATACAGTGCCTGGTATATAGAAGTTGCTTAATAAATATTTATTCATTGAATTTAGAGTTTAAGGTGACACTGGTGTTAGGGTGAGGATTTTAACTAAAGGACAGAAATGAGTCAGTTTCTGCTGAGTTGGGGTGTGAACAGAAAGCTGGCAATGGGGATATAAAGAGAAACAGAAAACATTTGTGTCCTTGAGGACCTTTAAATCTCCCAGGAGGGCACGGCATGTCCTCAGGTAAGCATAGCAAAAAGGCAAATGAATCTTCACCTGATACTCTTTTAAAAAACTTTATTCATTTTCAGTGACAGATGATTCACTCCCTGGATTGCCTCATCCTTACCCATCAGTTGTCAGGTTTCATTTCTAAAATATATAGAGAAGTGATCTAAATTTATAAGAAAACAAGCCATTCTCCAATTGATAAATAGCCAAAGGATATGAACAGACAATTTTCAGAAGCAGAAATTAAAACCATTTTTAGTCATATGAAAAAATGCTCTAAATTACTTTTGATCAAAGAAATACAAATTAAGACAACTCTGAGGTGCCACTTCACCTCTCAGATCAGCTAAAGTGACAGGAAAAGATAATAATAAATGTTGGATGGGATGTGGGAAACCTGGGACACTAATACATTGTTGGTGGAGTTGTACACCAATCCAATCATTCCAAATTGGTCTTTGGAACTATGCCCAAAGGGTTATCAAACTGTGGATACAGCAGTGTCTCTATAGAGTCTCTGTCCCAAAGAGATCATAAAAGACGGAAAAGGACCCACATGTGCTCCCCTTTTTGTAGTGGCAAAGCATTGGAAACTGACTGGATGCCCATCAGTTGGGGAATGGCTGAATAAGTTATAGTATATGAAAATAATAGAATATTATTGTTCTATCAAAAATGATGAACAAGCATTTTACAAAGGCCTAGAAAAATTTACATGAACTGATGCTAAGTGAAACAAACAGAACCAGGAATACATTATACACAATAAGAGCAAGAACGTCAACTATGGTTGATCAATTTTGGTCCATGATGGTTAATTATGAAATACTTGATTCTTCTCAGTGCTTCAGTGATCCAAAGAACTCCCAATAGATTTTGGACAAGAAAATGTGATCTGTATTCAAAAAAATGAACTATGGAGATTGAATGTAAATCAACACATACTATGTTCACTTCTTTTTTCTATTTTTTCTCTCCCATGATTTTTCCCCTTTTTGCTTTGATTTTTTTCTCCCAACATGATTTATAAATCAATGTGTATTAAAAAGAAATAATTTTTAAATTTAAAATGAATACAGAATACAAAATTTTTTATTTTATTTTAATTTTTAAAATATATTTATTTTTAATACACATTTCTTTATTATTCTCTTGCCTCTTTTTATTGTAAAACCATATAAATCACTTCCTAAACCCCCAATATTTGCAGCAGGCATACAATTTTACTGTTCCCACCGCTATGTACTGTATTTGCACAATAAACAGTTCTGGGTTTTGCACTTGAATTGTATCTCTGTCCCCTCTGTTCAGGTAGATACTCTACTGCAATTAATCATTCTATCACAATTAATCATTGCTAGCCAGAATCTGACTGCAATTCTTTATAGTCTATATTTTCATCAATATGTGTAAACAGTTATCTCATTTTCTTTTTCTTTCTAATTTAAAGCTCTTCAGATGTTATTTGTAACAGTCCAGAAAAAAGCATTCTTGTTAGCCTTCTTCATGCATTATCCCTCCCTTTATGGGAGCTTGTTGTTTTGTTACATTAAGCCAGAGATGGACCAGAAATTAACGGATCAATAATGACGCAAAAAATAAGACATGTTCAAAACTATTCACTATGACCAGATTGGAGTCATTACAATTATTTTGAGGAGGTAACTTTGACATTATATAATCTCAACATAATTTATTAAAAATGATTATAATAACCATTATTTCAATAGATAGAAAAAGCCTACATTCATTTTTGTTTGAAATGCTCAAAATCATAGGATTAAAAAGACCATTCCACAATGTCTAAAGCATGATTGTCAAAGATAGCATTAACATGAGGAGTACTGGCATCACACTGGAGGTTTTCCTCTGGAAAGAATTATGGATGCCCTGAGCCTCTAACATTACTTTTCTTTGTGCTAATTATAGCAAGAAGAGAAGAATAAAGGAGAGAAAAGGATAAGAAAAGAAAGGAAAGGAGAGGAGAGGAGAGGAGAGAAGGTGAGAGGAGAGGGAGAGGAAAAGAGAGGAGAGAAAGTAGGGGAACAGGGCTAGGGAAGAGGAGAAAGAATTATTCTATATGAAGATCAAATATGAACAAATTAGAGTACACCAAAAATTTCACAGTTGACTTCAGCATTGATTCCATGGAAACAGGTCCTGGTCCAAGCCTTCCATCTTCTTTTGGTATAGCTTGTTGAATGTTTCCATCTGGGCCACTGTGAAATAATTTTTCCACTCTCCACAGATTCCTGCCACATGCAGAAAGAGGACAACATGATCTGGAAACAGGTCTTTTAGTGATCATTCTTTTCCATCCCATTTTCCCTCCCTCCTCAAGCCTGTAAGGAGATAGTTGATGGACCTTTGGTGACTGACATTTATGGGGCAGTACCTTCCACTGCAATCAGTGGGCGATTCTTCTCATCATTCATCATTCAGGGAGTATGGATGATGAGTCTGCCTGATTTTAGCTAAGCTATTTTCTTTCCCTCTTCTTGTTTTTCTGGGGGGTTTTCTTGGATTCTTAGGCAGCCTATCTCTGAGTAGGTCAGAGCATAGGTAACATGGCACTACCTATGGTATAAATGAAGGAAATTTGTTGGCTGCCTGCCAACTGTTTTGTGATTCTCCCATACTATTTCTGGGATGCCTAGATTTCTGCTGGGGTGGGGCAAGAATTCCCCTATTTAAATCCCATGTAACCCTAGACTATTCTTCCTCACCTTTTCTCATCAGCACTAGTTGGATCGGTTTCAGATGTATAACTGGCTCATTATTTTCCAGTCTATGTTTTTCCATAGCTTGGAAGGAGGCATTCTCTAAGACTGAGCTTATTTCTTTCTCACTCAACTTTTTTCGCAGGAATCCACAAATCTTCTCCACATTGGCCTTAAGATCCTAGGAGAAAACAGCACACCTTCAAATACTGGGGCAGGAAGAAAGAAAAGAAGGAAAAAGGGGAAGCCAAAATGAGAAAAGAAAAGAAGAGGCTAGGGAAGAGGCAGATAGTAAGTGCATAAGGGGTGAGAGTAGGAGGTGGAAGTAAAGTATTCGGGTAACAGAAGCAGATATAGTTGATTTAGGAGAAGCAGAGAGAACGAAGAACCTTAGGGGAAGATCTGAGGGGACCTGCAGGGGGAAGAGGAATTGGAGGCTGAGGGCAAAGGAGGAACTGGATGGGAGCTGGAATTGAAGTTGGCAAGGAGAGGGAGTGCTGGAGCAAGAGTGGGAAGGGAATTAAGCAAGGAAGGAGAACAGGATGAGGATTTGGAGGGAGCACAGGGAAGAGGAAAAGGAAGTAAATGTAGGGGATATGGTGAATGGGTGAAGAGCTCATGGGGGAGGTAGAGATAAAGAGAGAAAAGAAGAAGAAGAAAAGAAAATTAGATAAAGAAAAAACAGGAAGAAGCTCTGGGATTTTTTTTTTTTTAGTGGGCATTTTAGGTTAAGTGGTTTGCCCAGAGTCACACAGCAAGTGTTAAGTGTAGGAGGATGGATTTGAACTCAGCTCCTCCTGACTCCAGGACTGGTGCTCTATTCACTGAGCCATCGAGCTGCCCTCCAATTTTTTTGCTTTTTTTTTTTTTTTCAAGAAGAAAATTTGGAAGAAAAGAGAAAGGAGGAGAAAATAGAAAGAAAATTTGGAGAAAAAGAGTGAGAAAATGGAATAGAAAGATAGAAGGAAAGAAAGAAATTGTTTTTAAAAAGGAAGAGCAGGAGGGAAAGGAAGAAAAAAATAACAAGAAGATATGGATGGGAAAAGAAAGGATGGATCCTGAAGAGATAGAAAGATAAAGGAAGGAGAGGGGAAGAAAGAAAGGAAGAGAAAGAAAGGAAGAAAAGTAGGAAGTGGAAGGTTAAGGGATGATGAGTGGATGGCAAAGTAGGAAATACATACAATCAGGAGGATGGGAAGTGGTTGGGAAGAAGGAGAAAGGGAAGAGGAATTAGATAAAATAGGGAACAGAAGATTAGAAAAAGAGGGCTGTAGAGGAGAAGGCAAGAGAATTTTAAGGAAATTGAAAAAGAATTTAATAAGAAATTTAAAATTTCATATTAAAATGATAAGCTCACTCAAATCTAACAGGCCTGAGCTTCCAAATTATGGGAATTTGACAGTTCCATGAACTCTGTATATTTTTGACACTAAATACTAGGAACTAGACATTCCTAGAGATGTTTATGCTCCAGAGAGGAGTGGCTCCCTCCCTGAGCATAGGCAATTAATAAAGAACTGTCAAGATACAGACGACATGGAACGAGTCAACTAGTGAAGCCCTCCCGTACCCCGCACCTGCACAGATGTATGTGCCAAACCCTTATATAATTTTTTGGCAAAAAGCCTTCTTTGTCTAAAGAGGGTATATAAGGTTGAGTGTCCTATACCTCCACTGAGTCTCATCCGTGGGGAGGACGCTTCTCCTGGAAAAACCTTTACACAACTCAAGTTGAGAAGGCTGAAAAAGAGAGGTTCCCAACCCTTTGATGATCTTGCGGGTTCCCTTGAGTTGGTGATGTATTCTCTTCCTCTATCTGCTATAATTGTCATATTGTTAATTGTTCTTATTTCTATTTTTTTTTATGCAAATCTAAACTATCTATACTTTGTCTTATTTGATTAAAACTTTTTACTTTTACTTTTTAACTGAGCTTGAGAGCATCATTTATAGGAGCAAATCGGAACTTTTCTTTAAAATCACAATACAAGAATGAAGAAATGAAGAGGAAGAAAGAATTAGGCAAAGAAGAGAAGGAGAACAATCAAAAGAAAAAAGACAAAGGGAGGAACAGAACCAGGAAAATGGAGAAAAGGAAAAAGAATAGGCAAGAGGGAAAGTAGACATGGAGAGAGAGTAAAGGAAAGCCCAAGGGGTTCCTGGGGTGAAAAATGAAGTCCTTCACAATCATGGGAACTCCTTTCACCAGATCAGAACCAGCACTAAGGACATCTCAGCATCATGTGGCTGGCCGGGGGAGAAGTTTCTGAAACATATGGACCCATCGTTGGAAGAACTCTTGCAAATGGGCCCAGAGCTGGCAGGGACTGGAAAGAACACTCACTGGTTTTGAAAATACGTTACCATATTTTACGGTGGTATCTTTAGGCCAGCACTAGCTGGGCTTAGAATTCAGCCTCTCTGAATTGTCACTCCTTGCTCCTTGCTCTGTCAGCCCCTCCACTGATGAATGGGCTGCCAAGTTGGGTTAATACTTGAGCTTCCTCCTTGGAAAGTGTGGCTTCTCTTTTCCCTAGTAGTTTGTATCTGCTTTCCCCTCAGCCTTTGACTTGAGGGCCCCTAGCCTCCTGTGTGTGGATCTCCTTATCTTCTATGCACTAATTATTATGGGGTCCTGGCTCTGTCTGTGAACAGAATAAGTTCTGGGGTAAAAAGGACCAGCCTCAACCGGAGGCCCTTTCCATCGGCCGCCAAGTTCCCTTTCCATCGACCACCAAGGCTTTTTCCTCAGTCCACTTCATTCGCTCTCCTCCCATTTCTCTTTCTCTCCTTTATGTGGCTTTGAAAAATCAGGTTCTGTTGCTTTTCAAGGGATTAGGAGATAATTAGAATAACTACCTCAGTGAGTCTAAGCCAGCAAGTCAAGAGGCAATGTAGAAAACAACTGTGCAAACAAGCTTTACAGATGTAAAATCTTTGTCAAGAAAGCTCCAAATTAAAAAAAAAATTAAACATTTAAAAAAAAGAAAGCTCCAAATAGGGCCATGAAGAGTTGGACACAACTACTGGACAAAAAAAAAATGTTTGTTGATTGACTGAGACAACTTGTAAACAACCATGCATAAAAGAGATATATACAAGATAAAATGGAGACAATTGATAATTTAATAGAAAAGATGAAAAAAGGAAAGAGACAGAGAGCCTACCTGATGAAGTTCCTCATAAGTTAGGAACAAGAACTTCTCTGAATTTCTCATGGGCAGCCATCCTTTGATGTGATCAAACCAGGATCCATACACTACTGGAAGGGAATTGGGGAGGAGAGATGGGAGCCCAGGTCATTTCGGTTTCACAGATTCACAGGGTGCTTACTCTATCCTGAAGAGTGATTAGAATTGGCATGTAGGACAGAGAATTAAGTTCTGCTCTGCTCTGTATAGTGTAGAGTGTGACATGATTCCCAGATACAAAGAAATGTCTCCCAAGAGAAGGCTAGCTGGAAGAAGGGACATGAGAAAGTCACAGGGCCAGGTGCTGATTGCAGCCTGGGGAATCTCAGCAAGGACATGTTAGAATGGACTCCCTGGGTGAGGTTGGGGGACTTGAGTAAATTACAATCCAGGCTCTAAGTTAGTCTCTTGAGATTTTGCTCCTCAGAAAGAATCTAAGATTCAGAAATCCTGGCCTCAAATGTGTCCAGTTCTGCCAATTTCTTGGTTACATAAGCTTGAGAAAATCACTTCCCTGTTCTGGATCCTCATCTCTGTGCTCTAACAGGGGAGAGACAATCTTTGTTGTCTCTCATCCCTGAGTTGTTGGTAGGAATGGGTGTCCCAGGAAGTGAAACGGCACAAAGGAACAGGAGGTTTTGTTTTTATCCCAAGGAGCATGGGGAGGAAAAAGAGAAAGGGGAAAAGAAAAAGGCTTATGATATAATTCTGCCTTTCTTCCCTCACTCACCATTTCCTTGCAGGAAGCTTTCAAAGAAATTTTCAAAAGCTGACCATGAGCTGTGAAGTGCAAAGGGAGCGATGAAATGGTAAAAAGATACGATGACATCCCTTGGATTCCTGGCAATATAAATCATCTGAAAGAGAAATTAGGAAGAGGAGGAGAAGAAAAAGAATTTAGAGCATGACCTGAAGAAACAGCAAAATCCATGAAATAGTATGGATGTGACTTGGAGTACTGACTACATTGAAATAGACTGTATACAACTTAGTTACGTAGGTTGTTGTAATTTTCTTGAAGGAAAACAGTTTTTGTTAAGGAAAAAATAAAAGAAACGTTGAAAAACCAGTTTAGAAAATGGGGCTCATTCTATCTCATGTTTTAATAACATGATTTCCTGCCAGATGTGTGGAATGTTGGACAGCCTCCTAAGCACATATCTTGTGACATCATGTGGCTCTTGGGATGTCATGTAACCATTAGACTGTTGCTATGAAAATGATCCAGACTGTTATGAGACAAATATTGATTTAGAAAAAATAAATCCTTCTGAAGAACTAACTAAAGTATCGTTTCATCCCAGGAACTGAAATAGGTTATTTCTGCTTGTGCCAGCTATGCCTCCATTTCTTTGTTACAGGAATGAAATGGTTTGTACTAACTAGGAGACATAAGACATTTTGTAATTTGTTTGGATAAGAGAGTAGTTTATGGTTAAAATACCCAGCAAGACCATATCTCATGTTTTAATTGCCTGCTTCTTGGATTTTTTTTTTCATTTTAAGATGACATAATGATCTGCAAGAAATTTAATCTTCATGTTAAGGATATTGTTTATCATTGTGTTGTGAATAAAAATAGGTTTTAGACAAAAAGAATACTTGTTGCTTGTTGTTGTGATTATTCAATTGTTTAATCACGGCCAACCCCATTGGGAATTGTTTTGCCAAAGATACTGGTGTGGTTTGCCATTTTGTTCTCTGATTTTTTTTCCCTCCCTGAGGCTGGGGTTAAGTGACTTGCCCAGGGTCACACAGCTAGGAAGTGTTAAGTGTCTGAGACCACATTTGAACTCGGGTCCTCCTGAATTCAAGGCTGGTGCTCTATCCACTGTGCCACTTAGCTGCCCCTCCCTAACTGATTTTTACAAATGAGGAAACTGAGGCAAGCAGGTTTAAGTGATTTGCTCAAGGTGCCCTAGCTTGTAAGTGTATGAAGATGGTTTTTAACTCATGAAGATGAATTTTTCTGACTTCAGGCCCAGCACTCTAGCCATTGTGCCACCTCATTGCCCCAATGCTCATTATTACATTTTAAAAATGGCTGTCTGGTTTCTGCCTTAAGATTTCCAGGAGAGACTCTACTGTCTCTTGAAAAAGCCTGTTCCTTTTGTGATAGTTCTGTTGTCAGTAAGTAGTATCTGACATCTAGCTTCAACTAGATAATTTATAACCTGTTCCTGCTGCTTTTTGCTGTCTCCTCTGGAGCCCTCCAAGGCTCTTCAAATAATGAAAGAAAATCTGTAGTCTCTTTTGAGTACTGCCCCAGTATTCCTGATCCCCCTACTCAGCCTCCTCAATTTCTGCCAAATTTGCCCTTCTCCAGTCTAATCTTGGTCATACTTTCAAACCTATCAAAATTAGCATCACATTTTCATCTTCTTCCCTCTCCCTTTTCCTTTATCTCATGCCCTTCTGACAATTGTTTTCCATAGAGTCTTCACCCTTGGCTGCCAGAGGGGAAAATGAGCAGTGACCTGTTGGGAGGAGATCAGCAGGGAGATGATTGGGGTGTGTGGAGAGGAGAGGAGGCAGAGAGCTTTTTTTGCCTCTTCTCTCTGAATTACTATGAAATATAGCCGAGGGGCTCTAGCTTCTGAAGGTCTTATGTACTCACTTTGGCCTTGCTGTTAAAATAGGATTTAGGGAAAAGATGGACTGGAAGATGAGAAGTGAAGAGTCTTGGGTCTTTCTTACTCTTGATAATTTCAGAGCCACTTTTCATTTCTATCCAGGGAGAGCGTTTCCAAGAAGGGACAGATTTGATCCAACTGGGGTCCCCATTGGAGTAGATCAGACTGACGATATCTATCATCCAGTGGGTTCCTGAACAGAAGAAAAAAGAGGAGAGGAGGCTCATGAACATTTCCTTCATGGAATCATAGACACTCAGAGGTAGGAGACACTAAGAGGTATTAATGCAGCCTATATTTGATCAAATCAATGAAAGGCTTCCAGGGAGGCAGGGAAGGAAGAATGTCCAACTTTACTCGGGACAGTGCTACTTGTCAAGAAAATTTCCTTGGCACAAAGCTCAAATTTGGCTGTACACGTCAAACAGTAATTTTTTTGAGCACTTGCTGATCTCAAACACTGTAGTGAGCGAATGTGTGATACCAAAAAGAAGGCAAAAACACAATCTCTTCTCCATGGGAGTTCACAATCTAAGGTGTGGGGTTACATGTAACTAACTCAGTTCCTAGAAAAACCATACAGAATGGATGGAAGGAAATCTCAGAGTCGGGAGGGCACTGGCAATTAGCAATTTCAGAGAAGACTTCCTGCAGAAGGTGGTATGTGGGCTCAGTCTTGCAGAAAGCCAGGGGAGCTAAAAGGCAGAGATGAGGGAGGAGAGCCTTCTAGGCATGAGACACAGCCGGTGCAAAGGCTAATGTGGTCGAAGTTGGGGGGAATCAGTACAGGATCCCTGATTTCTTGTTGCTCACAATCATGGCTTGGGTTGGGCTATGGGATGGGATTCTATGAAACATAGCCAAATACTGGATCTTCATGGAAACATTAACTAGAGAGACACCAGATAAGGCAGACTGATAGGACTGGAAGGATAAGGCAGTCATTCTTGGGACATAACATTTGGTTATGAGAGGTGGGGATGGGAAGGGCATTCTGGGCTTGGGGAAAAAGCAAACAAACAAAAAAACAGAAGAAAAGCACAGAAGGAGGGCAGCATGGAGCATTTCTATGTAACAGAAGAGTTTGGTTATAATACAGGCGCACGTGGAAGCTAAAGTGCTTCTGTTCTGTGGGGCTGAGGACTTGGGTTCTAAGATTTGTTCTGCCACTTACCTACAAGAAAGGTTGGACTTTGAGTCAGAAGGAGCTGTATTGAATTTTGCTTCACCTGGAATGCTCTGTTCAAATAGCATAGACTCCCTGGATTTTTAATCCCTCCATAAGCCTCTTGGATTCCCGGTTTCCTTCAGTGCTCAACCAAATGCAATCTTCTAAAAGAAGCCTTCCCAAGCTTGCTTAATGCTGTCACTTTCCCTCTGCTGATTATCTCCATTTGATCTATTTTTGGACTGCTTAAAAGTTGTCTCACCCAATAGATTGTGAACTCCTCAAGAGCAGGGATTTTTTACTTTTCACTGCATCCCCATGGATTTTTAAAGGTTGGTTGCCTTGTTTTGACTTGCCTCCAAAAGGTGAAAGTATAAGGGCCCTTTAAATGGGCGGCACAGCACAACAGGAGATTGAGGCCCGGAAGTATTCTCTGTGGATATAGGACTGCCCTGTGGGTGGGATCCTAGCCACATTGAGATAGCGTAATGGTGACGACTCTCTCGCTGGTTGGCTGTGTGACCTCACAGGCCCTTTATAAGCCCACTGCAGACTGCAGTCGTTCTCTTTAACCTGGCGCTTTTTAACCTGGCTCCCTAACCTGGGATAGCCAAGCCAAGCCAAGCTGATGGATAGCCGAAAGGTAAGGAGTTTGGTAAAGAATATGTGGGTCTTCAGACCAGGTGTTCACTAGGGAGCTGACAAGTCAGGGCATTATGTGAGTAGGTATAATAAAGGCTTTTAAGATTATATGTGGCTGTCCTTGAGCATGCTACTGGTTATTAAACTATAGATTCAAGAGATTGTGGCCAGAGACCTTTGAAGGCCTTAGAGGAGGCGAGCCGGGTAGAGTTGATACTGCAAAGGTCAGTGGTCAAAGGTACTCTGTTGGGCCTAGAGCAGACTAGTAATTGTAACTGCCAGGAGAGCATGTTACATGAAAGATCCAACAAGGAGAAATTTGTTTATGGATCTCATGATCTGAGGCTTGGGTATGCAGGAACAACAGAAAGCTCACCCCTTAT
This sequence comes from Sminthopsis crassicaudata, assembly GCF_048593235.1. Classification (NCBI taxonomy): domain Eukaryota; kingdom Metazoa; phylum Chordata; class Mammalia; order Dasyuromorphia; family Dasyuridae; genus Sminthopsis; species Sminthopsis crassicaudata. The sequence goes on along the minus strand of NC_133619.1, from coordinate 643,448,669 downwards.
GCTTTCTTCTCCCCCTCCCAGTTCCCCACCCTGCTCCTTACCTGACTTGGGATAGGCCATTATGATGACATCTTTGTCCCGAACCTCAAAATCATCGTACATTTTTTCAATTGCCTCCATATTGTGGATTTTCTGAATGAAAGGAATCCCTTTCACCAATTTACATTTGTCTGAGTCTTCCATGGAGGCTGACCTCTCCTATCTGAGTGACCGATCTGTCTAAGGTTCTTCTCACAGCCTCTTTTTCCAGAGGCTACAGTGAACCCGAGGCCAGTTCGTGCAAAGGATCAGAAGGAAATCTTTAAGTGGCTTAAAAAGCTTGAATATCTGATATGAGGATGATCAAAGCTAATGACTTTGAACCCCTGAGGCCTTCTGGAAAAGACACCTAAGCAGGAACACCATGAACAAGACAAATCCTTATTAAATAAATGAGGCAATTTCCATGAGACAGTTTGAATAACATACTTTTATCTTCAAGAGTGCAGGAAGAGGGAGTATGCTGGGAAGACAGTGGAGTAGAAAATTCCAAGTTCTCCAGACTTCCCCCATGAACAAAACAAAATTGTACCTTGGGGTGAACATAGGCTGATAGAAAACAAATAAAACTTTGGGGCAGAGCAGGAGTCCTCCTGGCATTACCCCCAAAATACCAGAAGAAAGACTCCAAGAGGAAGGATTAGTCTATACGAAACATAAACACCTCCTAGCCACAGAAACAGCAAGTAGGTAGCCTTGGAGCTAGCTAGTTCAGAGGTAGGCTCCATTCAATCCAGACAGCAGGGAGAGGTAGAGGGCTGGATCTGAGAAGACTAAGGGAATCTCAGCTGATCAAAAACTGCTGAGACACAGCAGTTAAATTAAATAAATTCATTGATATCAGAATGAAAGTGCAGCAAGGCCATTGCTGTCCTAGCTTCTAGTGCCTTGCTGCTGCCCTCTGCAGTATGTAGAGGAAGCTCAGTAATACCATCCAGCCCCCACCCCTAAAAAAAAAGCAGACTGCATTTATTTTTCTTGTTAGTTTGTTTTCTTTGATTCTTCTTTGACAAAATGAGCAAAACATTAAAATGAACTCTAACTATTGGTAGCTTCTATATGGATAGAGAGCAGATTTTAAGCACTGAGGAGACTAAAAATAGACTGTGTCCAGATGATTCCCCAAAGGTGGATATGATCTAGTCCTCAACACACAAGACTCTCATAGAAGAAATTAAAAAGGCTCTCACAAGAGAGCTAGAAGAGAAATGGGGAAAGGAAAGGGAAGCTTGTCAAGAGAGTCTGGATAAGTCACTGCACTCATTTAAAGATAGAGTGGATAAAGAAATCAAATCCTTGAAAAAATAGAATTAGAAAGAGGAAGCTGTTAGCAGACTGGATTAAAAGCCAGAACCCTACAATATGTTGTTTACAGGAAACACACTTGAAGCAGAGTGATACATAAAGAGTAAAAGTAAAAGGTTGGAGCAGAACCTACTATGCTTCAGGTGAAGTAAAAAAATCAGGGATAGCCATCCTAATCTCAGATCAAGCAAAAGCAAAAATTGATCTAATATTGCTAAAGGGTAGCATAGATAATGAAGCAATATCAATATTAAACACATATGCACCAAGTGGTGCAGCATCTAAATTCTTAAAAGAGAAATGAAGAGAGCTGCAAGAAGAAATAGACAGCAAAACTATAATAGTGGGAAATCTCAACCTTGCACTCTCAGAATTAAATAAATCAAACCACAAAATAAATAAGAAACAAATCAAAGACATAAATAGAATACTAGAAAAGTTACATATGATAGATTTTTGGAGAAAACTAAATGAATACAGAAAGGAGTACACTTTCTACTCAACAGCTCATGGAACCTATACAAAAATTGACCATATATTAGGACATAAAAACCTCAAACTCAAATTCAGTAAGACAGAAATAGTAAATACATCCTTTTCAGACCAATATGCAATGAAAATTACACTCAATAAAAAGCCAGGGAAGAATAGACCAAAAAATAATTGGAAACTAAATAATCTCATACTAAAGAATGATTGGGTGAAACAACAAACCATAGACATACTTAATAACTTCACCCAGGAAAATGACAATAATGAGACATCATACCAAAATGTGTGGGATTCAGCCAAAGCAGTAATAAGGAAAATTTTTATATCTCTACAGCTTACTTGCATAAAATAGAGAAAGAGAAGGTCAATGAATTGGACTTGCAACTAAAAATGCTAGAAAAGTAACAAATTAAAAACCCCCAAACACTAAACTTGAAATTCTAAAAATAAAAGGAGAGATTAATAAAATTGAAAGTAAAAAAAAAAACTCTTGAATTAATAAAACTAAGTTGGTTCTATGGAAAAAAATTAATAAAATAGATAAACCCTTAGTAAATCTGATTAAAAAAAGGAAAGAGGAAAATTAAATTGTTAGTCTTAAAAATGAAAAGGGAGAACACCACTAATGAAGAGAAAATTAGAGCAATAATTAGGAATTACTTTGCCCAGCTTTATACCAATAAATTCAATAACTTAAATGAAATGGAAGAATACTTTCAAAAATATAGCTTGCCCAGATTAACACAGGAAGAAGTAAATTGATTAAACAGTCCCATCTTAGAAAAAGAAATAGAACAAGCTATTAATCAACTCCCTTAGAAAAAAAATCCCCAGGACCAGATGGATTTACATGTGAATTCTACCAAACATTTAAAGAACAATTAAGTCCAATGCTATATAAACTATTTGAACAAATAGGGATTGAAGGAGTCCTACCAAATTCCTTTTATGACACAGACATGGTACTGATACCTAAACCAGGTAGGTTGAAAACAGAGAAAGAAAATTATAGACCAATCTCCCTAATTGTAAGGGTTAAAAAGCCTCTGGAAGCAAGGAAGGCAGTTCAAGGCATGTGGGAGGACCTGAAGGATGAGAGGTTCTGAGGTGCAGGCGAGTCCTATGTGGAGGTGGGGCATAGCCCCTTGAGGCGGTGTCTGACTCCAGGTACCATGCCTCCCTCCTTAGTGCTCTCAAAGCCTAGCACACCTCCCTCCTTCTTCTTGGGCCAATCCCATTATGCCAGGTTCCTAGAGGACTTCCCCCTTCCCCCATATCATCAGTGGGGTATAAATATGTGCTATCTCAGAATAAAGTTCTCTTTTGCTTCACCCCTACCTAATGGTGGTCTGTCTCTATGGGATCCGGGTTGGTGCCCAAAGACAGGTAAATGTGGCCTAGCCATGCCGTTGACGGACGGGCATTAAGAGTAGCTCTAAGGGGAGCTACCAGGTTAGAGTAGTCCATAGGGGTGTAACAAGTGGCGCCCAACGTGGGACAATTTTGGCTAGGACCTCACCTTGTAGCAGGTCTACAGGTGGGAAGAAAGACAGTACTCTGCTCTAAAGGGAGTAGAAAGTTAGGAAAATGGGACAGGTTATTATGATGGTCCCAGACCAGAAGGTACCAGGGAAAGAAGCTTCTAGAATAGTAAAGCAAATAGAAATGGAAATAGATTTTAAAAAGTGGGAGGTAGTAGGTAGTCAGATGGCTTCCTATGATAAGGAAACTCCAGGAGCCATCCCGGAATGGCATCAAGTGATTGGGGGCACTTTAAGAGGTGCAAGCCACAAGCCATTAAAAGTAGATAAAGAAGTGAAAATGGAGAGTCATAAACAAATGAGGATCATAAACTGGCACTCACCGGAACCAACCGTGCCAATAAAATGGAGCCGGCGGAAGTTAACTGTGGAAAAGAATCAGGAAATAAACAGGAAGATGAAGGAGGTGGATATGATGTGAAAGAAGGAAGAGGTAGTAAGGAAGAAGCAGGAAGTGGATATGAAGGAATGGGAGGGGGCAGGGATAAGATGAGTAATGAGAAAATAAACAGAGATTCATATGACCTTGAAGTAAAGGAGGGTGATAAGATGAGGAAGGAGAAAGTGAACAAAGGGAAGGTTGCCTCTGTCTCTGAGGCATGGCCTTCCCCCTCATCCCCCGCCCTCCCTGAAGAGATATGTCTCCCGTCTACTCCCTCTGAGCCTGCTTGTGAAGGCTTTGCAGATTCCCAGACAAGTTCAGGACAAATAATACAGAAAGCTGGAAAATATAAAAAAATGAGGATCAAATGCAATATAATGCAGCAGTATATGCAGCTGTGTGTCAATGTGCCCAAAAAGCATTTAACAAAATTCAAGCTTCTGGAAAGCAGAAACCCTCAATGCCTAGGATTAAACAGGGCCCAGATGAAACTTTTCCTGATTTTGTGGCATACCTACAGATGGCTGTTGAGAGGTCTGTGGGTAGAGGAGAAGCCTCCAGCCTCCTTATACAGAAATTGGCAATGAAGAATGCTAATGCTAACTGCCATAGGGCCATGCCTACTATAGATGGGGAGGCTGGCCTGTAAGACATGATAAAGAGATGTGAGAATGTTGGCTCCAGTGCCTTTCAAATGGATGCCCTCACAGTTGCTATATCTAAAGAGATTGCAGCAGAAGACCTGCCCTGGCAGTTTGCAGGCAAACAGGGGATATTCCAACCCCTAGTGGTTGCAAGTTTCAGATACAATCTATGGGACAAGGACATATTGAAGGCTTGTGGAGCCTCAATCTATATACAACCTCCACAGGATTTTTAATTGGAGTCATTGAGTGTTTGTTGGTGTTTCATATCACACCCACACCATTAACATGGAAATCTAGCACCCTGGTTTGGGTACCTCAATGGCCTTTCTCAGCTTATAAAATTCGAACCTTATGTGAGGCTGGACATATAGGATAAATGTCCAGCCCATGGAATAGCCTTGTAGTTATTAAAAAGAGAAAATCTGGAAAATTCATAATGCTAGTGGACCTTAGGGCCATTAATGCTACTATTGAACCTAAGGGAGCCCTACAGACTGGCATGCCATCTTCTAATCTAGTACCCACTGGCTGGCTAGTTACAGTAATAGACATACAAGATAGTTTCTTCTCCATCCCTCGGAACACAGAGGATAAGAAAAGTTTTGCTTTTACCATTGCCTCTATAAACAATGTAGGACCTGATTTGCACTACCAATGGAAAGTTCTCCCCCAAGGGATTTGTTGTAGCCCCAATTTGTGTCAGGTGTACATAGTGCAAGTGCTAGAGCCAATTAGGAAGGTGTGGCTTCATGCCATGATACTGCCTTATATGGATGATATACTGTTATCATTGAGCAGTGAGAAAGATCTCTCTGCCCTGCTTAAAGAGACCATGAGCATTCTTGCTCCACATGGACTGGTGGTAGCCCCAGGAAAGATCCCACATAAGTATCCCATCATTTACTCGGGACTCTGCATGGGGACTTCTGCAATTACTAATCAGATACCTAACTTACAATTAGATAAGGTGAATACTCTGAACCTATTTCAGAAACTAGTTGGACAAATTCAATGGTTAAGGGCTCATGTCCTTATTCCTATTTCTTTAATGCAGCCTTTATATGACATCTTAAAAGGATGTAAGAGATACCCAGAGCCCATTAACATCATATCAGATAGCTTATATGCTGTCCAAGTGCTCAGAGGCATTGAAGATACTGTCCTACAGCCTCAGAATTCTTCAATTGCTGACCTTCTTGATGAATTGCAGCTGATTTTACAGACTAAGAAACATCCCATTGACATCCTGCATGTATATTCTCACCAATGCTGTGCAGGAGACATATTTGTTGGCAATGAGGTGGTGGACCATGCTTTACAATGTTCCCTTCTCATGGTCACCACACCTCCTGAATGTGCCCATGATTTTCTCTATTTACCTGCTAATTCTCTACATAGCCTTTATGGCCTCACCTGGGAACAAGCCCAACAGATAGGGAAGCAGTGTGTTCAGTTTCTCCCTCCTCCATCTAGTAAAGGAGTTAATCCCAGGAGTTTATTCCCCCATGATTTGTGGCAAATGGATGTAACACATGTAGGCCATGTGGCCATCCACGTCTGTATTGACACTTATTCTAGATTCCTTTGGGCCACAGTGGCCTCCTGTGAGAACACTCCTTCAGTCATTAAACATTTATATAGTTGTTTCTCCTCTCACGGAGTTCCTAATACCATAAAGACTAACAATGGGCCAGCTTATACCTCTAAGCAGATGGCCACCCTTCTCACCACATTCACCATTAAGCATGCTACAGGGATTTCCTATAATCCACAGGGTCAGGCCCTGGTGGAACAGGCCCATCATACTCTGAAGGCCACCCTTGTTAAACAGAAAGGGGGAGTAAATAGACAGAACCCCCGATGGCCCACACAGGTGGACATGGATAAGACTTTATATAATTACAATTTTTTGTGCCTAGATAGGATATTAGCCTCTCTCCAGGAATGATACATTTGGCACAATCTTATAGACAGGACAGAAAACTAAGCTCCATGAAAACTGCGCTTGAAGCACTAGAGAATATGTAAAACGTCCTTTGGAAGGATGAGGAAGGACATTAGCAAGGTCTATCCTTATTACTTTGGAGAGGGCCGGGATATTTATGTCTTGCAGATTCTGATGGGGAAGGCCGCTGGATTCCAGAAAGAAGGACAAGGAGAGTTGCCCCTATTAAAACAGGGGCTGAAGAAGAAGAGAAGGAGATGACTCAGGAGACTCCCAAAACAGCGCCATAGCAGAGAGATGACTACCCTTGCCGGACCAACTTAGTGATTGGATCCAACATACTTCCCTTTCCCAGTCCCTTCTATTGTATCCCGTGGGCTCTATGTAGCCATTTTTGTATTGTTGCTTCTTTTGTTTTTGCCTACTTTGCTAGGATGCTTTATATGTATTCTTTTAAAAATTCTTTAGAGGTGCTTATGGAAGAGCTTCTCATTTGTCAACATGAGACCACTCTGTCTTATTAATAAAAAAGGGGGAGTTGTAAGGGTTAAAAAGCCTCTGGAAGCAAGGAAGGCAGTTCAAGGCATGTGGAAGGACCTGAGGGATGAGAGGTTCTGAGGTGCAGGCGAGTCCTACATGGAGGTGGGGAGCCCCTTGAGGCTCCCTCCTTAGTGCTCTCAAAGCCTAGCACACCTCCCTCCTTCTTCTTGGGCCAATCCCATTATGCCAGGATCCTAGAGGACTTCCCCCTTCCCCCATATCATCAGTGGGGTATAAATATGTGCTATCTCAGAATAAAGTTCTCTTTTGCTTCACCCCTACCTAATGGTGGTCTGTCTCTATGGGATCCGGGTTGGTGCCCGAAGACAGGTAAGTGTGGCCTAGCCGTGCCATTGATGGATGGGCATTAAGAGTAGCTCTAAGGGGAGCTACCAGGTTAGAGTAGTCCATAGGGGTGTAACACCTAATGAATATTGATGCTAAAATCTTAAATAAAATATTAGCAAAAAGATTACAGAAAATCATTCTCAGGATAATATACTATGACCAAGTTGAATTTATACCAGAAATGCAGGGCTGGTTCAATATTAGGAAAACTATTAGCATAATTGATTATATCAATAACCAAATTAGCAGAAACCATATGATCATCTCAATAGATGAAGAAAAAGCATTTGATAAAATCAATATCCATTCCTAATAAAAACACTTGAGAGTATAGGAACAAATGGACTTTTCCTTAAAATAGTCAGGAGCATATATTTAACACTGTCAGTAAGCATCATATGTAATGGGGATAAACTGGAACAATTCCCAATAAGATTAGAAGTTAACAAGGTTGCCCACTATCACCATTATTATTCAATATTATATTAGAAATGCTAGCCTCAGCAATAAGAGCTGAGAAAGAGATTAAAGAAATTAGATTAGGTAATGAGGAAATCAAATTATCACTCTGCAGATGACATGATGGCATACTTAGAGAACCCCAGAGAGTCTATTAAAAAGCTATTACAAATAATGCACACCTTTAGCAATGTTGCAGGATACAAAATAAATCCACATAAATCCTCAGCATTTTTATACATTACCAACAAAAATCCAACAGCAAAGGAAAGTCAGGAACTATATGAGCAAAATTACAAAACACTTTCCACACAAATAAAGTCAGATTTAAATAATTGGAAAAATATTAAATGCTCTTGGATAGTCCGAACAATTATAATAAAGATGACAATACTCCCTAAACTAATCTATTTATTTAGCACTATACCAATCAGACTCCCAAGAAACTATTTTAATGACCTAGAAAAAAATAACAAAATTCATATGGAAGAACAAAAGGTCAAGAATTTCAAGGGAATTAATGAATAAAAAAAAAACAACAAATAAACAAATAAAGGTGGCCTAGTTGTACCTGATCTAAAACTATATTATAAAACAGCAGTCACCAAAACCATATGGTATTAGCTAAGAAATAGACTAGTTGATCAGTGGAATAGGTTAGGTTCACAGGACAAAATAGTCAATAACTATAGCAATCTCATGGTTGACATACCCCAAAATCCCAACTTTTGGGATAAAAATTCACTATTTGACAAAAACTACTGAGAAAACTGGAAATTATTATGGCAAAAATTAGGCTTGGACCCACACTTAACACCGTACACCAAGATAAGATCAAAATGGGTCCATGATTTAGGCATAAAGAATGAGATTATAAATAAATTAGAGGAACATAGGGCAGTTTACCTCTCAGACTTGTGGAGGAGGAAGGAATTTGTGACCAAAGGAGATCTAGAGATCATTATTGATCACAAAATAGAAAATTTTGATTATATCAAATTAAAAATTCTTTGTACAAACAAAACTAATACAAACAAGATTAGAAGAGAAGAAACAAATTTGGAAAACATTTTTACAGTTAAAAGTTCTGATAAAGGCCAAAATATATAAATAATTGACTCTAATTTATAAGAAATCAAGCCATTCTCCAATTGATAAATGGTCAAAGGATATGAATAGACAATTTTTAGATGATGAAACTGAAACTATTTCCACTCATATGAAAGAGTGTTCCAAATCACTATTGATCAGAGAAATGCAAATTAAGACAACTCTGAGATATCACTACACACCTGTCAGATTGGCTAAGATGACAGGAACAAATAATGATGAATGTTGGAGGGGATGTGGGAAAACTGGGACACTGGTACATTGTTGGTGGAGTTGTGAAAGAATCCAACCATTCTGGAGAGCAATCTGGAACTATGCCCAAAACGTTATCAAAGTGTGCATACCCTTTGATCCAGCAGTGCTACTACTGGGTTTATATCCCAAAGAAATACTAAAGAAGGGAAAGGGACCCGTATGTGGCAAAATGTTTGTGGCAACCCTTTTTGTGGTGGCTAGAAACTAGAAAATGAATGGATGCCCATCAATTGGAGAATGGTTGGGTAAATTGTGGTATATGAGTGTTATGGAATATTATTGTTCTGTAAGAAATGATCAGTAGGATGAATACAGAGAGGCTTGGAGAGACTTACATGAACTGATGCTGAGTGAAAAGAGCAGAACCAGGAGATCCTTGTATACTTCAACAACAATACTGTATGAGGGTGTATTCTAATGGAAGTGGATATCTTCAACATAGAGAAGATCTAACTCAGATGCAATTGATCAATGATGGACAGAACCAGCTATACCCAGAGAAGGAATACTGGGAAATGAGTGTGAACTGTTGGCATTTTTGTTTTTCTTCTTAGGTTATTTTTACCTTCTGAATCCAATTCTTCCTGTGCAACAAGAGAACTGTTAGGTTCTGCACAGATATATTGTATCTAGGATATACTATAACATATTTAACATGTATAAAACTGCCTGTCATCTAGGGGAGGGAGGTGGAGAGAGGGAAGGGAAAAGTTGGAACAGAAGTGAATGCAAGGGATAATGTAAAAATTTACCCATGTGTATGTACTGTCAAGAAAAAGTTATTTTTAAAAAATAAAATAAAAGGCTATTTTTAAAAAGAAGAGAAAATATGAGAATAATTAGACCTGAAAGCTATCACCAAAAAAAGAATTTTGACATAATAATACAAGAAATAAAGAAAATTGTCCTAAAGTGACAGAACAAGAGAGGAAAGTAGAAATAGAAAATAAAATCCATCAATCATCATCTCAAAGAGATCCTATTAGGAATATACATAAGAACACTATTGCTAAATTTGGAAACCCTGATATCAAAGCGAAAATTTTAGAAGAAACAAAAAAACTTTCAACTCTACCGGAGCTACAATTAGAATTTCACAGAATTCATCATCAGCTACAACAAACAACTTCAGGTCCTGGAATATTACATATTGATAATCAAAAATATTATATCCAGGAAAATTAAACATACTACTGAACAAACAACAAGGACACTCAATGAACTTGCAAGTTTTTAGGATTTTTGTCTGAAACAATCTGACCTCAATAGAAAGTCTAACAAGTAAAAGTCAATATCAAAGAGAAAGTTCAAGGGACTAAAGAAAGACAAACTGTTGATGTTTTATATGTGAAAGTGCAAACATATCTACAAGATCAACATTAGTTAATCCAAAAGAAAGATTGGGATATAGCTGAGTATGAATTGACTCTAAAAAGCAAAACTATTTAGGAAAAGGTAAAAATAGTTATTGTGTTATACAAATGAGTTACAGAGGAAGAACCAACAGAGATATTACATGGGGAGAAGGATTGGTAGTTCTGAAATCTACTCACATCAGGAAGGAGTTAAATTAGGAATAATACACACATACATGTAATGTTCAGACTAGCTTTCTGGAGGATCTCGGGACCATCCTTGATCTTAGTGCAGGAGTGCAGGAGGCAAGAGAGCTGCCAGGAGGATGGTCATAGGTGGAATGTCTCATTTCCAATCCTCTCAGCCCTTAAATACCCTATTACAATTACATCATTACAGCACACTGATTATGTGTGAACTAGAGAACCATTACATCACCGTGCTATGTATTAAGTATATATGTGTACTAAAGAACCATCATCTCATCAATTCCACTGAGTTAACACCTTGTTTTGAGTAATACTTCTCCAGAGTTCAGCCCTTTACACATATAAATATATGCACGCATGCCTGCGCGTACCATCACACACACACACACACACACACACACACACACACACACACATATACATGAAGGGCATAGCAATCTCAACACCTATAAAGAAATAAATAGGGGAGGGAATAGAATAAGATTGAAGGGTATGGAGGTTTATAGCAATGCCTAGGTGTGGAGATTAATAGGAAATGAATAAAAAGAGAGGGAAATAATGGGGGAGAATATAAAGGAGGAATCCAAGGGTAGAGAGAGGTTAGGTAATAGCAAGGCAAATTAAGGAGTAGGATTAAAGCAGTAGAGTTAGGGATAGGAAATAAGACATATTCATAAACACAACCACAAAGAGGAAAAAAAGTAGAACTAAATTAATCATGGATCTCACACAAAGTCAAACTTAAAGATTCAATCAAGGGAGAAATCTGTATTATATGTCAGCCATATTAACATTGTTTTAGGAACATGTCTATGTATATGTAAATGCATATGTGTATATATGTATCTGTGTATATGTATGTACAGGCATGTATGTAGGTATGTATGTGAATATGGGTGTGAGAATGTGTATGTGTATACATACATATACAGAGACACACATATATACACACACATACACAAAAATATCCATGTTTAACTGCTTTGGGGAGGTGGAGGAGGAATAAAAGGACAAAAAAGAATAAAGTAAAAGTGCACAGTGGAGAATGAAAGAATAATCTACAAAGAAGCAAAGAAAAGATGAACAATCATGGATATGGTATTTTCTATTATTATATATGCTTTCTTGAAATGGAAATTTATTCTTTTTTTGTTTCTAAGTTCTCAGATTTTTTTATAATTTCTTAACATTAATTTTATAATTATAACATTTTTTGACAGTACATATGCATAGGTAATTTTTTACAACATTATCCCTTGTACTCTCTTCTGTCCCAATTTTCCCTTCCTTCCCTCCACCCCCTCCCCTAGATGGCAGGCATTCCAATACATATTAAATATGTTATAGTATATTCTAGGTACAATATATATGTGCAGAACCGAATTTTGTTGTTGTTGTTGTTGTTGCAAAGGAAGAATTGGATTTGGAAGGTAAAAATAACCTGGGAAGAAAAACAAAAAATGCAAACAGTTTACACTCATTTCCCAGTGTTCTTTCTCTGGGTGTAGCTGATTCTGTCCATCATTGATCAACTGGAACTGGATTAGATCTTCTCTATGTTGAAGAGATCCACTTCCATCAGAATACATCTTCATACAGTATTGTTATTGAGGTGTATAATGATCTCCTAGTTCTGCTCATTTCACTCAGCATCAGTTGATGTAAGTCTCTCCATTTCTTACAGAACAATAATATTCCATAACATTTATATACCATAATTTATCCAACCATTCTCCAATTGATGGGCATCCATTCATTTGGAAATTTATTCTTATATATTTTGAGTCCTCTCTGATGTTCTGCTAGGCACATGACCATGTTTTTTGTTTGTTTCATTTTCTGTTGTTTTTTTTTTTTCTAGTTTTATATTTAATTTTAAATAAATTGTTTTTTTTTAAATTACTGATGGACTGTCATAGAAAAGGAAAATTAAGTCTGGTTATTTTGCCTCCAAAGTTAGAGTGGGAGGGGATTAAAAGGTTGATTTGGGCAAGAAATCCAGAAATATTTCCTTAAGACTAGAATCATGGCTATTGCTTATCATCGATGTATTTAAACAATATATTATTTTCCCAATCACATGTAAAATATTTTTTTGCATTTTAAAAACTTTTTAAAAGTAGTAGTATTTTGTTTTTTCCAATTACTCATAAAGATAATTTGTGACAAAATTTTCTTTCTTTCTTTCCTCTCCCTTTCCCTAAGATGGTAAGCAATATAGATATGCAAATCATGTAAAATGGATTCTGGTATTAGTCAAGTTGTGAAAGAAAATGAACAACAACAAAAAAAAAAGATAAAAAAAGGAAAGTGAAAAGGAATGTGATTTAATGTGGATTCAGACTCCATTAATCATTCATAATTAATTATCACACAATATTGCAGTTATAATGCTTTCCTCTTTCTGCTTATCTCACTTTGTGTCAGTTCATGTAAGTCTTTCCAGGTTTTTTTGTTTTGTTTTGTTTTTTGGTTTCAATGGTATTTTATTTATTCAAATATATGTAAAGATAGTTTTCAACATACATTTTTGTAAAACTTTGTGTTCTAAATTTTTCTTCCTCCTTCCCTTATTACCCCAAGACACAAATAATTTTATATAGTTTAAATATGTGAAACTCTTTTTAAATGTATTTCCATATTTGCCATGCTGTGAAAGAAAAAAATAGATCAAAAAGAAAAAAAAAATCATGAGAAAGAAAACAAATGCACAAATAAGTGAATATGTGATTCTTTGATCCATATTCAGTCCCCATAATTTTCTCCCTGCATGTGATTGACATTTTCCATCCTAAATCTATTGGAATGGGCTTAAATCACCACATTGTGGAAAAGAGCCAAGCCCATCACAGTTGATCATCACATAATCTTTTGTTACTGTGTATTCTCCTGGTTCTGCTCACTTCCCTCAGCATAATGTAAATTAGTATAGATCTTTCCAGGCTTTATTGAAATTAGCCTAGTCATCATTTCTTCTAGAACAATAATATTCATATACTATAATTTATCCAGCTATTCCTCAGTTTCCAGTTCCTTGCCAATATAACAAAAGCTTCATTTTTGCACAAATAGGTCCTTTCCCCTTTTTTATGATCTTTTTGGGATACAGACCCAGTAGTGAGACTGCTGAATCAAAAGATATGTACAGTTTTATAGTGCAGTTCTTTGAGGTTCCAATTTGCTCTCCAAAATGATGCAATCAGATCACAAATCCACCAACAATGCATTAGTGTCCCAGTTTTCCCACATCTCCTTTCCCATTTATCACCTTTTCTTTTCATCTTAGCTAATCTGAGATATGTGAAATGATACCTCAGTGTTATCTTTAATTTGCATTTCTCTACTCGATAGTAATTTGGAGCATTTTTTTTTCATATGACTAGAAATGGTTCTAATTTCTTCATCTGAAAATTATTTGTTCATATCCTTTGACCATTTATCAATTGGGGAATGATTTGTATTCTTACAAATTTGGGTTATTTCTTTGTGTATATATATATATATATATATATATATATATATATATATTTTTTTTTTTTTTTTTTTTTTTTGAGACTGGGGTTAAGTGACTTGCCCAGGGTCACACAGCTAGGAAGTGTTACGTGTCTGAGACCAGATTTGAACTCGGGTGCTCCTCTGGTGCTCTATCCACTGCGCCACCTAGCCCTTCTTTGTATATTTTAGATATGAATCTTTATCAGAAATATTAAATGCAAATTTTTTTCTCAGTTTTCTGCTTTCCTTCTAATTTTGGCTGCTTTGGTTTTGTGCAAATTCTTTTTAATTGAATGTAATCAAAATTATGCATTTTGTATTTCATAAACACTTCTCTCAGATTTTGGGGGAGACACAGTTATAGTCAAGCACAAAAATCCCTGAGTATTTCAAAGGCTTCCAAAGACATAGTCTCTTCACTGCTTTTCAAGTATGGCTCGTGTGGAATCACAGAGGAAAAAGACAGAAGAAAGAAAGGAAATCCTTTTCTGAGTTTGTAACAATTTATACTATCATGAATTAGAGATTTAATGTATAACTGAAAGGCAATAGCTTGACTGTAAAATTTCAAACTATGGCTTGAATGTTTTTGTAAATACTGAAATATCTTAGTGGGTTTTGGAGGACTTACACTTCATCCCAAAATTAAGGTACATATAAATAGCACTTAGACCTTTTTAGCCTTCTTTCTTCCCTGGAGAGTTAATAGATTCATTTTTTTAAATAAAGAAAGTGAGTGCTAAGGTGGGGGTTAAGAAAGTCTCAAGGCAGAAAGAAAAAACATAGGTTTGTAGTCTGTATTTTACAAATGTCTCTGGTGCTTACAAATCACCTATTACGAATTCTTTTCCCCACCTTGGAAATGAATTCTTTTCTCCACTTTTGCAATCAGGGTATAATTTGAAAATAAGCAAAATTTAATTGTAGGAGGAGGCTTTATTTTTGGCACTGTATTTTAAATTTCTGTCAATGATTAAACAGAACTTAATTATATGGGTCAATAAGCAGCAAAGTCACTTAAAAGCAACTGAAATAGACTATGCTACTTGAAATGTAAAAGTTTTGCAATTCTTTGATATTACAAAAGAAAAACTGCAAAGGAGAATCTCAGTGGAGTGTTATGTTGGGATATGATTGAGAAATAAAGATGAGAGGAACCAAGAAAATAGTGAAAATAAGTGAAGGGTAGAATCTGAGAGTGAAAGGAGAGACACACTTTTGAAGTCTGAAGGGCTTTAAATTCCTGTGTAATTAATTTTGGCATTAAGGTGATATGTTTAGAAACTATAAAAATTCAAAGTGTAATTGAATCAAAATAATTCCATATTAGTCCCTAATGTAATCAGCCTAAAGTATTGATGAATGGATGAAGTAGTTTCCAATAGAAAATAATTCAGAAATGACTTTGACTGCATTTATATTATTTGACTGGAAATAAATATTATTTTATATTTCATAATTCATCATATTATTTGTGTTATCAATAGCTTCCTGTTTTTCTTATGGGCAGATAAGTAATACAGTGGATAAAGCCTGGGGTCAAGAAGATATGAGTTCAAACTCTTATAATTACTACCTGTGTGATCCTGGACAAGCCATTTAACCTATATTTGTCTCATTTTCCTCTTCTGTAAAATAGAATACATTGAAGAAGCAAATGGCAAGCCACTCCAGCTGATAGAATCGTTTCCTTCTAAAATAAACTTAGGAAATTTATCTAAATGCTGTTAAATTAGGAATTGAATTTTTAGAGAATGCCATTGCAATGTTTAAAGACTATGCAGTATTTCATTGAGTGTATTTTGCTTTAAAATGAATACTAATAACTTAAATCTTTTAGAAAAAAGTCTAAAAAGCTTTGGAAATTCTACTTTGTGGAGTTCTTTGGGAGCTTATTTTGAGGACTTTAGGCAATGCCAAGAAAATCCCAAATGGGGTTCTGAAGAATGACAGAAAAAGACTAAACAACAGCAACATAAAATCTGATCTGTCCTGGAAAAGATGTTGCTGAACGAACCTGGGGAAATTCTAAGGTAATGTAGTTTAATGAGAAACTAGGACTTTCCACAGGGAAGATGGGAAGGGGGCCAAGAGTTCAATTTATAGCAGTGATTTTTAGCTGGTCGGTCATCTGATCACATGGGGCACCTGGGGAGAATGTCAATCTCCAGCGTTCTTGTGAGGGACTTCCTCTCCCTCTTCTGCCTCCCCCTGCCACTTTCCTAGGAGCAGTTATTGCCTTCATAAGAATAATAATGATAACAAGCTTTTATAGTTAATTCTAGCAGTAAGAGTGAGAACATTTTACAAATATGATCTCATTTTCTCCTCACAAAAACTTTGTGGGACAGGTGCTTTTATAATCTCCATTTTACAGGAGAGGAAACTGAGAGATTAAGAGACTTGCTTAGGATCACACGGCTAGAATGTGAGGCAGGGTTTGAACCTAGGTCAGCACAGTGCCAGGCTCATCGTATGCATTTAATAACTATTTGATTGATTGACTCTAAGCTTAGACACTCTAGCCACTGGGACAAGGAGCTGCCCCCTTTGTCCGTGGATGTGATCGGGGTCCATTAGAATCTCAGGGTGAGCCACTGACCGCCAGGAAAATCGCTTTCACTGACTGGGTTTCAGAGCCCGGATGGGCCATGTGGGGCAACAGAGTGGGCCACACAGGGATGCGTCAATAAGTACATCTTTACTGGTGACCAAAGGAGGGGATGGAGCCACAAGGCACTGGAACAAGGGAAGGCGCTGCAGAGGGAAGCGATGGAGCCAAGGTCATAGAGCCATTGGGGGTGGGGTGGGAAAAGCCCCAGCAAGGAAGGATAGGGTGGGGAAATGGAGGATCCTATGGGCGCTCCTCTTCTGGGATCTCTGAGCCATGAGCAGCTTTCACTGGCCCTCCACACGCCGGGTCTCAGCTGGGGCCGGCTGTAGAGAGAGTAGAGATTCTCCAGGCTGGGCCATAACTTCCCCAAGCCCTCCTCTCCCCTTCCCCACCATCAACCTCTTACCATCTCTCTCTGGCGGGGAGAAGGCCTTTCCTAGGCTCCTCCTGGGGGCGTCCTCAGTGGGCTGGGACAGGAGCAGCCCATCTACAGAAAATCACCCACGGAACACCACGCTTTAGATTTGGAGCTACATCTGCCACTTGTGCCAGCCTCCCTCCTGTTTCCGAACTACCCTGGTACCCTGCAAGGCTTCAGGTGCCACACAAGGGCCTCTCTAGAGACCAGTGACCTTCGCTCACTACAGAGTGGTTTATAATTCTCAAAAGTCAATCACCCACTCCAGCGCTGTCGCGGGGGCCCAGCCCCACCACCATTTAAAGTCCTTTACAGTTCACAAAGCCTCCTCATTAAGACCTGACTGGTCACCGACAGGCCCTGGACAGGTCCAAGAAGTCAACAGGCACTGGAGAAACTCAAGGATTCCTTGAATTCTGCACAATTACCTTGTTGCCATAACCAAAAAGGACGAGATTATGAGATACCCCGGCCTCTCTCGGAGTGCCCAGAGAGTTTCCAGATTCCTGCCCCCTCCCTGCCACCCAGGATCACCGGGGCCCAGAAGAGAATAACAGCTTGCTCCAGGACACGTGGAAAATTGAAGTTTGGGACTAAAACCCAGGCCTCCTGGTCTGGCCCTGGTCCTGGGGATCAGGTGAATGGCAGGACTGAGAGGCCGGAGGGGTGGGCAGGGACCAAGAGCCATGTGAGGGGGTCTCAGGAGTACAGAACCTCAGGGCTGGCAGGAAACTCTGAGGCCACTTAGTCCAGCTCCTGACATACCTCCCATACCTACGGGTAGCCTACGCCTAAGCCCTCCAGGGAGGACTCTCCCATTCCATCCCACCTCCCTGATGGCCCTTCCTCATAGTCAGAAAACCTTCTTCCACCCTGAGCCTCTGGGGAGTTTCCTCTCACACAGTACAATCCACTGAGGCAGTCACAGAAAAGACAACGGGGGTCTTCTCACTCACCCTTGGCTTCCCCCGGAGCTGGGAGTTCAGGTTCCGGGACTTCCCTCCAAGGTGTTTGATGTTTTCCCCTGGGAAGGAGAATGATTGTAAGACAAGAGGATAGCATTAGCCGGAGAATCTTCTGTCAAATCTTCCTTACAGAAAAGCTACTGACCAGAACGCAATGATAATTTTTTATGTTATTTTTTTTTATTATAGCTTTTTATTTACAAGATGTATGCATGGCTAATTTTTCTGCACTGACAACTGCAAAACCTTTTGTTCCAACTTTTCCCCTCCTTCCGCCCGCCCCCTCCCCCAGATGGCAGGTTGACCAATCCATGTTAAATATGTTAAAGTACAAGTTAAATACAATATATATACATGTCCAAGCAATTATTTTCACAATGATAATTTTTATCTAAAAGGTCCAGAAGAAATATAAGAAAATCATAAGTTCTAATTATACAGCAGAGATTAAAGACAAACATTTTACTTGTGATGTAATATTGGTCATTGTTAGTAGTAATCATATTTTTTAAAACTTAACATAACTAAGGTAATCTGAAAGAAAGGTTGGGTCTGAGGTGTATATAATGAGATGGTTGTAAAAAAAATTGGTTAAAAAAAGGTTAAATGGAGGAATTATCTGATAAAAAACATGGAATGAGAGGAAGCATTAATTCAGAGGAAGCATGTGGGGGTGGAGGGCTGGAATGTTGGAACTTTACTCTCATCTGGGATGAAGAGGAAACAACATATACATGTGAAAAGGTTTTGAAGTCTTCTGAACTTCTGGAGAGGTGAGGAAAGTGGGGCAGGGCAGTTGGGAGGGATTTTTAGAAGGTTTGTTGATTAAGATCTGGAGGATGGGGTAAATAGATAAGGGAGACATTTTAAAAGGAGGATAAAATAAATAAAAACATAAGGGAAGAAAATAAGGTAACAGGGAGAGGGTGAAAATAGAGCCTGAAACGCAAAACAGTGAGTCCAAATAAGATGGAAGGAAATGAATAGGTAGCAATTATGCCTTTGAGTGTGGATGTGAAAAGGCTTGGAGAACGACTGAACAAGTTGTGGTTTATGACTGTGATGGAATACTGCCTTGCTATAAAGTGGCGAGCTTAATGATTTTTGAAAAAAAACATGGAAAGTGTTGTATGAAATAATGAAGAGCAATCAGCAGAATCAAGAGAACAACATACATGGTAATAGCAGTATTGTTCTAAGAAGAAGCTGGGACAAATAAATTATTTTGACTAATGTAAATACCCAAATTAACTCTAAAGGAAAATGCTATCTGTATCCAGAGAAAATAATCGATAAATAGAATATGAATATAATAATTTCTCACATACTTATAAATATATATGACTATTTCTTTCAAATGATAGCTATCTCAAGGTTGGGAGGGAGGAAAAAATGTACATGATTATTTTGTCACATATTTGAAAGAAATAGCAAGTTGTGCATAGTAGATTGTCACTTTCATGTACAAACACTTTTAAAAGCTGTATTATGTTATGAAAATGTTTGTTTTACTCCATAAATTAAAAATAAAAGAAATTAGAAAGAAAAAAAGAGAAAATCCATTATAGCAGAGACCTGGGGACTGCCAGGGGCTGAAGGCAGCAGGAAGCCCCTGCACAAGGAAGTACCTACCCTGACCCAGCAAGTAGCCAGCGCTGTTTAGAGTCCATCCTCCATGTATCTGGATTCAGACAAGAGATAGGGAAACAAAGTCAGACTCCCAAAGAGCCCATCACAGAGGTTGCCTGTCAAGCTCTCAACCACGGCCTCTTCATCTATAACATAGGAAGGGGTCGGGAGTCCTCCCCTTCTTTTCAAATTTGTCCCACCCTAAAGACACACAAACGGGGAGCTTGGACAGTTTGTCCATTCCCACCTCCAACTATCATTTTCCCATAACTTACAAATTATAAGAGATAGGAGGGGAAAAAAGATTTAGTTTTGTCTAAGCATCTATTCTACTAGAGAAAATGAGACCCTGGGATTGGCAAAGAACCACCAAGGACAGGCTGAATCCGAACCCAAATTTGCTGACTCTCAAACCACTGCTGAAATTCAAGCATCATGGGACAAGGAACAGGGACAAGGGCAAGAACAAGGCAGGAGCAGGAACTGGGAAGTGATGAGACAAGTGGACTAGAGACAGAAATTGAGATGAAAGAGGATTCAGAGGGATAAAAAAGGTCAGAAATAGGGAAAGGACCAGGACCATGGACAGTAACAGGGGCAGAGGAAGGGCTTGGGGAAGGACTAGCACCAGGGATAAAGACAAGGACAGGGCTACAACAAGGACAATATCTCTTACCCAGTGTCCTGGGGCAGCCTCTGGAACCCAAGGCAGGCTCAGGAGAATGAAGAAGAGAACAAGGGGGGGAACAGAAGTTGTCATCTGAGGAAGAGATCCAAAGCCAGTGGTTTGGATATCAAGGAAGAACCAAAGGGAGGAGAAGGAGGAGAAGGAAGAAGGAAACAGAAAAACAGAGAGGCAGAGATAATGAGAGAAAGACAGAGATGGGGTAGAAGGAGACAAGAAATAAAAGAAAAGAGACAGAAAGAGAAAGAAAGACTTGGAAGAGCTGAAAGAGACAAAGACAGAGAGACAAAGAAAGACAGCATCATAGAGAGCTGGAGAAAGAGAAAGACAAAGGGAGGTAGAGATAGAGACAGAAAGAAAGGAAGGGGAGAGAGAGAACAAGAGACAGACAGGCAGGGAGAGAGGCAGAGAGAAAATGAAAGGCAGAAAGAAAGAGGGAGGGAGGGGGGTAGAGGAAGATTGGGTAAAGAAAGGTGAAATAGGGATAAGCAGAGAAAGACAGATACAGGCAAGGATGGACAAAAAGAGAGAAGAGGGGAAAAAAGGTGGAGAGGGGAAAGGAGAAACAAAGGAAGACAGCAAGAAAAAGAGAAAGAGAGGAGAGAGAACAGGGGAAGGGAAATAAGGAGGGGAAAAGAAAGAAGGTAAGGGACACAGACAGAGATGTTTGGAGGTTCAAAGTTGAGAGACAGACATAGAGATCCAATAAATGAATAAGAGAGAGCAGTTTGGGCAGTGAACCCCAGAGAAAGAGACCTTTATCCTCCCCCCCTAACTTCCCCCTGGCCCAGCAAATTCTCACCTCTCCAGTTCAGGGGCTGTGACTCCTGGAACATGGTGCCAGGAGACGTGCTTTTATGGGAGCAAGGTGGGGAGGAAGGAGGGGAAGGCTGAGTCACAGAACCATGGCACTTCAGAACCTGGGGCTTAAGGGAGGGGGCCTACAAGATGCCCGGGTCTAGCCCACTCACTTATCAGGCAGAAAGATGAAGATCTAGTCCTAGCCAGATGTAGTGGGGGTTGTGGGGGGGGGGAGAGAGCCCTGTGCCCATTCCTTCTGCTCCCCTCCACTCTTCTGTGATAAAATAAGGGACATCCATTCCTGGAGACCTCTCCAGTTTTTGGTGTTCCCCTCTCCTCGTTCCTTTGAAAACACTTTTTTTTAAAATTTATGAAATAAAAGAAGCATTTCTATAACATAGTACAATTTAAAAAAATATTGCACATGAAACTGCAAATATACTATGCAAACTTACTACTTCTTTCAAATACATAACAAAAATAAAATATAAATTTCTTTTATTTCATTTTTCTCCCCTCTCACCCGCCCCAGAGAAGAAGGCTACTGTCACACACATGTATTTGTACACATATATGTAAATGTACATGCATGTGTGTCAAAGCTCGCTCTCTGGATGTAGATAGCATCTTGTGTGGGTGTGTGGCTTTTAAAATGAATTTGGGTGATAAACATTGTCTTTCCTTCTTAAAGAGGACCAAAATGACTTCACCACGCTAGGGTGATGTTCCAGTGAGCCCCACTGTGGCTAATCAGACCAATACGAGCTCGGAATGCTCTGCCACGTACCAGACACAAATAGTCCCCATGAACATTTGGGGGCCTTCCCTAACTGTCCATCTCATGTTTCTTCTGAGCTAATCCAATTCTGCCTTGATCACAGGGCCCTAACGCTGATTAGGGCACATCATGCTGGATGGTCCTGTGCCAGTGTCTCCTATGTCATGCAATCAATCCTCAACTTCTTAAAAGAGATCTTGAAAATGTCCTTGTATCACTTTTTCTGACCATCTTGTGAGCATTTGGCCCATGTGAGTTCTCCATAAAAACAGTCTTTGGCAAGCACACATTCAAACAATGTGGCCAGCCCAACGAAGTTGTGCTCTCCACAGTAGAATTGGATTTTGGGACAGTTTCATTGGAGGAAGGAGCTTGGTGTCCAATCCCTCCTCCCAGGTGATCTTCCCGAGACAATTAAGATGGAAGCAATTTCGTTTCCCGGCAGGGTGCTGATGGACTGTGCAGGTCTCACAACCATACAACAATGAGGTCAGCACATGGGCTCTGTAGCCCTTCAGTCTGCTGGTCAGTCCAACGCCTCTCTTCCCCCACACTTTCCTTTGAAAGTGAGCTAGCTCTGGTAATACATGTGCCAACTCCATTATCAGGATGCACATCTCCAGAAAGTAGACTGGCAAAGTCCACAGCATTCACAGGGTCTCAAGGTTCCACATATGGCTGGTGTGGTGCTGGTTGGTAGGACCTGGGTTTTCTTGGAGTTAATTGTTGGGCCAAAATTAGCAGGAGCTGCAGAGAATCCATCTCTGCTTTAGGGGCTGCCTTGAGGGCATGATGATCTGCAACAAGAGTTCCCACCCAGGCCTCCCTCCACTTCATCTTTGGCTTGGGACCTTTTCAAGTTGGAGAATTTGCCACCAACAGAGTGCCATGTCCATCCTCATTGCAGGTGTTTGACAACATGACTGAAAACATCATGATAAGAAGCCTGGGAGCAAGTCCATCGACTGGGAAGGCTCGAGAGCATTGCCATTGTCCAGAATCTGGGCAAACGTGCCATCACATGATGTACTATACTGGGGAACTTCTCTGGGCAACCAAATTTGGCCATAACTTTCCGTCCCTCTTCATGACTGGCAGTACCAAGGCAGATCAACTATGTTGTATGCAGACCTCTGTCCTGCTCCTGGTGTTTCTGCTGGAGTTGTGGGGTAGCAGACAACATAAGGACTATTCCTTAGCCCCTTCTGAAGCTGCTGGGTAGATGGCCTGTCAGATGTAGCATAAGCTTTTAAAGGAGAATTCTGACAAGAATCTGGCCAGCAATGACCAAGAGAAATCCCTAAGACATTTTTAATAAACCTTAGAGAAGACTCCAAGGGCCAGGTTTGGTCTCAGCGAGGTGTAAACACCTGCAGCCTTCCCTGAATCAACAAATTGTGGGACCTGAGAGAAGTAGACCGAGGCTCAAGAAATTTCACTTCAGGAACTTTCATCTAAGGCAGGTCTTCTTAAGCTTTTTCCACTCCTGACCCCTTTTATATGGGATTTGGGAAAATTTTATGTGCCCCTGGACACGTGGATATGTAAAATAAGCATACAAGTCAAACATTTACTGATAATAAATCATAATTTATTATCTCTAATCAGTTAGATGGCCCTAGAGGGAATCATGAGCCAAAGTTTAAGAAGCTTTGCTCTAAGGAACACCAGATGCTGAGTTAGGAAAGATGGAATGACCTCTTGCTCTTTCTGAATGTCAGACCAAATAGTGCTGACCAGACGTGATACTAGGCTGTGGGTGTGGCTGAGGAACCAAAAAGAGTCCAGTAAAATGGTACTGCAGGGATCAAGAACATTTTAGACAGGATGGTGAGGCTTAAAAGAGGAAGAGAGGAATCCCTGAAATTGAGCCCCTGAATACAAATCAGAAAACAACAGTAAGAACTACCTGAGGCTTAGGGCAATATTACTCACACCTCAGGATTAAAACTTGATGATAATAATATTAAGCTGCTAAACATAAAAGGAGTAAGCAAAGGAAAAAGAACCCAACCATTGAGACTTACTTTGGTATAAAATAAGATCTGGGTTTGCATTCAGAGGAAGATAGAAAGATAAATAAAAAGCTGTTTCTACCCTAAAGAGGAACATCAATGGTCACAAATCTAAAAAGAACTTGGAAGAACTTTTTTTTTTTTTTTTCTCTGAGGCTGGGGTTAAGACCATATTTGAACTCAGGCCCTCCTGAATTCAAGGCTGGTGCTCTATCCACTGCACCACCTAGCTGCCCAGAAGAACTTAAAAAGAAATTCAATGTCTCTCTTCCATTCCTTCTCAGTCCTTTTATACCCTATTACAATTACATTATTACAGCATGCTATGTATGTGTGAACTAGAGAACTATGACATCACCATGCTAAGTACTAAGTACATATGTGAATTAGAGAACCATTATCTCATCAATTCCACCGAGTTAACACATTATTTCAAGCATACTTCTCCAGAGTTCTGGCCCTCTACATGTTTATGAGAACTTCATCTGAAAGGCTAGAGCAGGATATATTATGCTTCAGATGAAGTAAAAAAAAAAAAAAAAAAAAAAAAAAAAAAAAAAAAGCAGAAATATCGATCCTGATCTCAGATGAAACAAAAGCAAAAATAGATTTAATTAAAAGGATAAAGAAAGGATATTGCTAAACAATACAGTAGATAAGGAAGTAATATCAATACTAAACCTATGTGCTCCAGTGATATAGCAGAAAATTCTTAGAGGAAAAGTTGAAAGGTGCAGGAAGAAATAGACAGCAAAACAATACTAGTGAGGGAATCTCAACCTCTCTTTCTCAGAACTAAGTAAATCTAACCACAAAATAAACAAGAAAGAAGTTAAGAAAATGAATAGAATTTTAGAAAAGTTGGGTATGATAGATCTATGGAGAAAATTGAACGGGGAATATTAAAGGAATTGACAGTTTTCTCAGTCATATCTGGAATCTACACAAAATTGATCATGTATTAGGACGTAAAAACTTCACAAATAAATGAAGGTAGAAATATTAAATGCATCCTTCATTAGATCATGATGCAATAAAATTACATGTAATAAAGGGGCATAGAAAAATAGACTGGGGACAGCTAGGTGGCCCAGTGGATAGAGCACCAGCCTTGAATTCAGGAGGACCAGAGTTCAAATCTGGTCTCAGACACTTAACACTTCCTAGCTGTGTGACCCTGGGCAAGTCACTTAACCCCAGCCTCAAGAAAAAAAGAAAAATAGACCAAAAATTATTTAGACACTAAATAATTGATTGGAAACTAATGAATTAATTAGAAACTAAACAATCTAATTCTAAAGAATGAGTGTGTCAAAGAACAAATAGAAATAATCAATAATTACATCCATGGGAATAATAATACTGAGACAATATACTAAAACTAATGGGATCACATGTGCAAAAATGTTTGTGGCGGCCCTTTTTGTAGTGACAAAAAACTGGAAACTAAGTGAATGCCCATCCGTTGGAGAATGGCTGAATAAATTATGATATATGAATGTTATGACATATTGTCCAGTTAAGAAATGATCAGCAGGATGATTTCAGAGAGGCCTGAGGAGATTTACAGGAACTGATGCTGAGTGAAATGAACAGAACCAGGAGATCATTATACAGGGCAACAGCAAGATTATATGACAATGAATTCTGATGGATCGGGCTCTTTTCAACAATGAGAGGATTGAAGCCAGTTCCAGTAATTTTGTGATGAAGAGAGTCATCTACATCCAGAGAGAGGACTGTGGGAACTAAGCGTAGATCACAACATAATATTCTCACTATTTTTGTTGTTCACTTGCATTTTGTTTTCTTTCCTTTTTGAGCTGATTTTTCTTGTGCAGCAAGATAATTGTATAAATATGTTTACATATATTGGATTTAACATATATTTTAACCTGTATAACATATATTGAATTGCTTGCTAGTATCTAGGGGAAGGGATGGAGGGAAAGAGGGGAAAACTTGGAACACAAGGCTATGCAAGGGTCAATGTTGAAAAATTATCTGTGCATATGTTTTGAAAATAAAAAACTTTAATTAAAAAAAATTAATGGGATGCAGCCAAAGCAGTTCTTAGGGGAAAGCATTGCTAGATGTTTACATGAATGAAACAGAGAAAGAGGAGATCAATAATTGGACATTTAACTAAAAAAAAAAAAAGCTAGACAATGAACAAATAAAAAAAACACAATTAAATATCAAATTAGAGTATCTGAAAATCAAAGGTGAGATTTACAAATTTGAAATCAAGAAAACTATTGAACTAATAAATATATCTAAGAGTTGGTTTCATGAAAAAAAAATAGAAAAACCTTTGATTAGTTTGATTAGAGAAACAAAAGAACAAAAGTACTAGTATCAAAAATGAAAAGGATGAATTTACCACCAATGAAAAGGAAATTGAAGCAATAATTGGGGGCTATTTTGTGCAACTGTATGCCAATAAATCTGACAATCTAAGTGAAATAAATGAATATTTTTAAAAATATAAGTTTATATTTATATAAGATTAACAAAATTCTTAAATGAAATATTTAAATAACCCCATTTTAGAAAAAAATATTGAACAAGCCATCAATGAACTTCCTAAAAAAATCTGGTAAACATTTTTTACATCAGAGTTTCCAATAAAGGTCTCATTTTAAAAATATATAGAGAACTGAGTCAAATTTATAAGAATACAAGTCATTTCCCTATAAATGAATGGTTAAAGGCTATGAACAACTTTCAGATGAAGAAAGTAAAGCCATCTATAGTCATATAAAAATGATTAGACAAATGCAAATTAAACCAACTCATTTCTAAAATATAGAGAGAATTGATGCTAATTTATAAGAAATTAAGCCATTCTCCAAGTGATAAATGATCAAAGGATATGAATTTTCAGATAATGAAATTGAAACTATATCTACTCATATGAAAGAGTGTTCCAAATCACTACTGATCAGAGAAATGCAAATTAAGACAACTCTGAGGTATCATTACACACCTGTCAGATTGGCTAAGAGGACAGGAAAAGATAATGATGAATGTTGGAGGGGATGTGGGAAAACTGGGACACTGATGCATTGTTGGTGGAGTTGTGAAAGAATCCAGCCATTCTGGAGAGCAATTTGGAACTATGCCCAAAACGTTATCAAACTGTGCATACCCTTTGACCCAGCAGCGCTACTACTGGGATTATATCCCAGAGAAATACTAAAGAAGGGAAAGGGACCTGTAGGTGCCAAAATGTTTGTGGCGGCCCTTTTTGTAGTGGCTAGAAACTGGAAGTTGAATGGATGTCCATCAATTGGAGAATGGTTGGGTAAATTATGGTATATGAAGGTTATGGAATATTATTGCTCTGTAAGAAATGACCAGCAGGAGGAATACAGAGAGGCTTGGAGAGACTTAAATCAACTGATGCTGAGTGAAATGAGCAGAACCAGGAGATCACTATACACTTCAACAATGATACTGTATGAGGATGAATTCTGATGGAAGTGGATATCTTCAACAATGAGATGAACCAGATCAGTTCCAGTGGATCAGTGATGAATAGAACCAGCTACAGCCAGAGAAAGAACACTGGGAAATGGGTGTGGACGACAACATAGGATTTGCACTCTTTCTGTTATTGTTTGTTTGCATCTCTGGTCATTTTTACCTTCTTTCGAAAACTGATTTTTCTTGTGCAGCGAGTTAACTGTATAATTATGTATACATGTATTTAACATTTACTTTAGCATATTTAACATGTATGGGATTACCTGCCATCTGGGGGAGGGGGTGGGGGGAAGGAGGGGAAAAGTTGAAAGAGAAGTCTTTGCAGGGATCAATGTTGAAAAATTACCCAGGCATATGTTTTATCAATAAAAAGCTATAATGAAAAAAAAACAAAAACTGGCCTACCCAAAAGCCATGACCAAAAAAGAGCCTGGGCAGCATCTCTCAAGAAATCATCAGGGATATCCTAGAACCTGTGGGCAAAATAGTCATTGAAATAATCTACCGATCAATCATCCCCTGCAAGTGACCCCAAAATGAAAAGTCCAAGGGATACTGTAGGCAGACTCCAGAATGAGCAGGCCGATATGCAGTGCATATTTCCTGGGGAATCATGCCCTTGGAGCCCCCCCCCCCCCCAGCTAGGGCCTCCTAGACTCCCTGAATCTCAGAGCTGGTGGAACGGCCAGAGCTCAGTAGCCTTTGCCACTCCAGCATGGGGGAGGTGGGTGGCCTCTAGGGAAGGGACCCCCAGCCTAGGGCCGCCCACGCCACCTTGGGCACGTGAATTCCTTGGGTAGACATAAATAGGTCTTCCGGGACACCTGCCACTTCTTCTAGGGGTGCTCTCTGGGCAGCGGGACCGGAGCCGGCGAGCCCAGAGCTGTTGTTGAGAGCTTAATTCCATAGTGGTGGCCTGTGCCCGGCCCTGTGTAAAGAGCTGAGATGGCAGAAGCGGAGGGTCCCTTCCCTGGAAGAGCCTCCCCTCCCAGCGCAAGAAGGAGCCCAAAGGAGGACTGGGATGGGGATGAGGGGAGGAGAGGGCCGGGCAGACACATCCCAAGGCCTAAGGAGCCGTGACTGGCCCGGCCTCCTCCTTCAAGTCCCAGCAGGGCCAGAGCCGGCCAGAGGAAGAGGCCTCCAGGGCCACGGGCGCCCACGGGAGAATTGGTCAAGGGGTGGGGGAGCTTCCCACCGAGCAGGCCTCTGGCTGATGGGGAAGGCTTGGGGGCCTCCCAAACTGCGGGCAAGCACGTGCCTGAGGACCGGAGGAAACCTGTCTGGGGTTCAAAGCCTTGAAAGCTCAGCACCCCCCAACAGGAAGGGAAATCACTCAGGGCAGCATTTCTCCGGAGGAGCCCCCGGCGGGGAGGAACAAGCGGCCCTGCAGCCGGGGACCCAGGCCCGGCCTGATCTGCCAGCTGGCAGCAGCTGGAGCCCCCCCAGCCCCTCCCCCTCCTTTCCTTCTTCAGTCAACCCTCCCTCCTCCTCAGGACGCTGACGTCCAAACCTCTGCCCTCCCTGCTGCCCTTTCCACTTGTGCGCACAATGAGATAATTAGCCAAGTGGCTAATGGGCCGAGGGGGAGATAATGAGTGTTCCCGGCAGCCTTGAAGGGGGAGAAAATGGCAGTGAGGGACAAGAGGTTGGGGACCTTAGTCACAAAGGTGGGGACGGGGGAGACATAGGGATAGAGAGACAGAGACAGGGACAGAGCCGAGGGACAGTGAGAGAGAGGGGGGGGGGAGGGCGGGAGAGGGAGAGGAGAGAGAGAGAGAGAGAGGGAGAGAGAGAGAGAGAGAGAGAGAGAGAGAGAGAGAGAGAGAGAGAGAGAGAGAGAGAGAGAGAGAGAGAGAGAGAGAGAGACAGAGAGAGAGAGAAGAGAGAGAAGAGAGAGAGAGAGAGAAGGAGAGAGAGAGAGAGAGAGAGAGAGAGAGAGAGAGAGAGAGAGAGAGGAGAGAGAGAGAGAGAGAGAAGGTCAGAGGGGGAGAAGGAGAGAGAGGGAGAGAGAGAGAGAAGGACAGAGAGAGAAGGAGAGAGAGGGAGAGAAGAGAGAAGAGAGAGAGAGAGAGAGCGAGGAGAGAGAGAGAGAGAGAAGGACAGAGAGGGAGAGAGAGAGAGAGAGAGAGAGAGAGAGAGAGAGAGAGAGAGAGAGAGAGAGGGAGGGGAGGGAGAGAGGGAGAAGGAGAGAGAGGGAGAGAGAGAGAAGGACAGAGAGAGAAGGAGAGGGAGAGAAGAGAGAGAGAGAGAGACAGAGACAGAGACAGAGACACAGAGAGAGAGAGACAGAGACAGAGAGAGACAGAGACAGAGACAGAGAGAGACAGAGACAGAGAGAGAAGGAGAGAGAGGGAGAGGAGAGAGAGGAGAGAGAGAGAGAGAGAGAGAGAGAGAGAGAGAGAGAGAGAGAGAGAGAGAGAGAGAGAGAGAGAGAGAGAGAGAGAGAGAAGAACAGAGAGGGAGAAGGACAGAGAGGGGAGAGAGAGGGAGAGAAGAGAGAGAGAGAGAGAGAGAGAGAGAGAGAGAGAGAGAGAGAGAGAGAGAGAGAGAGAGAGAGAGAGAGAGAGAAGAACAGAGAGGGAGAAGGACAGAGAGGGAGAGAGAGGGAGAGAAGAGAGAGAGAGAGAGAGAGAGAGAGAGAGAGAGAGAGAGAGAGAGAGAGAGAGAAGAGAGAGAGAGAGAGAGAGAGAGAGAGAGAGACAGGGACAGAGCCTGCAGGAACTGTAGCTGATGTGGGGGGCTGAGTTAGGGGTTGGGTCAGGAGAAGCCTGGTGCTCCCTGAGCTAATCTCCAGGAGCCCCAAATCCCAGCTTCTTCTAGACTTCCCCTGGAGCCACAGATCCCACGGCCCTCCCCAGAGGGAGAGAGACCCTTCCTCAGGGGGATTTGCCCTCACAGATCTGCTTCTAGAGCAGATTGACGTTGTGTCTGAAGCCAGAGGCCCGGGGTTCAAGCTCCACCTCTGAGGCTCAGGCAAGTCAGATAACCTCTCTGTGCCTCGGACCCCTCATCTGTACCACTGCTCCAGGTCTGTGTGCCTGGGTCCGACCTCAGCGACGGGAGTCCTCCGTAATTAGCTCAACCTCACTGATTAAACTTCCAAATGGCCCTGAATGTCCTCCCCCGACAGCGGTGTCATCCTGGAGACCACCTCCCCCATTCTCTGTGTGTGCTTAGCACCGGGCCAGGGCACTTGGGGGAGCCTTCAGAAATGTTTCCTTCCTTCCTTCCTTCCTCCCTCCTTTCTTCCTTCCTCCCTCCTTTCTTCCTTCCTCCCTCCCTCCCTCCCTTCCTCACTCCTTCCTTTCTTCCTCCCTTCCTCCCTCCTTTCTTCCTCCCTCCCTCCCTTTCTTCCTCCCTCCCTTCCTTCCTCCTTTCTTCCTTCCTCCCTCCTTTCTTCCTTCCTCCCTCCCTCCCTTCTTTCTTCCTTCCTCCCTTCCTCCCTCCCTTCCTCACTCCTTCCTTCCTTCCTCCCTTCTTCCTTCCTCCCTCCCTTCCTCCCTCCTTTCTTCTTTCCTCCTTAGTAACAGTCTTTCATTTCTGATTGCTCTCCCAGCCGCTGGGAGCCATTTCTGAGTTGTCGTGGGGCTCCAGGGGCGCTTGGTCTATCCCCCGACCCCCAAAGGACGCACTGTGTGACATCCCCGGGGAGGGATCCCTCTGCTCAGCAGCCTCCCGGTGGACGGGGCTGACGTTCTCCCGGAAGGACGCACAGAACCTCTGCTGGGCCGGGTAATTCTGTTCCTGCGTGTGATCCACCTGGCCTTGAGATTTAGCACTTCGGACTCCCAGGGACCCCTGCACAGGGCAGGCTGCTCCTTGCTGGGCTGGGAGTCAGGCTCCCCCCTCAGGAGCTGGGCGGCTCCCCCTCCCGCCCCCTCTCGGTGCAGGGCTCTGGCGAGCAGGGAGGCCAGGGCTCTTTAGATTCGGGGTCAGGCCTTCCCTAGGTCCTCATCTCGGGCCTGGCAGAAAGCCCAGGTCTCCTCCCTGGCCTTTACTCTCCACAGAGCTCTGAGCTCCCAAATTGCCTCCTCTATAAATTCTCTGGAGACCCCCCCCCCCCCAAGCTCCCTGGGCTGCCCTGGCCAGCCACGAGGCTGTTCCCCTCCATGCCGAGGGGCCGGGCAGGATGGCCTGACCTCCCTAGGATTTCTGGGGAGACAGACTTTGAGTAGAGGGGCACAGGGAGTGTCCCCAAAGTCTCCCGACTGCCCCCCCAGCCCCAAATGGAGCTGACCTGGAGAACTGGGGAGGGGGGAATTGGGAGGTAGCTAAGAGCTGGTACTCGGGGGAGGAGTCAGCAGTGAGCCAAGGCCAGGCCCCAGGTCCCCCCAACCAAGTAGGGAGTCCAAGGCCCAGGGATTTCAGCCAGGGATGACGCAGTCCCTGGGGGCCCTCCCTCCCCTCTCCTGGGCCGGCTTCCCAGCAGCCCCATTGACACCTCAGTGCCAAATCCTGTCCCACCTCCTTCTGGGTCTATTCTTAGCCCACTTTCTTCCGTCAGAGTCCCGGAGAGGTCGCAGAGGCGGGTGGGGGGAGGTGCAAGCAAGGGGGGCAGAGGGTGGGGGGCTGAGGTCACCAAAGGATCAAAACGCTTCCTCCTGTGTCTCATGCCTGAAGCTCCACGGAGGCTGCCATTCAGTGCTCTGCCTGAGAACTGCAGAGACCCCCGGACAGTCAGAAAAAGAGGAGAGAGACCAAGATGGATGGAGGAGACCCTGAAGAGGGGAGATCCTGAGGGGGGGGGGGAGACCCTGGGGGGGAGATCATGAGGGGGGGGAGACCCTGTGAGGGGGGAGAGCCAGAGGTACAAAGAGACGGGGGTCAGAGAGAGGCAGCTGGGGAGCCAGAGCAGAGCCGGAGCCCACGAGTGAAAGGTGGGGAGAAGCCCGGGTGGGGAAGCAGCTGCTTCGGGAGCCCCAGCGCTGCCCCTCCTGGGTATTCTGCTGCATCTGGTCACCCCACCCTCCCTCACTGAGCCTCCCCTTTCTGTCCTGGAAATTGAGGCCCGGGAGGCCAGGATTTCCATGGTCCGTTCCAGCTCCTAAATCAATGATGACACGGGCAAGGCGGGACCCACACCCCTTCCTGAGATCTCCCCCCCAGGACCCTGCCCCCGTGCCTCAGCTCCCCCAGCCTCGGGGAGCCGTTGTCTGTCTCTCAGCCCCCTTCCTGTCCCTGCTCAGAGCCCTTTCCCACAGCGGCATTTCCCCAGGCTTTCCCTCCCCCACTCCGCTCTGCCTTCCTTCAAGCCCCGGTGCCCAGGCCCTCGGGCTTCTCTCCAAGTCACTGTGCCCGGACTCGGCTTGTTCCCTGCCCCCGCCCCCATGAGACTGTGAGCTCCCTCGGAGGAAGGATCTTCCTGTAGCCTTTCTGAGTACTCTAGTGTTTAGCACAATCGTGGCACACAGCAGGGGTTTAATAAATGTTTTTTGACTGAATTCAGAGTGAGATAGGAACAGGTTGGAAAGGAATGAGGGAGGAGATGGGACCCCAAGGCTGGAGAGGCCTCCAGGGATGAACCCTACTTCTCTCCCCCCAAAATGGAGGGGTCAGAGAGAAGGAGCACAGGGCCCTGCCCACCTTCCAACCCCAGTCCATCTGGCAAGGCCTCTCAGTCCCCTCCTCCACCCCGTTCTGAGAGAACAACATCCGCTGAGCCACAGAGATGAAAGTTGACTTCCGGGCTTGCTGAGGATTTCTGGGGGTCACAGGTCACTCACTGGCGGGACCCCTGGGGTTCACTCTGTCCAAATTGTTCTCCCTTCCCTGTTTCTCCTCTTCCCTCTCCCCCTCTGTCTTTATCTGTCTCCTTCACTATCCCTATCTTGCCTTAATGAGTGACCTGGGGTTGCCTCAGCACACAGTGAAAAACCGCAGCTTATGAAGGCCAAGGTCTCCCACTGCATCTGGGCCAAGTCCACCGTCCCGATCTGTAGCTGGCCACTGGACCCAGCAAACCTGGTAACTCTCCAGAGCCTCCTCACGGCACCTCCTCCCTGGCCACACGGAGAACGAAGGCCAAGCAACCTCCCTTTACCTCCCCCAAACCCCCACCTCTCCATACAACTTTGCCTGTCTGTCTCTCCCTTGTTTCTCCTTTCCTCCATCTTTTTCTGCCTTTTTCTCCATATCTCTATTTCCCCTTCCCTTCTTTTCCTTTTCTACCTTTGTCTCCTTGCTCTGTTTGTCTCTCTTGCCATCTTCTCTATCAGGCTCTCTGTCTCTCCCGCTGTCTTCTCCATTGGTCTCCTTCTGTCTCTCCCTTCTTTCTCCTTTGCTCTTTCTCTGCTTCTTTCTCCATATCTCTATTTCCCCTTCCCTTCTTTTCCTTTTCTACCTTTGTCTCCTTGCTCTGTTTGTCTCTCTTGCCATCTTCTCTACCAGGCTCTCTGTCTCTCCCGCTGTCTTTTCCATTGGTCTCCCTCTGTCTCTCCCTTCTTTCTCCTTTGCTCTGTCTTTCTCCATATCCCCTTCCTTTCTTTTCCTTTTCTACCTTTGCCTGCTTTCCGTCTGTCTTTCTTGCCATCTTTTCTATCAGGCTCTCTGTCTCTCTTGCTGTCTTCTCCATTGGTCTCCCTCTGTCTCTCCCTTCTTCTTTCTCCATATCTCTATTTCCCCTTCCCTTCTTTTCCTTTTCTACCTTTGCTTTGTCTCCGTCTCTCTCCTGTGACTGCCTCTGCCTCTTTGTGTCTGTCTCTTTCTCACTTCCCCTGCTCCTTCCTCCCATTCCCCCCCTGCCCTGGGGACTGTTACTGCTCCTCGGTATCTGTGTCACTGGCTTTGGATGCCTCTTCCTGTAATGGCGATTCAGGCTCCTCTCATTGTTCTGTTCACCACCAGTCGGAGCCGGCTTCAGCAGCTGTCCTGGGCCAGCCCTGTCTTGGACTCCATTCCCAGTCCCAGCCCTTCCCTAAGCCCTGGTCGCTGTCCATGGTGCTGTCCGGTCCTTTCCCAGGCCAACCCTCGGCACTCCTAAGCTTCCCGTCACCGGTGGGATGAAACAAGGCAGTGTGCTTGTACCCACGCTTTCAGCCACGATGTCTCAGCCTTCAGTGAGAAGAGACACTTGCCAGGGGCTGCCCTGAGAGTCAGATTTTCCACCTGAGACGCTTGTAGAGGGAGTGCTGGAGCGGAGCTTTTATCTGCTAGTGACTGCGCACTCAGTGCAGCCTCTGAAACTGAGATGGGACAAAGCTCTGCTGCTTGTGACAATTGTGACCTAACAAATAATACCAAGGAGCCACAGGCTCTCCATCAGCTAGCACGGCAGCATCCCTATGTGGAACCATACAAAGAAGGAAGAAGGGAAGGAGGGAGGGAGGGAGGGAAGAGAGATGCAAGGAAAGAGAAATCAAGAAATGAAGGAAAGATGGACAAAAGAATGGAGGTAGGAGGAACGAACGAATAGAAAAAGGAAGGAAAGATGGAACAAAAGAATGGAGGAAGGAGGAACAAACGAATGGAAAAAGGAAGGAAAGATGGAACAAAAGAATGGAGGAAGGAGGAATGAACGAATGGAAAAAGGAAGGAAAGATGGAACAAAAGAATGGAGGAAGGAGGAACGAACGAATGGAAAAAGGAAGGAGAAAGGAAAGATGGAGGAATGAAGAAGGAAGGAAAGATGGAACAAAAGAATGGAGGTAGGAGGAACGAACAAATGGAAAAAGGAAGGAAAGATGGAACAAAAGAATGGAGGAAGGAGGAACGAACGAATGGAAAAAGGAAGGAGAAAGGAAAGATGGAGGAATGAAGAAGGAAGGAAAGATGGAACAAAAGAATGGAGGTAGGAGGAACGAACAAATGGAAAAAGGAAGGAAAGATGGAACAAAAGAATGGAGGAAGGAGGAACGAACGAATGGAAAAAGGAAGGAGAAAGGAAAGATGGAGGAATGAAGAAGGAAGGAAAGATGGAACAAAAGAATGGAGGTAGGAGGAACGAACAAATGGAAAAAGGAAGGAAAGATGGAACAAAAGAATGGAGGAAGGAGGAACGAACGAATGGAAAAAGGAAGGAGAAAGGAAAGATGGAGGAATGAAGAAGGAAGGAAAGATGGAACAAAAGAATGGAGGTAGGAGGAATGAACAAATGGAAAAAGGAAGGAGAAAGGAAAGATGGAGGAATGAAGAAGGAAAGCTGGAACAAAAAAATGGAAGAAGGAAAGGTTTTTCCCTCTGTAAGAGTTGTCTGTGATAACACGGATCGGATCCAGCTCTGCATTCTGAGTGGCTTTAAGATTTCAGGTCACAGGGAGAAAGCCTCGGAGCGCCTGCTTTGAGTCCAAAAGGGACCCAGCCCTCCAGCCAGAAACTGGCCACAGCTGGACAGGCTGGCTGCTGGCCAGGCCTGGACATCGCCGCAAAGGCAGGAAGTCCGGGGCAGATGAGGACTTTCTTCTTGCAGCAGGAAAGCTTTGAGGGGCATGCTCCTCTCCCTGTGCCATGGAGACCTCTGAGTGCTCCTGCTGGGATGGGTGGGGGAGAGTGACATCCCGCAGGGATGTGGCCCTTCTTTTTTTTCCTACCAACCACTGAGGATAAGTTGCCTGGCAGTGGAAAGAGTATCAGGTCTGAAGCCAGAAGTTCCGGGTTCAAATTCCCCCAGCCATTTAATGCCTGGATGACTCCAGACAAAGCTTTACCTTTCTGGGCCTTCCCCCATCTGTAAAGTGGGCTGGGAATTCAAGACTTTCCAAGGCCCTTTCCAGGGCCGTCCCTGATACCGCACGGAGCTCCTGCCCAGCCCGGCATTTCATACTGCCAGCCTTCCTCCAGACGGGGACCAGGGTCCCTTACTCCTCCTGTCCAGCTGGAAGTATTGCCTTGGGTCCCCCGCTCCCAGAGTTGCAGCCCAGGACTTCAGAGACCCTCACTTCACAGATAAGGAAGCCAACCTGCCCCCTGGCCCTGATCTGTGCAACCTGGACTGTTACTTCCCTCCCCCTCTGGGAGGCCCGTGGAAAAGAGGGATTGTAATGCCTCAGTTCCCCTGAATTATGCTACATCCCGAATAAAATATTATGACCACCCCTCCTTTCCTTACCCCACTAAGCTCTGGCCACACATCCCAGCGAGTCACAAAAGTCCAGATGGCTGATCTAAAACCGCCTGGGTGTGGCTCCCGGGCTCTTGCCCCAGACCCCTATCCTGTCAGAACTAATTATGTCCTCTGGAATTCCCACTCACCAGTGCTCTGCCCCCTGCCCTTGCCTTTGTTTCCCCGACAGCTGGAGCCCTACAAAAGGCTCTGGAATGAATTGCTCAATGCTGGACGCTTGGAGGTAAGAGAACCGCAGGCCCAATCGACTTTCCTCGTAACCTGCGAGGCTTCTAAACACATTTCCAGGCCGGCAAACCAACAAGCATTTATTAAGTGCCTCCTGACGGTTGTATCAGGGTTACAAGAAAGGCAAAAGATGGTCTCTGCAAAGAGCTACATAAGGGAATAAGCATTGATTAATCACCTACGTTGTGCAAGGCACTTACAAGTATTGCTTCCGAACCTCACACCAATCCTGAGGTAAAGTGACATTTTCATCTCCATTTT
The DNA here is from genome assembly GCF_048593235.1 of Sminthopsis crassicaudata. Classification (NCBI taxonomy): domain Eukaryota; kingdom Metazoa; phylum Chordata; class Mammalia; order Dasyuromorphia; family Dasyuridae; genus Sminthopsis; species Sminthopsis crassicaudata. Next base: position 643,411,605 of record NC_133619.1, on the reverse strand, counting down.
ACAGTAACTGAGGCAGGAAGAATGATTTGCCCAGGTCCAAGGTCCTCTTGGCCGCAGGCGCAGCCTTCTGTGCCTACCCCAAGGCCCATGACAGATGAGGGATTCAGAGGGAAGGATCTCACGGGTCAGGGTCAGCCGGGAAGGGAGGGTGGGCTTCAGGCTTGGGGCGCGGAGCTGGGGGAGGAAGGGGCGTGCGGAGCTGCCAGGGGCTGGTTACCAAGGGCTCTGAGTGCCCACCTGGAGGTGACATGGTCAGGTGAGAGCTTTGGGGATTCCCTCCCCCCTCCAGCAGTCACTGCCAGTTTAGGCACCAGGGCCTGGGGGAGAGGGGCAGAGGGAGGGAAGGAGGGGCGGCCTGGCCCTGGGAGGCAAGACCGGGAGCTCAGGCCTGTGGGACCAGGAGGCGGGGGAGGGGGAGGAAGGACGACCCTCTGGGACCGGCTAAGTTTGAGAGCTCCTGGACTTTGTGGGATCCACGGGGATCCAGCTGGAAAACAGGCAGAAACATGAGCCCAGGGTGGGGTGGGGGGGAGAGCAGAGAACCCCCCGGCACAGAGCTGGCCACTAAGAGATCGGATTGGCCGGAGTCAGGGAGCCAGATGCCCATGGCTAGGCCGGGAGGACAGGATGACTGGCAGAGGTCCGGAGGATGAGCCCCGGGTCAGGAGGACCGAGGGACCACCCGAAGGCTGAGGTGGACGAGGCGGGGCCTCCTGAGTGGCAGGGTGAGAGAGGGCTTCACGGAGATGGGCAGGTCTCCACTGCAGGGCAGCCGGGGGTCTCGGACACCCTGAGGGGCGCTGCTGGTCAGGAAGCTCACCTCGGAGCACGTGAGCCAGGCTCTCCCTAGTTGTCCCAAGGCCCTGGGTTTGGGACCAGACCAAGGCCACTGCACTGGGCCACTCCACAATGCCTGTCTGGAAGGGTTGAGGGTGTTGGGCTTCCTCCCGGGCATGGGCCCTAGTAACTGGCCCCACCCCTCAGAGGACCCGCCCCGAGGGGCAGAAGGGGAGTGCAGCGGCTGCCTGTGCCAGACCCCTCCCGCAGCGGGGCTCTGCCCACCCCCAGCACTCCACAGCCTCTCCCCGCCCTCCGCAGAGCCCACCTGCACCACCTGCCTTCCTCAGTGGCTCTCAGGCACCCAATGAGCTTTCAGAGCCCCTGCCCAGGACCTGCACTGCCGGAGGCGCCCCCGGGCCCATTTCCTTGGGCTCCTTGGTCCAGAGCCTCCGACTTCGAGGGTTGGAGGGTGACGTCAGGCACATGGGGGGGGGGGGCAGTAAGGCCCCATGGTCTAAGGCTCTGAGTGGTTTGGAGGCCAAGGGGAGGCAGCATGGTGCTGGGGGCTGCCACTCCAAGCCCACCCTCATCCTGGCTGAAGGGGGTCCCCACTGCCTGCCTCAGTTTCCTCAACTGTACCCGGGGCCCTCCCAGCCCATGCCCCTCCCTCTCACAACACAAAAAGCTGACCCTCCTTGTCTCTTCCACAGGACGTCTCCCTCCATGTACCCAGCTAAAATGGGGGGCTCCAGACCCGCTTGAGGGACTAGGCTCAGCTCCCCAAAACCATGCCATTGGTGCCGGCCACTGTGCCCTCCCTCCAGCGTGAGACCCACTGACCCCTCAAATGGAGGTCCCTGCTCCTGTCCACAGTGCCAGGTTCCAGGTCACCTCAGGCTGTGGGAAGACGGCGCCCAGCGTGGGCGCTGCGGGGCCAGCCAAGAGGGCCCCGCCCCTATCAACTGCACCGGGGAACACCTCCTCCCATAGCCTGCTTTGGCCCATCCCTCCCTGGACTCGCTCAACTTGCACCAAGTGACCCCCCCCCAAGGATGGGCTAGCCCAACATCCTCCTGGGAGGGAGCTACTACTGCACCTTGGGGGGGGGGGGGGGGCTGACCTACTAGACTCCACAGGCATCTCTCCTCAGGGTCCTGACAGCACGACAGGACAGGGTTGGCCCCTCCAGGTCCTAGCTGGGCACCCCTAAAAGGGAAGGTCTGCAATAGCCCGGGTAGAGTGTGGGAGGGGAGCGATCCTTCCTGAGGCCAAGCCCCTTCCTTGGGGGCTGGAAGAAACACAGTGGCAGCCTCGCTTGGCGGGCTTTTAATGAGCGAGGGCCTCGGGGGACTGGGGCCGGGCCCCCTTTTGGGCTGCACAGGAGGGAGCGGGGGCTGGGCCGCCCTCCCGGGGGGCACAGGAGCCCCTCAGGAGGGAGTGGGGGCCGGGCCCCCTTTTGGGCCGCACAGGAGGGAGTGGGGGCCAGGCCGCCCAGGAGCCCCTCAGGAGGGAGCGGGGGCGGGGCCGCCCAGGAGCCCCTCAGGAGGGAGCAGAGGCGGCGGCGGGGGCGGCGGCCTCGGCCGGGGCAGGGCCGGCCAGCGCGGCCCTCAGCAGGCCCTCGGTCTCGGGGGTCAGGGGCGCGTGGGAGAAGCTGCAGTGGTCCCCCTGGTAGCACTTGGCGCCGGTGTGGAAGAACTTGCAGGGGAACTCGTGGTGCAGGAAGCGGCAGTGCTCGCCCCGCGTGCAGTAGCCCTGCACGTAGAACTTGCACAGCTGCTGGAACTTGAGGCCCTCGGCGGCGTGGTCCAGCCGGCACTGCTCCCCGCGCACGCAGCGCCCCGCCAGGAAGTACTTGCACACCCTCTGCGAGCCTAGAGCCACGGTGTTCTTCTGGACGAACTCCTGGCTGACCGGGGGGCGCGTGGGGGCGGCGGCGGGGCGTGCCGGGGGCCGGGGGCCAGCGCTCTTCGCGGGCCGTGCCCGCTTCTTCTTCTTGGCCCGGCCGGGCCCCCCGGCCCCGGCGCTCCTCTTGGCCGCTTTCTTCGCCTTGCCCTCCGGGGGCGGGGGTCCTGGCTCCGACCTGGGGGTCTCCCTCTCGCGCCTGTACTGCTCTAGGAGCTGGGCGAAGTCCTCCTCCCGGGGCTGCGTCCCCTTGGCAGCGGCCGCCCCAGCCCCCTTCTTCCTCTTGTTCTCTGGCTGCGGGCCCCCGCCTCGCTTGCTCTGGTTCCTGGGCCGCGCTTCCCCCAGTCCTGGGCTGCGGGGGGCCTGCTCCGGGCTCGCCGCCGCGGGGCCCGGCCAGGGAGCCTGGCCGCTGTCTTGGCTGGAAGTGGACCCGGGGGACGGAGGAGCGGGGGGCTCGAGGGCCACGGTTCCCGAGGGGGCCGTGCTGGAGGAAAGCATAGGGTTGGGGGGCTTGCAGAACAGGTCCCCAAAGTCCCAGCGGGGGGAGCCCCCGGAGGGCAGGCGATCGGCGGCCCCGGGGCCATCGGGCCGGCAGGCCGGATCCTCCGAGGCGGCGCGGGCAGCCGCGGGCTCCGGGGGAGGAGGGCTCGGGGGCTCCCGGCGGGGGCTGGGCGGGGGCCCAGGGTCCAAGGCACGCTGATCCTGAGTCAAGCTGGGGCCCAGCATGGGGTTTGGGGGCTTGGAGAAGAGCTCTTCAAAGGGCACCAGGCCGGCGGGGAACAGCGTGGAAGACATGCTGCGGGCGGCTCCTGGGCCGGGCCTCGGGGGGCCCGGGGGGCTGCAGGCAGACGCGGCCCTGGAAGACAAGCAAGAGGCTGGGGGGCGGCTCCGGGGGCCCTGCCAGTCCGACCCCCCCCCACTGTGGGGGATGGGCAGGGTCTGCTGCGTGGGTCACGCACACGCGCTGACTGGGGGCCGCCTGGGAGCTGCAGGGAGGCAGGCCCGCACCCAGCGGAGCTTTGCGGGGGCCCGGCTGAGTGACAGGAGCAGCGCCAGGAGATCATTGCGCTTCCACAAGGATGGATTCTGAGGGACGCGGCCTGCTCGGGATGAAGCAGATCGGCCGCGAGAACTCCGGGAGGCCGGGAACGCTGCGGGGAGCCCCGGTCCTCTACCTTCGGCCGCCGCCACTCCGACGGAGTCAGCAGAACACCGTCTGGTCGCGTGTGCGGCGTTTAGTTTACACTTTAACATGCCGGAGTGGATGGGACTGCCCGCCGTGGGGGGGAGGGGACGAGTTGGAACAGAAGGCCTGGTAAATAACAACCGCTAAAAATAAATAAACCGTCCAGGGCAGGGGCCACCTACAATTTCTGGGGGGATTTCCTCCCCCCGCCCCCCAGGCCCTCACCTGTGCGGTGCCCCGCCCTGCTCCCAAGCTCAGCCGAGTGACCCCGCGAGCGGGCGGTCAGCGCCATGGAGGGCCGGCTCTCGGGCTCCAGCGGAACGGGGGCGAGAGTCCGGGCCTGCAAACAGAGGGAGCGCGGAGTCCCGGGGCCGCTGAGCCCGCGAGGCCCCTCTCATGACCCCCCCCCCCCCGGCCCCCCGGGGGCACTTCTGTTGGTCTCACTTCACAGATGGGAAAAGCCCTCAGCCCCCCGCAGCCGGAGCCGCAGGGCTCTAGGTGGGGGGCTGTGCTGCAGACACTCCCCCCACGCCTTCCCCCCCCCCTCCTCTGGCTTTCGGGAGGCCCCGCCCCCAGCGAGGGAGGGGAGGAGGGAAAGCTCCGGGTCCCAGCAGAGCCCCAAGAAGCCAGGACTGGGGGAGGGGCAGGAACGGGACCCCTCCCTCCCCCAGAGCCCGTAACCGGGAACTAGTGCGCCAGGAGTCGGGGAGGGGGAGGGGGCCCGGAGACACACGACAGACCCGGGAGAAGGGGCTTACCTGCTCCGCACGCACCTACGCCGGAAAGCCTCGCAGGGTCACGCAGCCGCAAACACGCTCAGAGCGCCCGACTCCGCCCCCCCCCCGCGCGATGCGGCCACACACATGCGCCAAAGGCGCAGCCGTCGCCATAGCTACGGAGAAGCTCAAAGCCCTCCCGCCCTGGCGTCGCCTCCTCTTCCCCGCGGCCGCAGCCGATCGGACCCAGGCAGGCGCGTGCGCGGAGCGGCCCCTGCACCGGCTCCCGCAGCCGCCACGTTCTCGTGCGGACATGTATCTGTGCACGCGTAGCGGCCGAACCAGTCCAGCGCGCGGTGCACGCCAGCAGCGGACTCTGCCGAACCCTCCCCGCCCCAAGAACTTCCGGTTCTATCATTCTTTCGCTCATCCTGGGCTTGGGCGTCGATTGGCAATATTGCGCATGAACGGAAAAAGGCAGAGAAAGCGTTTCACCAATCAAAAGCCACAGTGCGCCTCCCCCCTCCCGCCGCATCGCGTCTCTATGGCAACCCGACTTATCAGCCCCGCCCCCAACCTAGAGCCGAGCTTATTAGCCAATCGGAAGACGGAAAAAGCTGCGGCGCTTTCGCGCTGCGCCTGGGACTGGGATCTCCAAGCGCACCTTCTGGATTGCGGGTCTCCGAGTCCCGCCTACTGCTCCGCTCTGGCCTCTAGCCGTTCCCTTTCGGCGTTAATAAGGCAGCCACTGGCAAGCACCCCCCCTCCTCCTCACGGCGAGGGCCTGAATCCCCAGTGCTCTGCGGGGACACAGCAGGGGCTTAACCAGTGTGGGAGGGCCCGCTGCTGGGCGCCCGGAGTTCGAGCGAGCCTGCCCAGTGCGCCGGAATGCCGGGTAACCGGAAGCGAGCGGCCGGAAGACCCTGACCCTAACCCTAACCCACCAGGCAGCCGAGGGTCCCAGGAGCCCCGCCAATGGGGGAGCACCTTCTGCCAGAGCATGCGCCCCCCTACCAGACATTAGAGAGGCCGAGCCACAGCAGGGATCCTTGGAGCCAATGGGGAGCGCCTTCAGCCAGAGCACTAAGTGCCGGCCTCACAGCAGGGGGTCCCGGGAGCTTGGGGGGAGGGGGCGCCTCCGGTTGCCACGCTGGTCTTCAGCTCTAGGGGATTCCCACGGGCAGAGCCCCTCGGCACGTCAGGGATGGGAGGAGCCCCTCAGCGGCTCACCTCGGCTCGGCACCTCTGAATTCACTGGGGAGAGAAGCCTTTGCACGCGGCCCCGGTGGCCGGTCTCTCACCCAGGGTGCTCAGTTCCACTAGCGTCAGGAAGTCCGTGATGGAGAAAGACCGTAGGAGGGCACTCGGGGCGACCAGCCCTGACCCAACACCAGAGAATTCGGTGCCAGGAAACCCTGGGAAGACTGGCGAAGTGGGGGGGTCCTGGGGAGCCGCTGAGCCTCGTGTCAGCGCCCTGATCCAACACCAGAGAAGGACCCAGGAGACCCGCTCCCGGCAATACCAGCTTGAAAGCCTCCTTGTGTTCTGCTTCCATGTGCATCTACTGCTGAGTTAGCTTGGATTTGCAGCTCCAAAGAAGCTGGGGGGGGGGGCAGACAGCAGGGGTGACTTAAAATGATTAAGCAACCCCTGGGAGTGGGCAGCAGGGCCACGGATTGGAAAGAGTTAAGGAAAGGAGGAAGGGAGGGAGGGAGAGAAGAAAGAAAAGGAGGGTGAGGGAAAAAGGGACAAGGGGGGAAGAAAGGCAAAGAAGAGGAGGGAGGGGGAAAGGGATGGGGGAGGCAGGGAGCTATGGGCCGCGTGTCCTCAGCTCTGAGACAGCAGATGTCTCAAAGGGCCGCTCACCCCGTACTGGGGAGGCTGACCCCAGGGGGGAGTTGTGGTCTGAGGAGTCAGACTGAGCCAATCCAGTTTACTGGAGCAGCTCCAGGGAAAGGAGGCGGAGACTGACTAACACTGCTGTGTTCACTCTTCTCTCTCTCATGGCTTCTCCCTTTAGCTCTGTTTTCTCTCCCAACATAATTCATAAAGGGATATGTATTTAAAAAATGAATGTACATGTATAACCAGAAAATAAAATTTTAAAAAAGGGGGAGAGAAAGGTAAGGAGGGAGGGTCCCAGTCCCACAGAGACTCTGAGGGCCCCAAAGGGCAATGTTTAGAGCTAGCTCACAAGGGTCTCTGGGCAAAGGGCAGACGAGGGACTGCTTGATGGGTGAGCTGCAGGGGGGACCCCTTCTGCTCCGGAAATGCTGCGGGCCACGGGCAGCCCCAAGAGGAATGGAGGCTCTGAGGCAAGTCCTGGGATGTCTTGGAGCTCTAACCTATAAAATGGGGACAAGAATGGGCAAACCAGCCTCATCCCAGCTGTGAGGAAAGCATGCCCCGGGAGCCCCGCTCCTTCCCACCGTGCCCCATCTCCTCCCCTTTAGCCGCCCGGCTCCCTCACCTATTTCCCAGCAGAGGCGGCATCCTCAGGTAGTAGAGGGGGAGGGCCCTCTCCTTTGAGGGGAGCCTTTGGGAGAGTTGTGGGTATGTGTGCCATGGAAAGGCCTGGGGAATGGCTGCTGGGGGGGAGGGGGCAGGCCACTCCTGGACTGGCTATTGCACCAGCCCTAGCCCCAGCCAGCTCCTTCTTGCCTATTAGCATTCTGTAAAGAGAAGGGAGGGGGCACTGGTGGGCCTCCTCAGCATAGGCCGCCCAAGGCAGCCACCTGGGACCTGACACCCAGAGGGCAGGGCCAGGAACAGCCTCGGAGATGGGCTCAGGGTGCAGAGAAGCTGCTCTGGAGGGGCTTGGCAGCACTGTGGGGAACCCGCCCTCCCGGCTGCATCTGGAACAGAGTCCCCTTTGTAAAAGCACACTGATGCTTCTTGGGTGCCGGTCACTGGCGGCTAACAAAGGCCGGAAGGAGGATGAGGCAATGGCGTGAGGAAATGGCCTCAGCCCCGAGGCCCAGATGGAGCCCGCTCAGGATGCTCCCCCACCTTTACAGCAATAATGGCCTTTCTGAGGGAGGGATGACTCACCTGGGGCTGCCTCCATGGAGGCAGGAGAGGCAGGAATTGATGGGCCCCTAGAGGCCCCTGTCCTGAGGAGCTCCCCAGTATCACTGAGTGGGGGGCAAGTCCCAGAGGCTTGAAAGCTGTGTGTCCACAGGCTATTCCCCTCTTCCCAAGGGTCTCTGGGAGGCTCAGAGCACTCCAGGGGACAGAGGAGGAAGAAGAGATAGCATCAAGTATCAGAACTCACAGATGGGAGAGGGGCTGCCTCTGGAGCCCTGGCCTCCCCCACACACACTCCAGAGTTTGGGGCCACAGCACGGCAACAGGCCTGCTGCCGGGAGGAGAAAAGCAGAGTCAGGGAGGAGGCCCCAGATTCTCTCCTAATGGGGTCTCTTTTCCCAGGTCTGATACTTTTATAGAGAAGAAAGAAATGTTGGGAGGGGTCCTAAAGCCGGGACCAAAGGCTCTGGCCCAGTTGCCCAGAGAAGGCCACTGGTCTGGCTGGCAGAAAGGAAGGTCCCACTGGGGGGAGGGGCAGGACCATCTTGGGGCAGGGATCACGGGGAAGGCTCCAGCCATCTGCAAGCACTTAGGAGCCCCTGTCCTAGGCCCGCCTGCGGGCCAGCCCTCAGAGCTGGGCATTAGCGTGGAGCCCTCGATGTCTGAGGAAGGCCGACAGGACCAGGAAGCCTTTTCCGCACTCCTCGCACCCGTAGGGCCTGTTCCCAGTATGGATCCTCTGGTGCCGGCTGAGGGCCGAGCAGTACGTGAAGGCTTTCCTGCACTCGGGGCACTGGAAGGGCTTCTCCCCGGTGTGGATCCTCCGATGCTGGGCGAGATACTTGCTCTGGCTGAAGGTCTTCTCACAATCCCCGCAGGCGTAGGGCTTCTCTCCTGAGTGCACGATGAGATGCTTGTTCAGGTAAATGCTCTGGGTGAAGGCCTTGCCACACTGGGAGCACTTGTAGGGCCTCTCGCTGGTGTGGATGCGCTGGTGCACGATGAGCACCGAGGAGTCGCTGAAGGCTTTCCCGCACTCGGGGCACTCATAGGGCCTCTCCCCGGTGTGGGTCCGCCGGTGTTTGGTCAGGGACGAGCTCTGGCTGAAGGCTTTCCCACAGTCCCTGCACTCGTAAGGCCTCTCCCCGGTGTGGACGCGCTGGTGCCGGGTGAGCTGCGCAATTTGGTTGAAGGCCTTCCCGCACTCTCTGCACTGGTAGATCTTCTCTCCCGTGTGGATCCGCTGGTGCTGCGTGAAGTGGGTCCTGCGCCGGAAGGCCTTGCCACACTCAGGGCACTCGTAGGGCTTCTCGCCGGTGTGGATGCGCCGGTGCTGGGTGAGAGCCGAGCTCTCGGTAAAGGCCTTGCCGCACTCCCGGCAGGCGTAGGGCCTCTCCCCGGTGTGGATCCTCTGGTGCTGGATGAGATGGGTCCTCTGGCTGAAGGCTTTGCCACATTCCCCGCAGGCGTAGGGCTTCTCCCCGGTGTGGGTTCTGCGGTGTTGGACGAGGGTGGAGCGGCAGCTGAAGCCTCTCCCACACTCGGCGCAGGCGTAGGGCTTCTCCCCGGTGTGGGTACGCTGGTGCTTGGCCAGGGGTGCACTCTGGCTGAAGGCTCTGCCGCAGCGATCGCAGGCGTAGGGCTTCTCCCCGGTGTGCGTCCTCTGGTGCTCCGCCAGGTAGACGCTGCGGCTGAAAGCTTTGCCGCATTCGCCACACTCATAGGGCTTCTCTCCAGAAGCCGGCTGGGCACCGACGAGGGCTGGGCGCCCACTGAACGACTTTCTGGTCTCCCCGGGGCTTCCCCGCGTGTGAACTCTCTGGTGTTGAGCCAAGTGCGAATTCTGATGGAACACTTTCCCACAGCGGCTGCATGAATACACTTGCTCCTTCCTGTGCGTTTTCTCAGGAGGAGTCCCGCTTGGGCGGCCGCCCAAAGGTTTCCCCGACTCATTATCCCATCGAAACAGTCTCTGTTTGGAGACTGCCCCATTTAGGTCTGAGCAGGGTGCGAAGGCCTTCCTCCCCTTGTTCTGGGGGAAGCTCCTATGGGCGTCCCATTCGGGCAGGATGGGACTCATGGCCCTCGCCGGTGTGTCCTCAGAGAGAACAGCTGCCGCCATCCATCGTTCCTGGCCCGACGGCTTGCCCTCAAAGCCGCCCCTGGCTGTCCAGGCTTTTCTTGGCGCCCTGTGCCTGGACGGTCTTTCCGGCCTCGCTCGATGGCACGAGTCTCGGGTGGGGTCCTGCTTCGGGCCCAAGGCCTCGGACCCTGTCCTCCCCTCTGAAAGAGATTTGGGAAACCCTCGGCCTGTTTGTGGGGCCAGAGAAGGAACACCCAGGTGCATAACGTCATTGGAAGGGCGCGGCAGCAGCCTGGCTCGGGGCCTCTGGTCCTTGGAGACCAGGTGAAGGGAAGAGAAAGGGAGGGAGGGAGAAGCGGAGGGCTGGGCCAGGCTGGGGACAAGGGAAAAGGAGGAGGGGGCTCCTGTGTCCCAAGCTTGGGGGGCCGGCTTGCCCCTGGCAGAAATGGACAGCTTGGAGGGGCCCTGCTTGGGCACACATGCATATAGGGGCCCCCAAGAGGCTTCCTGGGCCTGGCCCACGGCACTGCCCCCCCACAGAGATATAGCGCCATCCCCCCCAGGGGCCAAGCCTGGCTCCCAAACTCTTCCCACCCACAGGGAGGGGCTGGGGGATGGGCAGGACTCTGCTCCCTACTGCCTGGCTAAAGTTATGGGGTAGGGGAGGGGATGGAGCTGAGACCTCCCCCTTCTCCTCCCAGGGCTCCCTAGCCCCTTACTCACCAGCTCCTTCCACAACACCCAGCGTGCGCCCTGGGGCCAAAAGCCGGGCCCTGTCAGAGTCAGAGGCTGGGATCCCTGCTTGGGGAGACAAAAACGCTGGTACCAGGAGGCTGAATGGCCAGGCCCAGCCCGGGCAGCGGGCAGCCTCTGGCTGCCATCAGGAGGCCCTTGCTCCTGGCACTCTTCCCCACCATGGAGCTCTTGTTCCTGACCCCCCCCCCAGCCTGCCATAGTATTCAAGAGTCCCCAAACCGATGCAGAGGGGAGGGTTGCCATGGGGGTGATTGGGGGGCCCCTCACCCAGGGAGACCAGGTTGCAGTAGGTCTCCAGCATCACGTCCCGGTAGAGCTGCCTCTGATCGGGACCCAGCTGCCCCCACTCCTCCGGAGTGAAGTCCACGGCCACGTCCCGGAAGGTCACGGGCCCCTGGAACACCGAGCACGTGACTGCTGGCCAGGGCCCCTAGCAGATGAGAAGGTAAGGATTGGGGGACAAAGGCAGAGGAGGAGCCATCCCTGGACAGGCTGGGGTGCAGCGAGGAGCCCCCAACATAGGCTCGGGACTGGCCCCCGGTGGGGGTGCGGGGTGACAGGCGCCAGGAGCGGCCACACGCAGGGGTGCTCGCGCTGAGGTCAAGGGAACAAGGGCCCCGAGATGTACCAAGAAGCAGGGCGGCTCTGGAGGCCTGAGGAGCGCGGAGGGGAGCCCCCCCACAGCCTGGCTGTGCCCTACATGTGGAGGCAGGGGCCAACCTCCCACGGCAGCCCGAAGCAGCTCCCTGGGGGCCAAGGCTGCTTGCACCCCCAAAGCTGCTTCCTGGCTCCCCCAGCCCTGCTCCCTCCCACGGTGCTTGCTCGGCCTCCCAGCCTAAGCCGGGAATGAGAGGATCCAGGGCACAAGCAGGGAAGGGGAGGGGCCTTAGGGAGAAGGGCGGGGCAAGAGAGGGAAGCCCCGCCCCTGGGAGGGAGCTAAGAGGACTCACCTGGTCCCCCGAGGCCATCCAGAGCTCCCGGGTGTCCCGATGCGCTACTGGAGCAAGAGCCTCCCTCCCCTGGAGCCCCTCCTGCTCCTCAGGACTCTCAGGCCGCCCTCCTGGCACCTTCTCCCACAAGAGCTGCTGGGAAAAACGCGGCAGAAGTTCACTAGAGAAACCGCCCCTCCCCTTTCCTCCTCCCTCCCCCGCCCCCCCCCCCGGGGGCCACGGGCCCTGGACATTGAGCCAGGGGAGAGGAGGGAGACCAGGGAGACCAGGAACCAGGAGAAGAAGTCAGTGAAGGTAGAGCCAGAACATGTCCCGCCAGGACGAGCCGCCCCCCGGCCCCTGCCGGAGCCACTGAACACGCTTTGGCTCACACTGCTCCCCAGGCGCCCCACTTCCCGCTGCTCTTACAGAGACCGCCCTCTGTGGTCCGTCCCTCAGGAAACGTGTCTGGAGCCCGTGAGACCAACGTGATTCCGGGGTCTGGAAGCCCCTCCTGGTTCTAGAACCTGCAGGGACAGGATGACTCAGGAATCTCTAAGTAACTCCTGGATCTGGAACACACAAAGTCAAGATGCCTCGGGATCTCTAAGCACCTCCAGCTCTAGAACACCGATGCCAGCATGACTCAGGGATCTCTAAGCACCTCCCGGCTCTAGAACACAGGAAGCCAATGAGGGTCTTTAGCATCCAGGGTGTCAGAGCTCCAGGCTCTTTAATCACCTTTGCTCAAGAGCTCATGCTAATCTTGTTTATGACATGAGGACTTGAGGATCTCGAAGCTTGAGCTCATGGGGCAGCTGGTGGGAGCCAGAGTCCAAACTGAGCCTCAGATCCCTCCTCTCTGTGTGACCCTGGACAAGACACATCCCCGCTGCCTGCCTCAGTTTCCTCCTCTGTAAAACAGGGATCGTAACCTCCCTGCCTCTGGGACTGTTGGGTAAAGTGAAGCGATGTTTGCAGAGCGCTCCATCAGTCTCGGCTATCATCGCCATTATGACTAATGACACTTTGAGGATGTCTAAACACTTTGCGGCTCTAGAGTTTAAGCTTCAGTAACTAAGCACCTACAGAACTAGAACTCGGGATGGCTTCGCAACTCGGGAGCCCCCGACCTACCCACTCCGTCCCCGCCCAGCAGGGGCCGCTGTGGAACCAGACTCACCCCGCCGCGTTTGCGGAGCCAGACAAAGCGGAATACGCACTCGGACCTCGCGTCAGATTACGCCTGCGCAAGGTCAATCCGCGGAGGGTTTTAGGACTACGAATCCCACAATGCACCGGAATGACGCCTGCGCATCGAAAGCACAGCGTACATTCCCACAGCGCCTCCGTAGATGGCGTTAGTTCCATTGAGGCCGCTGAGGTCCAGGTCGCTATAAGAAGGACCTTGTCCAAGGGCACAGTGAGGGGTAGGGATCAAGTCGCGCCTAGAGCGCTGTGGTTCGTGCTCCCAATCCGAGAGGGGCGGTGGGTAGGTCCGGATCGGACTAGAATCGTTTCTCAGGCCTCGGCCCAGACCCAGCCTTGACTTCCTTGAAGCCTGCAGTAGCCGAGCCGCTGACGCTAGGGCCGCTGGGAAGTTGAGGCCGGACGAGTGTCTGCCGCCGCAGGTTCGCGACTGCGCACGCGCATCCGCAGGTGAGTCGAAGACTTGCCCTAAAGGCTGCCTGAACGTGCGCGCAGGCGCAGGCCTGGGCTTCGTGGAACCTGGATTGTCTGGGTGTCCGCCCCCTCTCGTTTGCGCAGGCGCAGACCCCTCTGTCTCTCCCCTGCTTTGTCCGTCTTCTCGCGTCCGCATCCTGGGTGGGAAAGGGGTGGGGAAAGGCGGAGAGTCCGGCCCGGCCCTAACTGAGGGTAGGGGGGGACCTAGGTTGAGAGAAAAAAGGGGTCGGGATCAACTAGGCCCTGAGTGAAGGAGGGAGGAGGGCGACTCTGGTTCTCAGGTTCTGGGCAGCCGCGTCGCGGTTTCCGTGGTAACGGGGGAGTGACTCTCGGTCCTGAACTGGTGAGAACATCCCGAGGGCGGGACCTTCGCCAAGGGCGTAGAGTTCCTGGAGGCGTGGCTTCTGCTTGGGAAGTTCCGAGTGGGAAGCGGAGGCACGAGGCAGGGACGGAACTCCTTGAAGAGGAGGAGAGGGAAGCTGAAGCAGGCTGAGGGGCCGAGGCCGCCTGGACCCAGAGTATAGGTGTATCCCTTCATTCCTCAGCTGGAACACCCCAGCATGTAGTGGTCACTTAATAAATGCCCATACGACAGCCCTCCCGGGAGGAGTGGGCGACAGCCACGGGTCTGGGGAGGGGGAGAAGGAAGAGGGAGTGAGGGGCTGAGAGAAGGAAGGAGGGAGGCTAAGAGAAGGAAGAGGGAGGGAGGGGCTGAGAGAAGGAAGAGGAGGGAGGGGCTAAGCAGGGAAGAGGAGGGAGGGGCTGAGAGAAGGAAGAGGAGGGAGGGGCTGAGAGAAGGAGGCTAAGAGAAGGAAGGAGGGAGGGGCTGAGAGAAGGAAGAGGGAGGGAGGGGCTGAGAGAAGGAGGCTAAGAGAAGGAAGGAGGGAGGGGCTGAGAGAAGGAAGAGGGAGGGAGGGGCTGAGAGAAGGAGGCTAAGAGAAGGAAGGAGGGAGGGGCTGAGAGAAGGAAGAGGGAGGGAGGGGCTGAGAGAAGGAGGCTAAGAGAAGGAAGGAGGGAGGGGCTGAGAGAAGGAAGAGGGAGGGAGGGGCTGAGAGAAGGAAGGAGGGAGAGGCTGAGAGAAGGAAGAGGGAGGGAGGGGCTGAGAGAAGGAAAAGGAGGGAGGGGCTGAGAGAAGGAAGAGGAGGGAGGGGCTAAGAGAAGGAAGGAGGGAGGGGCTGAGAGAAGTACGAGGAGGGAGGGGCTAAGCAGGGAAGGGCCTGGGGGGTGGAGTGCTTCATTGTGAGTGCCTCTGAGTTGGGGGTACAAGGGACTGCACTGGCACTGCCCAGGATCTCCATCTGTCTCTGTGGCCTGAGTGATCCATAGGCCGGAGCCCCCCCAGGGACGTTCCCCTGGCTAGACTGGCCCAAACCCTCAGGCCGGGCTAAGTGAGCAGCTGCCACCCCACCCCATCCCCACATGTGCGTTGGGATGATTCTGCTAGCAGCCAGCCCTCCCCTGTAGAACTTCAAGAGTGACCCCTGTGGTGCCAGAGTGGAGGTTTCTGGGCACCTCATCCCCCCTGCCCATGCTCTTCTTTCTCCCCCCCCTGGCTATCTGCCTCTGCCATCTGGGTGCTTCTTGACCTCTAATCATCCCTGTGTCCCACAGAGCGGGAGTCCCCTGGGTGGGGGATGCATTGGGGGAGGTAACAGCAACGTTCTTTAAGGCTCATTAATGGGAACCTAAAACCACATGGACGGAAAGAGTCAGCCATCTAGTTCTGAGTGAGCACCTACTGTGTGCCTGGGATGCCCCTCCCTGCCTCCCTTTGGAGATTGGGAGGGGTCCCAGCAGCCAAGGATTCAGACTGGAGGGGAGGGGACCTGGGAAAGGCCTCTGAAGGAGGGCCTGGAGCAGCCTGGGCCAGGTGGGCAGTCCCTCTTGTCCCCCTGCCCTCTGGCCTGCCACCTTCCTCCCTTAGGCCAGACCCCAGAGCACTCTTAGCTCAAGCTCTCTAGGGCTGGCTGTGTCGAGGAAGGAGCCTTAAGGAGGTGACCAGGGGGTGGGAAGGACCCCTAGAGAGGGGCCTGAAGCTGAGGCACATAGCCTGAAGGTGGGGCAGAGGAAGAGGAAGCCAGGTAGAGTGGCTGGCTGAAAGCCCCAGGGAGAGAGCCTCAGGCTGAAAAGATGCATTAGGGGAGAGCCCTTTGTAGTAGCAGCACAAAGGCCTGACTGACCTGGGGAGAACCAGGCCTAGAGACCACACTGTGAGAGGAGGGGGATTCTGGGATTCTGAGGGCTGCTGGGGTCGTGATCCCAGGGCTTCAAGGGGGAGGGAGCCCTTGACAAAAATAGGGAAGTTTAAAGGGGAAAGTGGGTGGAAAGGCTTAGGGAGAGAGAGAATGAGTTGGGGGAGACTCTGCAGGGCACCCAGTTTGGAATGTCCAGAAGACATTTGGTGATGTGGAATGGAAGGTCAGGAAGGAAACTATGGCCGGATAGATAGAGCTGGGAGTCCTTAGGGGTAACTGGTTCCGCCCATGGGAGCTTGAGGACTCCATAGCAGGGGTGGACCTTGGGAATCCTGAGGCAGAAGGAGCAGTCACAAGGAGATGGTGCTCAATTGAATATTTATAGAGATGGGGGGTTTTGTTTCTTTCAGACTGGGGGACTAAAGAGTCAGCTGGGAAGCAGGGGGTTTCTGAAGAAGGATCTTCTCAAACAGAACTAATGGAAAGACCCCCAAGGGACATTTCCTTGGACTCCAAAGTAGGAGAAGCGGGAAGGGAAAAGAGAGGAAAGCAAGAGACCCATTTAAGGGCCCTGGAAGCCGCAGCTGAGGACAGTGGCCATGAATGCAATGAGAGCAAGAACCCCCTAAGTACAAAGTCAGTCCTGATTCCGAGAGTTAGAGTTCCCATGGAGCTGAGGCCCCCAAAGCCTGATTCCCAGGGGAAGAATGCAAAACAGAATTCAAACCCAGTCAAACCAGAGGGAATTTGTGAAGAGAACAAGCCGTGGAAGTGTCCTGAATGTGGGAAAGCCTTCAACTACTGCTCGGCCTTCATCCTTCACCAGAGAGTTCACACTGGGGAGAAGCCCTATGTGTGCAATGAGTGTGGGAAGGCCTTCAGCCAGAGCATACACCTCACCCTGCACCAGAGGATTCACACTGGGGAGAAGCCCTATGAGTGCAATGAGTGTGGGAAAGCCTTCAGCCAGGGGTCCTATCTGATTTCACATTGGAAAACCCACACTGGAGAGAAACCGTACAAGTGTAATCAGTGTGGGAAAGCCTTCACCAGAATTTCACACCTTACTCAGCATCAAAGAACCCACACTGGGGAGAAGCCCTACAAATGCAACGAGTGTGGAAAGTCCTTTAGGAATCGCTCCTCCCTGATAGAACATCAGAGAATTCACACTGGAGAGAAACCCTACGAGTGTACCGAATGTGAGAAGTCCTTTCGTTTCTCATCAGCACTAATTAGACACCAGCGAATTCATACAGAAGAAAAACCTTATAAATGTAGTGAATGTGGAAAAGCCTTTACCCAGATTTCACACCTTACCCAACACCAAAGAATTCACACTGGAGAGAAACCCTATAAATGTAATGAGTGCGGCACAACCTTCAGTCAGAGTTCATCTCTTATTGAACATCAGAGAATTCACACAGGAGAGAAACCCTATAAATGCACTGAATGTGGGAAAGCTTTCACTCAGATTTCACACCTTATTCAGCATCAAAGGATTCACACTGGAGAGAAACCCTATAAATGTACCGAGTGTGGGAAAGCCTTTAGTAATCGCTCACACCTCATTCAACATCATTTAATTCATACCGGTGAAAAACCTTACAAGTGTGTTGAATGTGGGACAACTTTCAGTCACGGTTCATCCCTTATTGAACATCAGAAAATTCACACTGGAGAAAAACCCTATAAATGTAATGAATGTGGGAAAGCCTTCAGCCAGGGCTCGTCCTTGACTCTCCATCAGAGAACTCACACCGGGGAGAAACCCTATAAATGTAATGACTGTGGGAAATCATTTAGTAACCGTTCCTACCTTATTCAGCACCATATAATCCACACTGGAGAAAAGCCCTATGAATGTAATGAGTGTGGGAAGGCCTTCAGTTTCTCGTCAGCACTTATTCGACACCAGAGGACACACACTGAAGAGAAACTCTTTAAGTGTAGTGAGTGTGGGAAAGCGTACAGCCAGATTTTCCTCCTTACTCAGCATCAGAGTATTCATAGTGAGGAAAAGCCAGATTCACTTAACAACTGTACCAAAAGCTTCAGCCCCAGTTCAGTACCTGTTGAACCTCAGTCGGTTCTAGGTGGAGAGAAGATAGTAACGTGATTCATTCATCTGGCAGACATTTATTAGGTGCCAGGCACCTTGGGAGGCACTAGACAGGGATGGGAAAAGTCTACTTTGGTGAGTCGGTATTTCCTGGCCTCCCTTGACTTAGAGCAATATTGAATTGACTCTGGAATATCACAGCGATAAATAATTTCCAGAGTGCAGGACCACTACAGGTGGTGAGGGTCCACGGGGCATCTTAGAAACTCTTCTGAGAGGAGATGGCTCCAGATAATTGATCAGATTCTTTACTTGGTAGAGTTACATTTCCTTTGAGAAAACAGGGAAGGCAGAGTGAACTGAGCTGAACTGGGCCGATCAGAGAGTCACGGCTTGGACTGAAGGAAGACCCCGGGGAGGCCAAGCTGGGCTTGCTGGAGCTCTGACTTGTCTCTTCAGGTGGGACGTTTTCCCATAAATAATGACATTTCTTTATTAAAGCACTGGTAAGATGTGGAAAGCAGAAGATTTGCAGTTGACACAAAGGAAGGAGGAGAGTGGATCCCGCCGGTCTCAAAAATCAAGCAGCAAATGATGGTTGGTGGGTTCAGGCTCCAGCGCCAGCTAAAACAGTTGTGGGGCCACTTTTGGGGCTCTGTGTCCTCACCTTGCCCTGCCTACCTCACAGGGCTGTTGTGAGGAAATGTCCCACAAAAGGTAAAGTGCAGGATAAATGAAAACCGTGAGGGTGAGTGTCCTTCTGTTGAGAGCCCGAAAGGCCCCACTGTGGGCCAGGTTCAGAATGGGGCAGCCACAGATGGGCAGAGCTGGAGGCACCAGTGATGGAGCTCAGAGCCACCCTCAGGTCCTCGCTGAGCCCTGTCTGAGAGATCCCAAGAGCTGGGCATGTCATGAGGCCTGAAGGACTGTGGTCCAGGAGCCAATGACTGACTCACGGGCTGTCCTCCCGGGGCTGCCACCTCTGGAACATTGCCAGAGAAAGTGGGAAGGGTAAAGGAAAGTAAAAAAAAAAGGATAAAGGGCCCAGAGCCCTCATTTTTAATCTTCCCCCAAACCTCGTAACAGCTAAGAGTTTCTGCTCACGTCCATGTTGGCCCGGATGCCCTGTGCTCTGCTGCCCTCCGTGGCTCCCTGGACATCCCCTTGCGTCCTCTGTCATTTGCTGAGTGACTCAGGAAGAGTACCCCTCAGTCACTCAGCTTGTCCCCTGAGGGGCTGTGAGGCACCCAGATTGAGGGTGGAGACCATGGAGATCGCTCCGCCAGTGACCTGGGGCAAGAGTTCAGGAGGGTCAGACAGCCCAGACTGAGCGCAGGGATTGCTTTGATCCGGGCTGCAGACACCAGACAAGACTTTGGGGGGGGGTCAGGCGGGCGGGAGGGAGGAGGAGAAACATCCCCACATAGGGTAGTTTGCTTCTCGGGAGCTCCTGGTGTCTCTGTAAGCTGGCCGTAGGAGCAGTGCCCTCATTATTGGGCCAAAGGGGAAGGGACTTTCCGGCTTTCCTTGCTCTGGGCTGAAGCCTGTGGCGGACAGGTAGGTAGTCCCTCACCAGTGCCTACAGTTCTCCCAAGTTCAGGAAGATCAGAGTTGGAGGAGCCCGGTCCATCCTCAGGATTCCCAGGTTTAAGGTGAGAGGATCTTCCCAGACCCAGGCTGTTCTGTGACTATGGGCCCTCACCCAAGTGTGTGCACCCTCCTAGCCAGGGAGCCCAGCGGAGATATGAGGGGAAGGATGGCTGGGCTGGCTGGAGCAGGAGCCCCGGGGGCAAATGCTGACCCTGACTCTTGTGGGGGAGGTCTCTGGGGGCCAAGTCAGCTGTGGAAGATGTCAGACTTCCCTACCCTCCCTGGCCCATCTTTTTAAGGAAGGGGAAACTGAGGAAGCTCAGCTCACTGAAGCTTAGAGAGTGAAAAATGGGCTGAGCAGGCTGCAAAGGCCTCAAAGGACAGGTTATAGGGGCTGAGACCCCTGAGAAAAGCACCAGCCAGCTCCAGTTGGGGGCCTCCAGTGGAGGCCCAAGGGGGTGGAATAGTGGCTGCTCTAGTTCTTTCCAGGAAAGGATGGCTGGCTCACCGCCTGCCCAAGTGGCCCAGCTTGGGGCTGGCTCTCACAGAGGGCTCCTCACCTTTCCCCCCAAGCCCATCCCCAGTCTCCTTTCTACGGGCTCCCCAGGGTTCTCAGCTGCTCTCGTCCCCCTCCCCATAATCCAATGTGCTGCCATGTGACTGATTCCAGCTCTCGCTCCTCTGGGGCTGCCCCCCCCATACTGCTCATCACCTCCCACCTGGACTGCGGGCTACCTCCCTCCAGTCCCCATCCATCACAGGATCCCTAACGAGGCTCCCCATTTTAGGGTGGTCCAACTCCCACCTCCTCCCCTTCTCCCTTTCTGCCGGAGATCTCACCTGGTTCTTTTGGAAGTGGGACTCCGGCCCAGGGAATGAAGGAGGACTTCCACTCACTTCCATACTCCCTTTTAGCATCCAGTCCCTTGACCCATCAGCTTCGCATCCTCAGTCCAGTCACCCACCTGAAGCCTGGGTCCTCCCCTGCCTTCCTCCCTGTCCCGTTCCTGAGCTCCTCCTTAAGGAAGCTAAGGCATGCTCTGGCTTCCTCTCGAACACAAATCTCCAGGTATCCTCGGGACCTCGCCTGCCCATGCAGGGGCAGATGTTCAATCTCCTCGTCCCTCTGCCTCTGACGACAGCCTCCTGTTCCTCCATCTCTGGCCCTGCCTGTCTCCTCAGACTCCTTACCTCCCTCCAGCCACTCGTTATCTGTGTTCACGGCTCAGGCCTTGGAGCCCAGCCTGGGGCCATTGCCCGCTGCTGGACCCTGATGGAGGGCATCTGCCAAAATACAGGAATCTTTCCATCACAGTTCCCAGAGTGGCTTTTTCCAGTGTCCCTTCTCTCGGGGGCGTCTCTGCCATTCCCTCCCCTGTCTCCCAAGAGAATCTCCCCTCCTATACTATGAAGGGAATAGAGGCCATCCACTACGAGCTCCCCATTCTCCCCTCCCTGAGGGTGCCCAGAACCCTCGCTGTGATCTTCTCCTGTCCCCTCTTTAGCCCAGTCTCTGGTGATGAGGTGGTCTTTCTTGCCGAGTACGGCTGTACTTGAGGGCCACTCAGTTATCGCCTCTGGGAGCTTGCTCCCTCCATCGTTCCCTGGCTGCCTGAGTCACCCACAGAAGTGCCCAGGTCTCTCTCACTTTCAACCTTTTACCACCTCAGCCTCTTGTCCTAGATCCCCTCTTCCTTTCCCGGTCTGCCTGTTGCCCGACATTTCTCCCCTCCTTGCTCACTTTGAAACTGCTTTCTCCTCGGTCACCGGTGACTATTGCCAGTCCAAGGTCCGTTTCCTGCTTCCCATTCTATACTTAAACTGTCCTAAAAATGGCCACTGACCAGTAATTAATCAGTGCTCCCACGTGCCTGGCACACAGGAGATACTGAATAAACACTCACTGGCTGATTTTCCCCTCCCTCAAATGACACCTTTCTGCTGGCTCTCCTCCTATCCATGACCACCTTTGAGACTCCCTTCAGGGCCCATTCTTTATGTCAGGGTTACCCCCCCCCCCCAGGCCCTCTCCTGGGCCTTCTTTCTGTCCATCACGTGTTGCCTTCATGAGCCCACATAGGTTTAATGATCATCCAGGTCTGTGTATCTCTCCTGAGCTCCAGTAGCCTGCTGGACATTTTCAGTAGCCCCATTCCTCCAGGTAAAAACGGGGGGTTGTTATCTCCCCATCTCTGCTCCCAACTTGCCCATTCCTTTTGGAGGCGCCCTTATTCTTTGGTTGCCCAGTTCTGTAATTGGAGAGTCATCCCTGATGGGTGATGGGGGGACTGGGGTTTAGTGCCCTTTAAAACGATTGGAAGCGAGGTGAAGAGAGAGAGGGACGATATTATCCACAAACATTAAATCATTATCTAACCATGCTTTGTAATGTGCCATCCAGGAGGGATGGCTTTTGGCACCCAAGTACATGTGCCTTTTAGCCATGTAGGATTAGCACAAATGTCACTCATTTACTCTTTGGCAGGGTCACTTCTCTACCTTAAAAGGTCCTGGGGAGGGGGTGGGAGCAGAGGTAATGTGTGTATGGGGGGGGGGCAGGAATATGATCACACAAGACACAGAAAAACCAATGAGGTTCTGAAGCCAAAATAAGGTTAGATTAGCTGATCTCCCAGGCTCCTTTGCAACTTCTGAATGTCTGAAATTAGAGAGAGTTGGGGTTAGAGCTGAATTGTGATATGGACAAAATCAAATGAGCAAAAACTGGCACGTGTGCATTTCTATGATTTGCTAGAAAAAGCAAACTTTATTTCACTATTCTGTACATGACTGAAGTTTCACTTTAATGAAAAATTAAATAAACCATTTGGGGAATGGTCAGTATTTGGCAGCTACTCCTTCAAATGGGAAGTCCACCACCTTGCCCCTCATCCTCAGACTCGAGCAAGTCCATCCCCATGTGGTGGTCCCTGGTTGTATCCAGTCCAGAAGCTGCTTGTCTGGAATTTTCTGTCACATCCCAGAAATCACCTCATCCTGAAAGGTCACTTCAGCCTGGAACTCATCCTTGGTCAGCACCCTCCACCAGGGGAGGAGGGAAGAGGGAGGAGGGAGAGACGCCACCTCTTTCCAGAACTTCATTTGAGAAAGGGTCTGGGCTAGCCAGCTCTTCCCAGTCTTCTCTAGTCCTCCGGACTTTCAGGAACCTCCCTTTTCAACTTCCTTTTGTATCTAAGCTTCCAGAGGGCAGGAACTATTTTCTGCCTTTCTCCAACACAGTAGGATCTCCTAAGTACTTATGGACTGTTTAACCACTGACAAAAAGACAGAAAAGAGTTCTAGTCCTTGATGTCCTGACTGGTGCATCCCATGATGCTGAGTCATTACCATATGTCTGCCCAGTCCTCTACTTTCTGAGCAGTCTCAAGCCTTCTCCCCCAGATGAAGTCACTAATGTGTCAAAAGGGAAGAGCTACTAGTGAAGGCTTTCCCATACTGGGTGCATGCATAGGGCTTCTCCCCGGTGTGAATGCTCTGGTGTTGGAGAAGGCGTGACTGCTGTCTGAAGGCTCAGACACTTAACAGTAATGTTCTTCTCTAAATTATAATGCTCTCTGGGAGCAGATTTCTTAGGGGGCTTCTGGGAGCAGCCTTAGTTTCAGTTCAGTGCAATAATCACCTCAAATGCAGCCAGGAGTTAAAGTCCAAATCCTTTACTGTCTCTTCCAAAATCTTATCTCTTTCACTTGGGGCTCAGCTAGTTTTTCTGGAGCCTTCCGGATCTTGCTTTTAGTGTTCTCCACAGGACAGCCTGCCACCACTTCTATCTTCCTCAGTTCTGTCCGACTTGTGAATCTCCTTGACTGAATCCTGGTTCTGAATCTCCCCAAGGGCCTCCTGGTTGAGGCTCCTAGCTTATATATGTTCTGTTAAAGGTGTCAATCTTGCAGAATTCTGTTAAGTTCTAAGTACATAATCATTGTCTATCAATTCCAGGGACTCAGCACCTTGTAAGAATTCTAACATCTGCTTTCTTTTGATTTCTAACATATGTATGAATCCTCTGATGGACCGCCTGGATTTTCTATGGCCAAACGTTTTCCCACAGTCATTACATTTGTAGGGTTTCTCTCCTGTATGAATTTGCCGAAGGCCAGTAAGTTATGACGGGTAGAAAAAGGCTTTCCCACAGTCATTACATTTATAGGGTTTCTCTCCAGCGTAAATTCTCTGATGCTCAGTGCGGTGTGAAAGTTTTTCCATGGCCCTTACATTTGTTACGCTTCTTCCCTGAATTGTGTTTGGGTCTCTGGCACTGGGCAAGGACTTCTTCAGGGTGGAGAGGCCAGGACAAAGGCCCCTGCCTCAAGTCCCAAGGCTCTAATCCCAGGAGCATTTACCGAGGAAGGCCCCTTGGGAGAAGGCTGTGGCTTCTGAGGAGAGGGGCTCCAGAGAAGGGCCTGCCTTGGGCTAGAGTTTGCTAAGGCTGAGCAATATCAGGGAGGACGCCAAGGGGTCACGTTCCAAAAAGGATCCGGAGAGAAAAGAGGCGAGTGTCAGCACCCAGTGCCAGTGAAACGCCAGAGGGAACGAGTGCCCAGGCTGGTGGAACGGGTCTCCTACTAATTCCAGCGCCAGGTGGGCCAACTCTTTGAACAGCGCCCCCTCGCTCCTGCAGGTGGCGCTTTGCATCTTCCAGGGCTGGCACAGATGCTGACTGTGATGTCCGGGGCCACCTTCGCTGGCAGCAAGGGGTCAGTAAGAGACTTGCCCAAGGGCTTGGAGCTGGCTCCCAATCGCTGCCTTGTTGCTGTCCCGGGCGCCCTCCAGGATGGTCCCAACTATCCTCAGCATGGTGGGGAGTCCGGGGGCTGGCGCCTCCGACTGTGGCCCTGACAGACAGTACTGGGCTCTTCCCTGACCGGACTTAGGCCCCCGCAGGCGAGCCCTGGGCGGGCAACTCGTTAGAACGTCTCAGCCCTGTGGGTGAGAGCCCCAGACTGACCTGGACTTAGTCTGGTGTTTACAATCAGAGCTAAATGTTCAGAAAGTTTTCAAGGAAAGCACAAATTGTTCGCTTATAAAGTACTTTTAGGCCCTGACTGGCCGGCCTTAGGACCCTCGAGATAACCCCCAAATCAAGAATTGGAAATTTCCCAAGGAAATAATACATTGTTAAGGGAGGAAGCGGCTGCCAGGCAGACAAGATCTTGCCCCCCCTTGCTTCACATTTGGGGGAGGTAATCCCCAGCAACTTCAACTGGGGGACTTCTCAGAAGGACCCCAATAAGGTGGGTCCTCAGGAATCTGGTCCATTACCCTTCCAAAAAGTCCCTCCAACCGCTCCGGTCAGACAGGAGAGATGGGGTCAGGCAGAAGGGGAGGGAAGTTGTTTAGAGTTCCCACCAAAGCCGCTGTCTTCTTGAAGTGCTTTTAGGGTGCCTCTGGATGTCCCTGGAGAAACCTGAGCCATGATGAAAGATACCTGGGTGCTTGGCGGCCCCTGGCCGTGCCTTCGGGCAGGTCTCTGGACTACCTGAATATCCACACCTGGAGGTCCCTCCCACACCCCTGCATACCCTGTATATATGGCCCTATGCACCTTTCATGCCTGGGGGCACCCTTGGGTGTCCTGGTACACAGACATGTCCCCTCCCCCTACACTTCTCTGGCCTCCTGGGTGCAGTGTCCACACAGAACAGCCCCTCAGCTGGGACTGTACCTAGGCAGAGCAGCCAGTCACTCTGGGCTCCTCCTCTGTGTAATGTCAGGGCTGAGAAGGGAAGCTTTTTCAGTGATTCCAGGTTCCCTTCCAGCTCTGGAGTTTTAACAGTATGAACAAGAACCCACAGATACAGGGAATGAAGGACCTGGTACCAGCATGTTCTGGGTCTGGGGAGGTAGAACAGTGTAATAAATGGTTATAAATGCTCGTGGCGAATGACTGATTGCCTGAACAAAGAATATGAAGCCAGTTGGAACTCTGTCAGCCTTCCTGACTCCAGGCCCAATGCTCTGCCCCTTCCTGTGTACATTCCCAGGGAACAGACCCAAACAAGCAATTGTCTCTAAATACAAGAAAATTTTATTTTCATAGTATTTGTCATGCTGCACAAGAAAAATCAAATCAAAAGGGAAAAAAATGAAAGAAAAAAACAAGCAACAATCATAAAAATACTCTGCTTTGATCCACATTCAGTCTCCCTAGTTCTCTCTCTGGATGGCACTTTTCATTACAAGTCTATTGGAATTATCTATTGGAATTACCTAGACATTTATTTATGGCTCCCCCTTCCAGCCTACCATTTGAACCTCAGCCATTGACCAGGCAAGCAGAGGCAGAGGAGGGTCCTCTTGGCCAACTATGCCTTGGGATATCTCAGGATGCCCAGAGAGCTCTCCCCTTGGGTCTCTAGCTTCAGTGCAGCTGGTGTTCTTGGAGGTCTCTGGCCATAAAGATCAGGCCCCAAGGATTGGACAGAATTAATAGTGATTAGACTTAAGTTGTCAGCTCCTTAAAGCGGCCGGGCGCACTATACATTTTGGAAACAGTTGCTTCCTATTACTGAGCGCATAAGGCGGGTCATAGCCTCAATATAGCTTAGCCATTTCCTGAGTTGGTTGATGTGAGATTGTGCCACCAGCATTAGGAGGAGGACTTAAGAGACTTTGATGCCTTCCTGTCCCTGGCCTTCACAAACAGATTGCCACACCTTTATTACAGACCACTGCTAGGTCTGCTTTGTTATCCAATGGACCCTCACCTATGAGGACTTGGGGAGGATGTTTTGGTTGGTCACAGATGACTTGGCTCATTATGAGAGATATACCTAGCAGGACCTTAGGAGCCATTAACACCGTAATGGGGGGTGGGAGCCCTAAGCAATGGGAGTATGGCCAAATCTCCCAGCAGTTTGAGCTCAGAACTGCATGACTAGAGGAGAAAGTTTGGAGGCAGGGGGCAGATGAGACTTTTCTGCTGATTTCTGGGCAGAAACCACAATTTTTACTGAATGGTAAATTATGGGGGCCTGAAGTGAAAAATTATGGAGAACCAAAGACCATTGTGAATTCAGAATTGAGAATTTTACATTTTACATTTTTACCTTTCTCAAAGTTCTAGGATGACAGGCAAGTGACAAAGCAGCAGGTGTACATACACTGGGAGCTACAGTCACAACTCTGCACACAGGTGTCCGAGACCATAGGGTCCCCTGGGTATCTGAATAGTCTTTTAAAAGTAATGTGCTGCTCACCTGATGTGAGAAAGAGACTAGAAAAGATCCCCTGAAAATTCAATCCTGGCCTGTTTATTGTGGCAGACAGACATCCCATCTTGTGGTCAAAACACAAAAATATGTAAAAATATTTTGAAAATATGATTGTACTGACCATTGGTACATAGACTATATGGACACATGGATAACATGAGATCCAGTAGACCTGGAAGATGAACAGCTCTTGTGAAAGAACTCTGCAGGTATCACATCCAAATAGCAAATTTCACTAAATGGGTGAAACATGCCTGGCAAATGAAGGCCAGCTTGTCTAAGCTAGAGTTGGATACAAGTTTGTCTAGAGTAGCCACAGTGATGGGGAGTGAAGACAGCACGGGTTTCCTAATCTGATCTCATCTAGACAAAAAGCTTCTGTCTCCCAAAATGAGTGAATGACAGTATGATTGCCTTTCAGGAAAGTGCCATCCCACCATCATCAGTGCCCATGTTCTCACCATATGTGAAAAATGATTCTACTCTATTCCAATATCATAGGGAGTGTGTGTAAGGATAATTAAGTAAGATAGGTTCTTATAGTAAGAGGCCTTTATAGCGGGCCCCAACTTTAATGTAATATTCACTACTTGTTTATCAGTTTTTTAATCTCATTTGCACAATCACAAGAATATTGACAAAGATATCCATCCTTTCTTTGCTCAAGCTTCATGTGGGTGGAATGCTTTAATTCTCTGGAAAGGCCCTGAATTTATTTTTGTAATCCCCTAACCTCTTTTGTCCAACATGAGCAGGTGACCTTCTTAGTGAAGATGCCGTGTGCTTCACCAAAACCATGACCCCCCTGCTGACAAACTATTTTTGGGGACTGATACATCATTTTTGACCCTCAAGAGCAAGATTGTCACCAATGAGATTCTGTAGTCATGCCTCTTTTGTATATTGGGTAGTAAATCCTAGCAAAACTAGGTCCTGGGGTCTAGAAGCATCTCAGATCATGAAGAAAGTCTGAAGGTCTCTTCATTAGAGGGAGCAATGTGCCTTTTAATAAAATGCTATTGGCTTGGAACTCTGCCTCAGTGGTTTTCTTATAAACTAGAAAATCTCAGACCCTATACATGACGAACCTTGAGGTCAAAGAAATATTTTATGAAAGACTTGGAAACCCTCATCATCAATGTGCTGAAGGAAGACAAGCTTATAATTCTGGGTGACTTGAATGCAAGGATATTTGGCAGGGAGTCCTGGAGAGGAATGGAGTTGGAAACACCAATGGTCACTTTCTGAAGACTTGTGTATCTCCTCACCTCATCAACACCATGTCTTCTATTTACCTAAATGCAATGTGTCCTCGAAGCAAACATTAGCATTTAATGGACTGTGATTGTAAGAGACAGGATGTGAAAATAATGAAGATAACGTGTGGCACAGAGTGCTGGAATGATCACAGACTCATCCTCTGCAAGCTGAACACAAGTGCAGGCTCCCAGGGAAGACAGATACCAGAACACTTAATGTCTACAGCCTAGAGCTCTTTTCTGAGGGAATGGTTCATGGCTAACTTGGAGGGAAAGCTGAGACACACACACATACCTTGCAACAGTGGAACAGAAAAGGAGTGGGCATCTTTCAGAGATACAAAGAAAAAAGGTAAAAAGAAAAGACCTTGTAAAATGTCTTTTATAAACTTACAATGATTCATAGTCATCAACCCTGTACAAGAGCTTGCTGTGTTGTGGAATTCTTACTAATTAAATGGGATTTAAATATTCTATGCACAAAGTGTGGAAATGTTCAACCCTATTTATAATGCAGAATGAATTTCATCTAAGGTTATTTGACTTACTTATGGAGGTTATGTGTGTATATACTCATTTGGAAGTTTATACTAACTGGCCAGTGTTGTTCTTTTTCCTAAGCTTTTAATGGACTTTTCATATGTGGGATTCCAAAATGTATTTTCTTGATATTCAGCGATATCTTCTATACCAGAATAAAAGAATATAAAAAGAATAAAAGTATAAAAGAAGATGGAAGAAAAAGATATTGAGCAAAATTTTAAAGACCCATAGTAAACTTTGTTACACCATGAGAATAAAAACTTGGCACTAAATTTGTTTTGGTGAATTTGCTATTTGAAATGAAATTTCATGGGACTGTAATACAATACTGATTTCAGGTACAATTATCTGCATTGTCACAAGACCAATAATCTGCCATTCAAGAGGAATGTCATGTGCTTCCCAGGAGTGCAGTTTAAAAACTGGGAGATCAACCCTGACACGACTAAAGGATCCTTTTGACTTGGTTTTCCCATCATGTTACTTTTGAACTGAATGTTCCCCATCTGGTTAAATCCTGTCTGACTTTGGCACCCTGCAGATGGAATTGGGATTTTATATGATTGGTGGTCCTAGGAACTTAACCATGACTCCTACCCAAACTCAAACAAAGCTAAGTATGCTTTATTTGGTGTATAATCATGTCCCTGTTTCTTCCTTATTATCATGGTAGATAAATGGTGGAAGTTTGTATTGCAATGCTGAATCAATTATATTAATGCTAAGGCATTTGAATTACTGTAATAAGGCTACAATAGAAAACTATCTTGCTATTTTGATCTGAATTTGTAGTTATTCCATGGCCTAAACAAGAGTTAAATTAGTGCAACAACTTGTTGCATGTATAAGATTCTGTTCCTGAAGTAGCTCATTCTTTCAGAATAATATGGGCAAACATAAAGAAGCCTATGAAACAAGAATATATTAATTTGTGAGGTTAAGATCAACATTTTTTTATATTTAAGGAATAGTATTTCAGTGTAATCAGTTATCTTAGTGGAGAGTAGTAATTTAGAAACTATCTTGTGTCAACAGAAAATCCAACTTTATTATGTTTATTTAATCTGGGATTGGAACCTGTGTGTAACACATGTACTAACATGCATGAGTTATCGTAGAAATGTTCCCATTCCTTATAGGGCTTCTGAAAGCAGGAGTCTATGTTTATGCCCATTTTAACATGGTTAATAACTGACTGATTCATATAAGTTATTCTTTATATACAATACGGGGTTGTTATATTTGCACATCCCATTCCAAGTCTTTTGTTGTTATTGGCAAATTCATTTGTGTAATCTATTTAACATGAGGACTGGTAGCTATGTGTTTATATGGGATTAGATCCTTAAAGCATCTCCTATTCCTAAAAGAGAAGTCAGTAGGAATAGGTTTAATTTAATAAGTTAAGGTTTAAGCAACAATATGACAGTAAATCATCCCAATGGAATATTTAGCCTTTGGACATGTTCTAAAAAGTTCTGAAAAGGTCTTGCACATATAACGACATTCTAGAAACTGGGCTCAGAATTTCACATAAAGTTGGATTGATATCATAAAGAAGAGAGAATAGCAACTGGTATGTCACAACTAAAAGTTTTTGATGAATTATAGGTCCCGAAATCTAATATTCTTGTGGTTCTGTTAATGACACCAGAATCATGAAGCTTGAGTTGTTTTCACATGACCTAGCTATGGAAAAAGCAAATTTGGGAGTATTACTGAAATGTACTGAGAGCTGTTTTCACAAAATTTTTTCTTAAAATCACTTAGGACTCTGCGGGCGCTTTGGAAAAGCAAATCCATTGCAGAGACCTCTCCAAAGCTGCCTGAGGAGGAGGCCTTTTCTGGGGTGTGCAGAGGAAAGATGGAAGATGTTCCCAGGGACTGAGGGACTGCAAGGAACACCTGAAACTCAGTACTACATTAATTCAACCTTGGGAGTGTGACACCAAGTTATGTTGAGTACTATCATTACTTTGGTCTTTTGTTTCATGTTTTTTTTTTTTAAACTGTTTTCCTGATATGGACATCTACCCCTAAGATAAGCATATGGTGTGCCTTCTAAGTAATTTGATCTGTCATGTACCTGTTTACCAAGGCTTGTCTCCTTGGGAGATAACACGAGTATTCACTTTTGTCACATTCATGGAAACATTGGATTATCAAGAATTTGGGGATAAAGGTGTCACAGGAGATTGAATGCGGTGCTGAACTCTCTCTTTATAACTATGTATACATACCCACCTATAAATGTATACACACACCCACATCATTCAGTTATTTCCATATATACGGTTGTTACCAGAATGGAGGAATTGTTACTTCTTCAAAGTATGTTAGGGGAAGTTCTGGATAATGTCTGCAGCTTTTTCTATTATCTGTTCTTTGTCAAGTACCCCAAAATTGTCCCACCCTTGCTAGCTTGGGGAGGACCCCTCTTGCTGAGGGGGACCTCTCTGTATTTCGAACAAAATCCTGTCAATTCTCTTTGTCCTGAGTTTTGACTCATTAACCAAATGGAGACCTATGCTTTCAACACCTCGCTCTGCTGCTTTCTGCCCCTCTCTGACCAGTGTGCTCAGGCGGCCTCCTTCCGTGCCATCCCTGATCATGCTCCTCTCTTCAATATCTCCCTCACCTGACCCTTCCTCCATTGCTTACAAATGTGCCCAAAGTTCCCATCATGTGATCTTTCAGTCCTCACCATCATGGCTCTGTCTCTCTACCACCCTTTATAGCCAAATTCCATAATCTACCGCTGATGTCTACTTCCTCACCTTCACCCCTTACAATCTGGCTTCTGACCTAGTCACCCCACTCAAACTGTTCTCCCCAGTCACCAACGAGCAGCGATCACCAAACTCAGGCTCCCTCTGACCTCTCCGGAGCCAGAGAGCCCAGATCTCTCTCCTCTCTGCACTAGTTTTTCTGGACACCGTCTCTCAGACGCCTCCTGATTTTGGACCCTTTTTCTCCTGCTCCACCCACTCTCCTTGGCTGCATCCTCCTGCAGACCACATCCTCTGACCTTCAGTGATGCTCGAGGCTCCCTGCTCATCTCTTCTTCACTTGGGGACGTCCTCAGCTCTCACAGACTTAATGACCATTTTGATATCAATAATTGCCCATCTATCTTTCCTGATCTGACCTGTTTGTGGATCTCCAATCTTCCATCTCCAGATCCTTTCAGATCCCTGGAACTGCAAGTCCTGTAGCTACCAACTTCGTATATCCAAAAGTACTCGATGTTCTCTCACCCCTCCGCCTTCCTACCCCGTAGAGGGCACCAGCCCTGCCAGTCCCTCAGGCTCCCGGTCTACTCACTTGCTATGTCCAACAGGGCACCAAGACCAGTCACTTTACAGATGCCTGTTATCTGTCTCCATCTTGGAACCTGTCTCTGGATGTCTCTCTGCCTGTTTCTGTCCAAATCTCAGATTTGTTTTCTCCATTTTAAAAAATATGACCAGAATCTCATTCCTTTACTATTGCTCTTCCACGCCTATACCTGATTCCCAATTTTACCCCAACCATTTTCAGAACTACTTTTTCTGTAACCCTTTGGAAGATCACGCTGTTCTCATGCACCTGAAATTCATGGCAGGACCCCCAGAAGGGACAGTGAGTGTGCAGCCAGCACGGGGAGGGAAGGGGGATGCTAGAAAATGGAGGGTGGCATCTCTTCCGGCCTCTCGGCTCAGCTGATTGCTCCTCCAGAAGGCAGTCACCCCAACCATGCTCTCCCTGTGATAGAAGTGAGGGGTACCTGGGGAGGGGCAAAAATTATCCCCATTATACAGTTGAGAAAATAAAGCAGATGGCGTTGCCTCAGTTCTGAGTGCTTTCTGGGCCCAGGGGACCCAGCTACCTACCCAGGGGACAGCACAGTCAGCCTACCGTCTCAAATGAAGGTACAGGGGGGCAGGGATAGGGCAGCTCTTAGCTCAAGAAGTTAGGTTTGGAGGGAGCCAGTGGGAGCACCAGGTTGTTAATGCAGTCTCAGAGACAGCAGAAAGGCCTTAGGAACCAATCAAAGGAGTCTCTGATCCAGGATGGCACAGGGAGCCATTGGACCACCACCGGGGGCTAAGGGTGGAGATGGAAGGTGGGTGGCCACTGCAATCACCAGGTTACGGGGCCCCAGACAAGATTAGGAACTGAGCAGAGAGGATGAGCTTCAGGTGATGGGCACACTCACTTTGAGGAGACACAGCCCCCTGCCCCACCTTAGGGGCCCCAAGGTATAGATGGCCAGGAAACGGGGGGGGGGTTCCCAGGCCTCTTATGGCTGCAAGATGACTACCTGGCCTCCCACTCTTTATCTTTGTTTGTCCATTGCACATTGGTGCCAACATACTTATTATGCAATCCTCTACTCTGATGAGAAATGGGCGCTGGACCTTTTCCAAGGGGGGGCCACTGCCCCGCCTATAAGCCCCCTTCTAGATGGTTCCCAACTTCTCTCACCCTCGGCTCCAAGCGGAGTGGGCTCCTCACTACCATATGGGATTCTCTGAGGCCCGTTCCTGCTGTCTTTGCAGCGTCCCCTGCCCCTCAGTGTGAGATCCCCGGGCTCTCCCAGGCCCAATGAACTTTAGAGCTGGAGTAGGGAGCCACCTGCCACATCTGATCCCCAGGACTCTCCACCGCCAGCACTGAGACCGCTGCAGAAACTGCAGGGGCCCCGGGGCTCCGTGGGCAGGCACATGTTGGAGGCTTCCCATACCAGGTCCCCACCTCCTAAGGCATGGCCTCTCTCCAGCAGCTTCACTGTCAAGCTCCGACCCCCCCGCCCCCCTTTATGGAGGAAGCTTTGCTCTGGAGGTAACGGGGGTGGGGGGGCTGGGTGAGACCTGGGTCTTGGGGAAAGTTCTTTGGCAGCTGTGAGCCTGGGAAGGGTTGTGGATGGAGAATCACAGCAGAGCCCAAGAGAGCGCAAGAAACACTTGGAGGCTGAAGGTAAGGCAGAGTGAGGGGTCCCAGAAGACCCAATGTTTTAGACTTGGAACCGAAGCACGGCAGCATCTAGAGAGATTCGGCCTTTGAGATGGAACAAGGAGTGGGGGAGGATGGATGTTGTCTGCTTGGGTCCCTCCTCCGGGGGTTCTGATGCAGGGGCAGGGACGTTCCCCTCTCCTACTGCTTCCCAACCAGGAACTCTTCCCTTCGCAGGGGTTCAGTGGGATGCCTTGGGAATGATGGTGAAGTAAAATGAAGGAACGAGTCTTTATTGACCACCCTTAACGCCTACACAGTGTGTGTGAAGGGGTCAGAGGGCAGAGGTCCTCCCCCAGGATTCTCCTACCATTAGGATGGGGCGGTTTCTGACCCTTGTCCAGGTCAAAGTCAGACAAGATACCTGCACTCTCACTCCCTCCCCCAACCCCAGACTACATCCATGGGAGGCACAACTCCCCAAAGGTGGCAGGGAATCATCCCCCCACAACAGGGTCCTGTGGATCCCCCCTAAGGGGAGAGGTATGGGGTCCTCCCCCCCTCCTAATTCTCTCCAGTGGTGTGAGGTTAGAGAAGGGAAGGAGAGTAGAGAGCAAGATGGGGAGGACAACAGGAGATGAGGACGTGTTACTGGAAAATCCTCTCCAGCTCCGGCCCAAAAACAGCTGGGGGAAGGCCTCCGGGGGCCATTCCCCGCCTCTCTGGGGAACTGTGTGGTGGCACAGGGCCCTTCCATGATCTAAACTCTTCCTGATCTCCCACTAGCTTTGGAGAAGTCTGCTATCCATCCAGCCTAAGAGATTCTTGGGGGTCCATGGCGGGACGGCCCCTTCCCAGAGGGGAGAACCAGACTCCTGGGTGATCTAGACCCAAACACAGCAGCAGGTGGCCTGGGGGCAGACTCGGGGGGCAGCCCTGTGTCCAAGGGGCCCTCACACGTAAGTGCTGGCCCCAGGGTCGCAGAAAACCTCCCCCGTGTGGATCCTCTGGTGCTGGATGAGGTGCGTGCTCTGGTTGAAGGTTTTCCCGCAGTCTCCGCAGATGTAGGGCTTCTCCCCGGTGTGGATGCGCTGGTGCCGAGTGAGGTTGGGGCTCTTATTGAAGGCCTTGCCGCACTGGCTGCACTCGTAAGGCTTCTCCCCGGTATGGATGCGCTGGTGTTGCGTGAGGAGCTTGCTGCAGTTGAAGGCCTTGCCGCACTCATGGCAGGCGAAGGGCTTCTCGCCAGTGTGGATGCGCCGGTGCTCGGTGAGGGACGAGCTCACGCGGAAGGCCTTGCCGCACTCGTCGCACTCATAGGGCTTCTTCCCCGTGTGGATGCGCTGGTGCTGGGTGAGCAGCGTGCTACGGTTGAAGGCCTTGCCGCACTCACCGCAGGCGAAGGGCTTCTCACCGGTGTGGATGCGCTGGTGCTGGGTCAGGTGGGTGCTGCGGTTGAAGGCCTTGCCGCACTCGTTGCACTGGTAGGGCTTCTCGCCGGTGTGGGTGCGCCAGTGCTCGGTGAGGGACGAGCTCACGCGGAAGGCCTTGCCGCACTCGCGGCACCCAAAGGGCTTCTCCTCGTTGTGGATCCTGCGGTGCTGCCGCAGGTGGGACGTCTGGTTGAAGGCCTTGCCGCAGTCGCCGCACTCGTAGGGCTTGTCCCCGGTGTGCACCCGCAGGTGCTTGGTGAGCAGCGCGCTCTGGCTGAAGGCCTTCCCGCATTCCAGGCACTTGTGGGGCTTCCCTCGGGGCTGGCCCATGCCCGCCGCACCCTGCCCGAGGTCTTCCCCGCAGTCGTACCTGCTGGGTACCTTCTCCACTCGGGTGAGCTGGCGTTCCATCAGTGGAGAGAGCTGCCGCAAGCTTTTCCCACGCTCATCACGTTGGGGGGCCAAGGAGAGACTCTGGTGCAGGATCAGCAGGGGGCTCAGGCGGAGGCTTTTCTCACAGGGGCCCCACTTGGGGCCCGGGGCCCCAGACTGGACTTGCTTGTTGGTGACCGTTTTCTGCCCCCAGTGCTCTTTTAACCACCCCTCGCTCCAAGGCCCTTCCCGGGCAGACCTCCCCGTCCTCGGCTCCTGGGACATTCCACCTTCGGAAACATCCCAGCCCGGGGCTGACGCTGAGCTCTCGGGCCTAGTCGTCCAATCTGCAATCAATCCAGATCAAAATCATCGATTGGCAGACGTGCCCGCAGCGCCCCCAGCCGCCGAGCTCCGCCGGCTCCCCGCTAGCACCGGGGTCACTCTCTGGGCCTTTTCCCGCTACAGCCTCTACCCTTGTTTCCTGCTGAGCTCTCTCCCCCCCACTTCAGACTCAGCACAGACAAGGACTCTGGCTCCTCAGCTGCCAGTCTCCTCCCAGACGCGATCGGCCTCCTCAAGGCCCGGACTCGGTGTCTTGGGATCCTATCGGCCAAGCACACTGGGGCCCTTAATAAAGGAAGTGATTGCCGACCGGCCCGCTGACCCGTTAACTGCTGGGAGTGAGGAGCAAAGACAGATAGGGATGGGGAGCCGCACTGGGGAGCAGAGATAGGAGTGGGGAGCAATAGTTGGGGATCAGTAGTGGGGGGCAGAGATAGTGGGGATCAATAATAGGGAGCAGCAGTGAGGAGCAGAGCTAGGAGCAGTAGGAACATCTCTGAGCCATGACTGACTTCCTGTGATCCCACTAGGAGAACCCGGCCCTCTGCAGCCCGGGCTGTCCATCTGGGCCTTGAACACAAACCAAGGTGCTTCTGAAAATCAGCCAGCAGAAAAGGTGGGGTGCAGAAGGGCTGATCCATCTCTGCAGCCTCGGAGCATGAAGAGAAGGGTGGGGGCCAAAGCATCCAGTCTCCCGAGTCTCCGAGAGCCCGAGCCCCCCAACTCATAGCTGACACAGTCGGGCAGGGAAGGGCCCAAGGCCAGCCAGGAGGCGCTCTGGAGGTGTCCAAAGCCACCATGAGGGGATGCAGGAGCTTCTTGGGGGACAGCCCGCAGCCTCCTTCCCCTTTCTGTGTGCTTTGGGTAATGGATCCCCATCTGCACTAAGGGACCCCAGCAGAACCCAGACTGGACCCTCATACCACCTCCTGGGGACTCCTGGCTCCAGACACGGTGGGGAAGGCCGGAATCCCAGAGGGAAGAGCCCAGAGAAGGCCGGTGTTGTGGGGCGGGTGTGGAAAGGGAGCAAGTCCAAGGTGGGACGGGGCCACAGCGGCTGGGCAGGCAGCGGAACGGCGCGGGCAGTGGGAGTGGCGTGGGCGGCAGCACCAGCAGAGCGGCACCACCCAGCCCAGTCTGGAAGCAATGGGCTGCACCTGGTCGACCTCTGACTCCTGCAATGCTGGAGCCTGGCTAGGTCCCCCTCCCCCCTGACCTGGGGCCCCCCAGCTAGGGCATTCAGACCAGCATGAGCCCCGGGGGTGGCCGGAGGGCCAAAGGGAAGGGGTGAGGGCCCCGCTGCTCCCTCCCACACACCTGGCTGGGGGCCACTAGGAACCTCGTCATCGGCCATCCAGGGTTCTTCTTGCTCCAGGAGGGAGATGGCAGCCGGCGTAGGCATGGAGAGCCCTATGGATAGGGAGAAAGACACCGTGGTCGTGCTGCTGCCCAGGCTGTCCCGTCCTTTGGGTCAGGGGCCTCATCCAAGCTGGGGAGGGCGATGGAGGCTGCTCGGCCTCTCCCAGGGGCACCTTTCCGTCCCTGCCCCCTACCCCCCAGGCAGATCCTGAACGATGGGACCAAGGGGCCGCCTCACCCAGGGAGACCAGGTTGCCGTAGGTCTCCAGCATCACGTCTCGGTAGAGCCGCCTCTGAGCTGGGCCCAGCCGCCCCCACTCCTCGGGGGTGAAGTCCACAGCCACGTCCCGGAAGGTCACGGGCTCCTGAAACATGCGGCACACGCCTGCTGGCCCGGGACAGATGGGCAGAGACCCCCCCGCCCCCCGACACCCCCGGGGCCTGGGTCTTTCCTAAGAGAAGTGGGGACCTGAGGAAGAAGACACGCCCGTGTCGGCCTCGAGGGCCTGACAGCGCCCAGTCTGGTCTGGTCTTTTCCGGGCCAGACACAGAGACTGGAAGCCACGACGCGGCTCCTCCGGGGTCCTTGTGCTCCAGCCTCTCTTGGATGGGTGACCCCTGGCCCCAAGCAGGGGGCGCTGCCCCGGCCACCCTCGCCCGTACCTCCACATGGGAGGTCGGGGGCGACCCCCCAGAGAAAGAAAGTGCAGCCCCTGGTGCAGACGTCTTTGGGGGAGTCTGGCCACAAAGGGCAGAAGAGATCCAGAACCGGAGTCAGTGGGGACTGAAGCCAAGTGAGAGCTGGGGGTGACGGAGAGGGGGGCCATCTGTGGGGTGGGGGGGGTCCCTGCAGCAGGGGGAGGGGCAGGGAGAGAGGGGCTCTGAGTGATGGGAGGGATGAAGGGGGGTCCCTACAGCAGGGAGGGGACAGGGTGTCCTCCGGGCTGTGAGCTGGCCATGTGCGTGGGCGGTCGGAGGCTGGAAAACAGAAAAGGCTGCAGCCAGAGGCCCGGAGGAAGGGCCGGAGCCCTGGAGGCCCCAGCGAAGACACGGGCCCAGGAGGGAGATTTTCCTCCGGAGGCCCCTGGGAAGCAGGGAGGGCCCCGGGAAGCTGGCACATGGGGACCCAGACCTGGCGGCGTTCTAGGCGGAACTCACCTTGGCAGCGGCTGCGCCTTCGTCCTCGCGCTCTCCGGGGCCCTGGGTGCGGGCTGCGCCCTCGGAGGGCAGAGCTGGGAGGGGACACGGGAGCAGTGAGGGAGAGCAGCCGCGGACCCCTCCCCCTACCCAGGGCCTGGCTCCCTAATGCAGGGGAGGGGGACGGGTAAGATGGCCCTGGGGCCGGGACACCTGCACAGGGTGCAGGTAGGGAATGGAGAGGGAAGCCTGGCCCCGCCCAGGACGGCATGAGGCCCCGCCCCACCCCCGCCTTACCCCCCTCCTCCACCATGGGGGCTCCCAGGGTCCGGCCCTCGGTCAGCTGCTCTGACAGCCTGGGGCGCACCTTGCCTTCGAGGGAGGCCGCTGTGGGGAGAGGGAGGGAGCGTCAGTGCGGGGCTGGGGCCTGCCATCACAGCTCATCCCAGAAGCCTCAGACCCTCCCCCACAACCGCCCGGGCAGCCGTGGGCCTTGGGGGCTTTCGCCACACAGAGACCCCCCCCCCCTCCAACCCCACACTGGGGGACCCCCGATCTCGCAGGTTCCTCACTGGGCCCAGGGAAGGAAGGAGGGGCCCTGTTTCCTTGGGCGTGACCTGGCCCTCAGTTTCTCCACCCGTGTGTCCATGGGAAGCCCAAAGGGTCCACATCGGCAGAGGAGGAGCTAGGGGTTCAGAGAGAACAGGGAGGGGGCAGGCGGGGAACTGGGGAAGCCGGCGAAGCTGGCAGTCATCTGACCCCGCCCCTTCTCCGGCGCGACCACTCA
Source organism: Sminthopsis crassicaudata (assembly GCF_048593235.1). Classification (NCBI taxonomy): domain Eukaryota; kingdom Metazoa; phylum Chordata; class Mammalia; order Dasyuromorphia; family Dasyuridae; genus Sminthopsis; species Sminthopsis crassicaudata. The sequence continues at coordinate 643,373,294 of NC_133619.1, read as the reverse complement.
GGACCCAGTAACAGCCCCACGTCACTCCCCTGGCCCCGCCCCTTCCCTGGCCCCAGCGCCCCGCAATAGTTTTAGTCTCTGGTCTTCTTCCTCCCGTCGACATTTCCCTCCCCCTTTTCTCCCCCCGGAACCCGCCCCTTCCCGTGTCTGGGCGCATAATGGTTCGCCGGGAGGAGTCAAGGGACTCGGACGCCGGGCTCCGTCCGTACAGACCTCAATGACGCTCCCCCGAGGTACGGGGAAACAGCGGAAACACCTCAGGCGAGCCGGGGAACTTGGCCTGCAATGGTGGAAACACCGCGCGCGCAGGTCCAACTTCCAACGGTTATTGCGCCTGCGCAGCCTCTGGCGCCGGACTACATATCCCAGGATGCCCAGGGAAATGCTTCTGCAGACACCCAGCACCCCTCTCTGTTTCCTTCCGGACAGCCAGGCTCCCGTCAAGCTCCATTGCGCATGTACATAAAGGAATCTCCCGCCAGTACTCAGCCAATCAGCGCCCATCCTTCGCGCCCTATGCTAAGGGCTGGGGGGTGGACTTTCTGTCTTATGGCAAACCGCCCGAGCCATTCCGACTCCGCCTTCCCAGAAACTGAGGTCCAGTATTGGTGGAAATGGGCACGTGCTCAAAAGGCCTGCGTCCAATCCTCTCCAGCTACACAAATGAAGGTGTGGCCTGGATGCGCGGGAGCTCGGCTTCTGGGAAAAGTGCTGGGGGACGCTTCTTGGGAATCTGGGGTGACACTTGTCATTTAGTTAGCGCCTGCCGAGAACACAGCAGCCTTCCCGGGGCACGCAGGCCCCTCCAGGCATAGGGGAAGGGTGCCCGGGAAAGGGCTCTGCGGGGGTCGGCCGGGGAGTCCCCGCCTTTGCCCAGGCCGTGCCCTCCGATTCCTGGAGCTTGCATTTGTTTCGGTGATGAAAGGTTGCGCTTCCTGGTGCTCCCTTTAACCCGCGCGCTCGCCGGAGACGCCAAGTAAACTGGGAAGTCCAGTCCGGCCATCGGACAAATCCACCTTGGGCCTTAGGGTGGTTCAGCCGGGCAGCCCTGAGGTTAGCGCAGCGGGCGGCAGCACTAGCAGTAACAGTAGTAGCTGCACTAGCAGTAACAGTAACAGTAGTAGCTGCAGTAATAGTAACAGTAGTAGCTGCAGTAATAGTAACAGTAACAGTAGTAGCTGCAGTAACAGTAACAGTAGTAGCTGCAGTAACAGTAACAGTAGTAGCTGCAGTAATAGTAACAGTAACAGTAGTAGCTGCACTAGCAGTAACAGTAACAGTAGTAGCTGCAGTAATAGTAACAGTAACAGTAGTAGCTGCAGTAACAGTAACAGTAGTAGCTGCAGTAACAGTAACAGTAGTAGCTGCAATAACAGTAACAGTAGTAGCTGCACTAGCAGTAACAGTAGTAGTTTCAGCAGCAGTAACAGTAACAGTAACAGCCCCAGTGGCAGCATGGAGGTGGGCAGACACCGTCCTCATCCACTGAAGGGCCGAGCATTTGCCTAGGAGAGGCAGGCCAGCCACACCAAAGGCATCCTTGGTTCAGCAGGGACAAACCCAGGATTAGCTCTGCGCAGTGGCAGCGAGGCGCCTGGTTCAGTTCACCTGGCCAGCGCAAGCCGGGATTGCGAGCATTGCTGCGGCTGCAGCCCCAGCTTCCGATGGAGGATCCTCCGAAAAGCAGGGAAGCTCCAGGTTAAACTGTTACTATATTACAGGATTGCATCATGTCAATTGCCATAGCACAGATCTCCCGACTTGCACAGTATACTAGAAACTCATTTATGTAGAAGAGAGAATTGAATCCCACGGGAGCTGATGAGATCGCCAGATGAAGTACTATAGAAGAGAAGGGGCCCAAGACTAGGACCCTGTGGGATCCCCACAGTTGGTGGGCAGCACCTGGATGAAGGGAGGAGAAAAACCAGAGGGAAGGGTGGACCAAAAAGAGAAGAAAGAATCAAGGGTAAGAGCGAGTATAAGAGATGTAAACTGAAGCAGACACTTTACTCTCTAGGAAATTTACCCCAGTACCAAGGTCAGTTCTGCAAGATTCAAATCCCCCTTTTCCCTAAAAGGAAGTTGATACATATGAAATTAAAGATCTTTATTAAATGGAGAAATATGACATGCACATGGGAACAATTAGCCTAATGTTCAACAGCTTAGCTGAACGAATGACCAGGGTGGTATATATATATTTTTCAGGCAAAGGAGGCAGGAAATGATGGGGAAAGACATTAAATTGGTCCCAGGAAGTAAGGGAATGGAGAGCACCGTTCCCCAGGAGAGGGGACGGTCCAAGGAGCAGAGCGCTGGGCGTGAGGAATTCCAGCTGTCTGAGCTGTGGGATTGTTATACTTTAAGTAAAGCATTCTTGGTGATAAGTGATCCTGTGGAGCATAAACAATAAAATAAGTTGATGTCTCCAAAACTCATAAAAACAAGATATTTCCCAAGAGGCCCATAGGCAGCAATTAGGGGAATCTCTGAAAATAAGATTTCTTTTAAAGAATCCTAAACCATCAAGTGGCTCAAGTGCTCTAAGGCTAGTTCGAGCTGAATTGACTTCAGAATCCAGTTTATGCTCTATCTAGAATTTGGGTCTCCCACATTGGAGGTGGGGCCTCTAACCCCCTCTGGTTAACAAGCATACACCATGGGGGCTACACAAAATTTCATCACTGAGTCTTGACCTTCAGAGACTGACTGGCCTTTTCAGGAGTTGGGTCTTAACAGAGATAGTAGAGAAAGGGTGGATGACAAATTAATGATTATTTATGAATGTAATAGTATATTAATTTCTCTCATCATGTAGCTCTGCCTCAGTTTCCTCATCTATATAATGAGCTGGAGAAACCATGAGTATATTTGCAAAGAAAATTCCAGATGGGGTCACGACTGTAGTGACTTGAGTAACATGTGACTGGTACTGTGCTGTGCATGAGAGAAGAATAGTCAGCACGTTGGTTGGATGGAACCCGAGTCCTTTCCTTAAGCAGAACTTGTGAGAGGAGCTCTCTATTTTCTCTGGGTGGAGGCTGAAAACTGGGGGAGCTAACTGGAACGATGGGGCCCTGTAAAGAGCTGAAACTCTGAATAGGTGCACTGAGATCAGACAACCGAGCATTTAAGGCTAATTACCTATTAGACAATAAGTCTATTAGCCTATGCTTGGAAAATGGCCCTTCTCACTATTCTGTGCTGGCTGGATCTTTTGGTGTATACAGATAATTTCAGGAGGGATAGGGGGTGGAGTGAGACAAGTCATAGTCACTTTGGAGGACGATGAAGAGAAGGGAGGTTGGTGGAGAGTGTGTGGCAGTTTTGTCCATCCCCTTCACTTCTCTCCCTAAAGACCAAGGACTTTTGCTTATGTTGACTCTGGCTGGTTCTGGAGCCTCCAGGGAGCTAACCCAGACTTCACAGGGCCCTCAATGGGAACAGCAGGTTAGGACAGAGGAGTTTGTTTTGAGTTCCAAGGTGTGGCCATGACCCTTGAGCATACGCAACTGCTCAGTAGTTAGGAAAAGAGCATCTGGGACAGAAGCCCAAATGGCACCAGGAAGGAAGGAATGAGCATTAAGGGCCTACTGCGTGCCGGTCACTGTGTAAATGTTTTACCTATACCATTCTCCACAGCCCTCTGATGCAGGTGCTAGAACTACTCCATTTTACAGTTGAGGCGGATAGAAATGGGACTTGCCCAAAGCTACATAGGGAGCTACAAAGCTCAGGTGTTATTTGAACATGGGTCTTTCTAACTTCAGGTGCAGTGCCCTATTCATTGCGATTGATACCTAGTATCTTCAGGAAGATACTCCATGTTGGTCATGGAGATGGAGGCCAGAGTAAGAATTTGAGAACTGAGAAGGAAGGGAAAGGAGCGATCTAAACACTCTTCCACTGAGTTGCCAACATACTAGTGCTCGAGAGCACCTTCTTTACTCAAGTAGCCACCATTGCTCCCCACTGTCCCCAGGATAAAAGACGGATTCTTCCCCCCAGCCCTTAATGCTCTTCACCATTGAAATGTAGCCCATCCTGGGCCACTCTTTATACATTACTCCATTCATGGTGGGGTCTAGCTGAATTAGCCTGCTGCTTGTTCTTTTGCAGCATTTAATTCTACTCCCGACCTCCCAGGAATCCTTAGAACCCTTAGAGGTCCCTGAGTCCTGTAAAATCCTGTAAAACTCAGCCTAAGTACTTCTCACACAAGCCCATCTGTACTTGCCTCTGCCTGCCTTCCTCTAAAAGTATAAACTTTGCAAAAGCTGGAGTAACTTCATTTTTGCCCATGTGTCCTGGAAGCTTGGGACAGAACCTAATACAGTACATGATTGATACATGTTGGCTGAGCGAACAGATGTAGGAATGTTTTCAAGTTTGGCAGAAGAAATATAGGACGTGACTAGCAGGATGATTTCAGAAAGGCCTGGAGAGACTTCCATGAACTGATGCTGAGTGAAATGAACAGGACCAGGAAATCATTAACGACAATACTGTATGATGATCAGTTTTAATGGACAAGGCCATCTTCAACAATGAGATGAACCAAATCAATTCCAATAGAGCAGTAATGAATTGAACCAGCTACACCCAATGAAAGAACTCTGGGAAATGAGTGTGAACCACTACATAGGATTCCCAGTTCTTCTATTTTTGTCTGCCTGCAATTTTATTTCCTTCACAGGCTAATTGTACACTATTTTAAAGTCCGATTTTTCTTGTGCAGCAAAACAACTGTATGGACATGTAGATATATATTGTATTTAACATATACTTTAATGTATTTAACATGTATTGGTCTACCTGCCATCTGGGGGAGCGGGTGGGGGGGAGAAGGGGAAAAGTTGGAACAAAAGGTTTTGCAACTGTCAGTGCTGAAAAATTACCCATATATCTTGTAAATAAAAAGCTATAATTAAAAAAAAAAAAGAAAGAAAAAATATAGGATAAGGGTTTGAGAGGATGGTTGGGTCAAGTAACAGAAGAGACCTTGATGTGTTTTTAGATAACAGGAATGGGATGAGTAGTCAAGAAATTTGGTATTAGGAAAAGAGGGGCATTTGAGCTGACAAATGTTCAGATAAGGGTATCTTACCTAAACATGAAATAAGTGGTGCTGGAGAACCTTGCCATTTCTCAGTCACTTGACAAAACTGGAATACTCAAGTAAGGTCTGTAAGCACTACATAGTTAAAAGAGGAAAGTATACAAACTGATTTAAAAAAAATGAAACAGAACTTGTCTTATTAACCAGAATTTATATTGGAATCAATAAAAATGATTTCACTCTTTCCAGGAAGCATGAATGAAAAGAATGACAGAAGGCAAAATTATAACTAATGTAAATGGCTTGGATTTCCTCATTGATTGAATGGAATCAAGAACCAAAACACATCATGTTGCTTACTGGAAATACATTTAATCCACAGGAATAAATTCTATATATGTGCCAATAGATGTCACTTCAATGGTGTAAATATTCCCTCAGAAGATACAGATCACAATCCACACCTGGTCCATAGTCTCCCAACAGTTTTCCCAAGAGGCGGCAAAGATGCAATGAACACATCTCTGGGGTTGGCTTATATCTCTTCATTTTACGGCTTGTTTGGTATTAATGGTTACAGGGTCATCGATCATTGTCATCTTTCATCAAGAGAATATAAATGATTTGGGGACATACCTCAAAAACACATTTAAAAAAAAAAGCCTTTCAATATTTTGCTCTCTTAAACTAAATACTTCCTTCTAATCATCAACAATAACCATGGAGAACCTTGTATTTGCTTGTCTTTTAGTCAACTCTGTGATGGTAAGATGTGGTATGACTTAAGTGCTTGTTCTCTCCCTTCTAATACTCTTACAAAGAATAGCATGAATATATTTATTTACATGATGGAACAGTAGTGATTAATGCTATCTTGGTAACCATTTTTCTTTTTCTTCTTCTTTTTTTTTTTTTCTGAGACAATTGGAGTTGTGACTTGCCCCTGGTCACACAGCTAGGAAGTGTTAAGTATCTGAGGCCAGATTTGAACTCAGGTTCAGGGCTGGTGCTCTATCCACTGTGCCCCCTAGCTAGCCCATTGGTAACCATTTTTCAGGAATAATTAAATCCATAGATCTTTCTATGATTTTTGATATTTCTGATGTATCTGTTAGAAAATTCTGTGTAGTCTACACATCTTTGACTCCTTTCATTTTTAACCTCTGAATCATATTTCCCAACATTTTCATTCATTCTTGCCTGTCCCTGCTTTTGTGCTCAAGGCACTGGGTATCTAAAGTACATACTGACTTAATTTGGAGAGTCTTACTGAGATCTTATAGAACTCATCTACCTCTTCACTCTCCCCCTATTATGCTGATAATCCTAAAATGAAATTAATTTCATGGTGGTTGATTTTTGACAATATTTATCATTAGCACAAAAGTATGAAAAATTAAAAAAAAATGAAATGATATTTCTTGATGCCTACAGATACATGGTAAAACCGATTTCGCTAACTTCTATTTTTACCTGTCTAAAGAGAACCTGTGAGCCATCCTTCTACTTAGCTGTGACTTCCTTTTGTCTTTTGGTTTCATTTCTATCATAAAAAATGTCAAAACTGACACTGTTAAGTTCTTTCAGGGGTATGTCCACGTGTTGGTCACTAGACAAGGAGCTCATGGAGCAAAATTAAAATTTAAAAACTGCCTTAAATACTCCCTCTTTTTTGACCACCATCATCATTTCAGAATCCAAAGCTATACAGCCCCCAGGGGCCAATTAGGTTTATATAAGTTGCTATGGCCAAAAGACATCATCACAAGTGGCCTCTAGATGGTGACATGCCTCTAGATATGTATGGTTATTGGCTAGCTCGGTCTATTGCTTGGATCATATTTAAAGCCTTTCCAGCATGGTAGAATCTTTCCAAACTTATGTTCTTATGTCATGGAAATCAAGAACTGTGGTCACTGCCACACTATGATTAATTCTCAAATTAGGACATCAGAAACTCAGCTCTATTAAATTAAAAATAGCTAAGTTTTCTGGTACTGAGTAAAGTGTGTACTCTGATGTTTAATAAGATAAGGATGGTGACTGATAACTTTTCTACACTCATATTTATAAGGTTTCTCTCTAGTATGAATCCTCTGATGTTTAATAAGGCTTGAGTATTGACTGAAAGCTATCCCATATTCATTATACTGATACGGCTTCTTTCCAGTATGAATCTGTTCATGTACAATCAGGTGTGAGCAATGACTCAAAGCTTTTCCATAGTCGTTACATTTGTAAGATTTCTCTCCAGTATGAACCCTCTGATGTTGAATAAGGTGTGAATTGTTAGTAAAGGCTTTAACACATTCATTAAGCTGATAAGGCTTCTCTCCAGTGTGAATTCTCTGATGCTTAGTGAGATGTGAGTGCCCACTAAATGCTTTCCCACATTCAGGACATTTGAAAGGCTTTTTCTCCAGTGTGAATCTTCTGATATTGAATGAGGTTGAGAACTGAGTGAAGGCTTTTCCACATTCAGTACATTTATAAGGTTTCTCTCCTATATGAATCTTCTCATGAACAATAAGGTGTGAGTAATGACTGAAGGCTTTCCCATGTTCATTACACTGATAAGGCTTCTCCCCAGTGTGAATTTTCTGATGTTTAAGACAATCTGAGCAGCATTACAATGATGAAGCCTATCTTCAGTGTGCATTCTCTGGTGCTTACTAAATTGTAAGTGGTGGCTGAAGGTTTTCCCACCCTCATGACACTGATAAGGCGTCTCTCTGGTATGAATCCTCTTGTGTTTAGTAAGATGTGAATGCTGACTGAAGGTTTTCCCACATTCATCACACTGATAAGGTTTCTCTCCTGTGTGAACCCTCCGATGCTGGATAAGGTGTGAATGACGACTGAAACTTTTTCCACGTTCATTGCACTTCTAAGACTTCTCTTTAGTGTGGATTCTCAGACTCAATTTTGTACTTGACTTACACTGATAAATCACCTTCCCAACATGAATACTCTAAACAATTAGAAGATTTCCGTGATTCCTGAAGCCCTTCCCACATGCAGAACATTCCTGCGGCTCCCTAGGAGGAATCCTCTGACTTGAGGGTGCTGGTCTGACAAGTCTCTTCTGGCTTCATTGCCTCGTAAACTGGTTCTCACCTTCTCTCTCTCCCCCCTTTATGGAACAGCAAAGACTAACTCTTCTGAATCTTTTGTTTATCAGATCCTGGGAGTGGGTCATTTTCTGCAATGGCTTGCTTTAGCTCCATCCTTGAATGTGAATCTGAAAGACATTAAAACAAGCGGTCAGCATCTACCATTCCCTGTGATTGGAGAAAGGGAAGTGTGGCAATGTAACTAAAATGATGCCCAAAGGCAAGAAGCATTTAGTGGTGAATACCCTTGGAGTTTTCTTTGCATTTGGGTGGAAGAATGGGAATCAGCAAGAAATAAATGAAGCCAAAAAGTTGAGGTGGGGTGGTGATACTATGAAAGGAGAATACATAAAGTTGGGGAGACCCTTGATTTGGAGAGAGGCTGTAATAGGAGTAGGTTTCTATGCTTAAACGGCTGAAAGGAAAACAAGTGAGTCAAGGGATAATGTAAAAAATTACCCATGCATATGTACTGTCAATAAAAGTTATAATAAAAAAAAGACTGAAAGTTAACTCAATAAGGAGAATGGAGGGGAAGTACAAGTATCAGAAAGGACATTATGGAGCCAAGGAGGCAGGCCTTCATCAATTCATACCCATAAGCCACATATCACTAAGGGAAAAAAGCACTATGTGACAACAGAAAGAGGCCTACATTTGGGTCAAAAGACCTGTATTTAAGTCCTAGGTTCATGACTTCTGAGCCGTGAAATCTCAGACCAAACTCATCTGTAAAATCCTAGACTTTCAAGGGGAAGGGACCACATCTTCTACTGGGAATTATAACACACTGAGAATGTCTCTTCAGAACCCAGGCCCTCCTAAGCCAGCCTACTTAAATGTTAGAAAGTTCTTAATATCACGTCTTAATGTCCCTTGGAGATTCAAACTCCCACTTTTGAGTTCTTTGCTCTGGGGCTAAATGGAACAAGACCAATCCCTCTTTCCAATGTGTGCCCTTGATCATGTCACCCCTGAATATTCCCTGGCTCAGGCTTGTCAGTTCTCAGAGGATGTGGACTCAAGTCCTGAACAAGGCCTTGACAATTTGAAGTAAACTGACAACAACAGAGCCATTGGTAAAACAAAACCATGAGAATGTAAACACGATGTGAAGGGGATGTTCCTGCCCTACACATATACACAGACTTACAGACACACACAGACACACACACCCATGCAGAGCCTAGGAAAAAACATAGCTATGCCGTATATAAAAGGCACAATGCTTCCTTATCTGATTCAATTTCCCCATGTTTAAACAAGTAAAAATCGGTTTGGTTCAGTGACTGGTTTTGGTGAAGGAGTTCACTGCCTTCATAGAAACATGGCAACTTCCACTAGCAAGAGGCAAGAGTGTGCAAGCATGAAATCAGGTGATCAGTGAGGGAAGTCAAAGACTCGGAGCTACTCTACCAAGTCCTCTTCCAGCATGGGCCTCCTTATGGCGAGGAAGCCACGTGAGTTCTCAAGGTTCTCCCAGCACAGCATCCACATGGGCCTGTCCTACCAGGCTGGAAAATGTGTATTCTGGGACCAACCTGAGAATTGTGGAGAGGGGCATACCAGAGGGTGGGCACCCGGGAGGGGAAAATGGTGGGGGGGTTGGGGCTCAAGTTCCTTTCTTTCTGCAGGGATGGTGGAAAAGGGACAGGAAAGGAGGCAGAATCTCCTGACTTTTAGACCACCCTCAAACTTGAACATGAGATCCTTGTCTAATGGCCAAAGAGTGGAGGCTGCTGAGGAAGCTGATCCATAACCTATAATGATATTCTCACTCTATATGAAGCTGCTAAATGAAGAAACAGAGAAGGGCTGGTAGGATAGCTGCATCATGTGTCAGGGCCACCCAAACCATAACTGCATGGCATTGGGCATGAGTGTTGCAGAACGACAAGCACTTGCTCCAAGACCGCCATGATGATCTTGCAGCTTAGGCAAATAGTGATGACACAACTATTACAAAATTGGACCTAATATTAAGTCAGCATATTCTGAGAATTTATGACTCCAGTGCAAAGGTGGGGAGATGTGAAGACAAGGAGAAAGAACTTGGAAAGTTTGGTTCAGAAAGATGAACTGGCAGAGAGACTTGCAGACAATACCGACTCTCAAGTCATCATCAAGTTCGGCCCTCGTATTTGACCAAAGTGCCCTGAGCTGCCTGCTGCCCCAGGGGGATGCTAAGTGCAGACCCAGTGAATACCAAAGAAAGCCATGGAGAGTGAAATGAAGGGGGGGGGCAGACTTGTCATTGGTGTGGGAGTGGCCTCTGGACAAGTGCCCTGTAGAATCAGGTCACTGACTCCTTAAAAAGATCTATAAAGAGGAGAAGAAGGTTATGGTGTGCAAACACAACTCCTGAACCCTAGATTTCAGTTCAAAAAATATGATGAAGAGTGAAGACATCTCCCTGACCAGGCCTGAGATCCAAAGTGATCAAAGGAAAAGGAAGACCCAAATGGACAAAAATACTGACAGGAAGCCTTTCTATGGCAGCCCAAAATGTGAAAGACCTGGGTCCTGGGCCCAACTTGGCTAGGGGCCGAGCCAGGTCTCCATATTAGGGGCTGCAGATGGGGCTTGGGGAAGAGGGATGACTCTTCTCCTCACCAAAGCCCGGGAGGCTGGCAAGGCCCTGCCAGGTAGATAACACCACAGCTTGGGCAGCCCCTGCCCCCCCCAGGGCCCTAAGGCAGAAGAGGGGAGCTGCCAGGGCCAGACTCCTATTCTCACTTGCCTCTTCCAGCACCAGGGCTACCCTCAGTGGGGGCTCAGAGGCTCCTCTCCCTGGCAGTCCCGGAGTCCAGGGCCTAGGCCTCGTGCTCTGCTGACTTCTGGAGGGGGCCACCCAGCCAGGGGCTCTGGGGACCGTGCCTTTGAGGATGGGCTGAAGGAAACAGGGATTGAGGAGGCACAGGCAGCTGCTAAAGGGGCCATTTCATGGGATGGTGTAGGCCTTGGGGAGCTGGGGGCCCGACCACAGCCTTTTCTCCTCCATTATTGGGGCAGGGGTCCCTCAAAGCATTGGAGGGAGCCGGGAGACTTTATTATTCAGCTCAGTCCTTGGACCCTAAAGACTCTCCCTTTCCCCCCCTCTTTTCCATGGTGTGGGGCCCCATAACACTGAGGGATCTGGGGGACCTCCATGACACTCCCCAGTCCCAGCCCTTCCCTTCACTGTTTATCATGGAGAGGGTCTCCCCTTGTGTCTGAGGGAAGTGGGGGGTGGCTGGCTCCTAGGAGACTCACACAGGGACCCTCAGGACACCCAAGAGATACCAGTCCCTCAGGAAGACCCCAGAGGAGCCAAAAGATAGAGTTCTGCCTCCCCGGGTGACCTCACTGGCCAAAGGTAAGGCTCCTCTCTCCTCATCCAGAAGAAGAGCATGAGGTTCAGAAAAGTCCTGCCCCTGGGCTCTCTCAGCCTCTAGGGAGATGAGTGAAGATTACCTGAAGTTCAAAGGGGAGAAGAGAAGGGGTCTCTACCCTGACCTCTCTTTTTCCTGGGCGGGAGGGGTGCAGGAAGCCCTCTGGTTCCAGAGGCTCAGTGCACTTGCCCCATCTAGGATTCTTAGGGAGCCCTGTTCTGACGCCCAAGGGAAGAGCACCAGCCCTGCCTGGTGACATCACCAGCAGCAGCCCCACAGTCTGCCCTACCAACCCTAGCAACACATGACATCACTACCCTGCCCCACTAGCCCTATCAATAGCAACTCTACACCCTACCACACTAGCCCTAGCAACAGGTGACATCACCAGCAGCCTGCCCTACTAGCCCTAGCAACCGGTGGAATTTCTGACAGAGCATGGTAAGGTGAGACTGGTCAAGACCTCTATAAAGGAAGGTTCTCAGGGGCTTGACATAACTTGGATTTCAGAATGGATGATCACCCCCGAGGTAGGATCATGAAGCTAAACTGATCTCCATCAGTGCCTTCTCCCTCAGGGATCAATTCTTTAGTTTTTCTCTGTCCAAAACACCATTCAGAAGGTGGTAAAACAAAATGAAGTTAGGGGAGATACCATGTGGCATGGGAGAAAGGCTCCAGCAGGCAGAGTACCTTGGCAGACTGACCCAAAGGAGGCCATGGGATGGCCCATAAGTAGATTTCACAGGGAAAATTCAACCTTAGGTTCATGATTGGGATTTCTGACTGGGCATGGCAAGATGAGACTGCTTGAGACCTTTACAGGGGGTGGGTCTCGGGGTTTGCCATAACTTGGATTTGAGACTAGAGGACCCCCCCCCCCCAAAGAACTTCTTTTTCATATGCTCTCCCAATACCACTGGACTACACAGGTCTCTACATACAGTGCCTTCTCCCTGCCTGCCTCTGGAATTAACTTTTATCACTTTCTCTTCTAACCACACCCAACACAGAAGATCTCAGCATACTACATACTTAATTTCATCATATGACTGACATTGAATGTGTTGCACAAAGCAATGTAATAATGGTCTCCCTTTTTAAATTTTGTTTTATTTATTGTGTTAGATTTAATTAAAGATTTTATAGCCATTCACATTTTTAAAATTTCTGATTTTACAAAGGATTAATATTTACCTTAATCCTTAGGTGATGTTTTCTAGTATGTATATCACTTTATCTAAATTCTAGCAATACAGTGGCTTTCTGGGGTTTTAATCTTCACCTCTGGTGTTTACACCCTCTCTGCTGCTCCTGGCTTGCTGCCAAGACGGAGCATCCACACTGGGGCAAAAGCCTTTTCACAGAAATGGCAGAGATCACACCCCTCCCCCTCCGGTCTGAGCTTTGTGAGCTGCCTGTCTTGCTCTGGCTGCCTGCCCTCAGTCTGCGCCCAGTCTGATTGACCCTCCCCCAAGCAAACACAGACCTTTTCTGGCGACTTTCAAGGATGTCTTCTCTTGGTAATTATTTGTGGATTTCTTTCTGGATCAAGCATTAAGTCAGAGGCTTGTCATGAAGTAAGTTCTGAGAGAAAACGAGGAGCTCAAGCAGCTGTCTGCCTCCACGCCGCCATCTTGGCCGGAAGTCAGTAGGAGAGATTTCAATCATCAATCTATTCTATAGTGGAATAAACCAGTGAAAAACTTCCAGGGAAGGAGTAAAGGAAGGTTGCCCTGCTTTACTTGGGATAATGCTACTTTTCAAGAAAACTTCCTGATATGAAGCTCAAATTTGTCTGAATAGTTGACTGGCCACATGCCATAGAGAAAGCATGCAGTCATTCTATAAGCATTTATTGAGCTCCTTCTGGATGCCAAGAGCTGGGATGAATAACAGACATGCAAAGGAAATAAAAAACACAATCTCTTCCACTTAGGATCTCACAATATAAGGTGAAATGCAACATGTAAGTGACTCACTTCATGCAAGAGGCTTAGACAATAAATGAAAGGATGTCTCAAATCTGAAAACATTAGCAATTGGCGGTTTCAGGGAAGGCCTCCTGAAAAAGGTGGTATTTAAAGTCACTCTTGCAGGAATGGAGGAAAGCTAAGAGACAGATATGAAAAGACATAGGGGCACACAGCCCTTCCCTATGCCTTAGGGTACCTCATTTCTTATAGCCCTGTAGTATTCCATCATAATCCTATACTACAATTTGTTCAGCCATTCTTGAATTGATGGGTATCTGCAATTTCCAGTTCCTTAACACCACAAAGAGTACTGCTGTAGGGGACAGAGACAGTGCAAAGGCTAGGCTTCCCAAAACTGCACTGTGGTCAGAGTTATGAGACCTTAATACCTAATTTCATTTTGCTCTCAATCGTGGCTTGGGATGGGCCAGAGGATGAAACTTTGTGAAACATATTCTAGTGACTGGAATTACATGAAAACATGAATGAAAGAGAAGAAAAAAAAATCAGTCATGGGTAAGGTCCATTGTAGATGTGCCTGGAAGAGATTCTTGGGCCATAAAGAATGTGTACAATCTCAAGATATCATTTTATACCCATCAGTCTGGCTAAAATGATAAAAGGGAAAAGCAACTTATGAAGGAGAAGAGAAACAAAACACTTTTCAAAGGTATGCGTTCACAGAAGTAAAAGAACTTTTGACCAGGAGCTAGAAATTTGGAGGCAAAGAAAGTCTTTGAAGTTTTCTGTACTGCCCACAGAAATTCTGGATATTTTTTTCCAGTCTTGTTTACCATCCTAAACATAGTTTAATCTTCCCAAGGATATGGGTCAGCATTTCTCTGTCCAGTAAGGTACATATTTTGTCCAAGTGGCTATGGATATCTATCATCCCTGGGTTCCTGAATAGAATAAAGGGAAGGGAGAGGTATTATGAATATTTCCTTCACAAAATCATAGACCTTCTGAAGTAAGAGAGATATCAGAGTCATTTAATATATATTCTATCTTTCTAGATGCATAGATATAGATATATAATCTATCCCATAAAAACGTCCAGGGAAGGAGTGATAGAAGGTAGTCTAATTCTCCTTGGGATAATACTACTTGTCATGAAAATTCCCTAATATGAATGACAGAAGTACTTTTTCCCAAAAGACTATTTTATGGAGAACTCACATGAGACAAGCACTCACATGGAGAACAGAGGAAGTTATACAAGCTTTGCTAAATTGCTTGAAGTAATCAAAATTAGGAAAAAGACAGACATTGGTAGAGACAAATGGAAAGACACACATAGAGAGTTGCAACAAATAGACAGAGATGGAGAAAATGAGTAACAGAGACAGAGAGATAGAAATAGAGACAGAAAGAGAGACAGAAACAAAGACAGAAATATAGAGACAGAGAGTTTGAGACAGAGAGAGAAAGAGTAGGCAGGAGGAAGGGAGAGAAAAAAAAAGAATTAAATGAAATTAAAGATACTTTATATTGATACAGTATGCAATGAAACCCAAATAAAAGGCAATAAAATTAAAGATGCTTCCAAAAGAGCAAAAATAAAACCATGAACGTTCATTTTGATTCCTTAAAAAGAGGAGAATAAAATGGTGGTCTGTCACTAAAGCTGGTCAGTGTCCAGTGGCCACCTTTGCCAGTCATCAGTGCCTCCACCATGGAGAAGATGACAAGCCAGCATTTAGGGAAGCATCACAGAGTGTTGAAGGGAGTTTCTGAATATCATTGAGAGAAGAGGAGATTATGGGATATGACCAGGCCTGACAAGCTATGGACTCTGCTTGGAAAAATTCTGGTTTTTCCTTCGCAAAGCCAGACTTAGATTGGGGGCTGCTCATGATTTTCAAACTTAATTTCACAGAGTAATAGAAATAGGTAGCATTTATATAATACCTACTATATACCAGGCACTTTACAAATCATATTTCATCGGTGTTTACAAAAGTCCAATGAAGTAGTAGGTCCTTTCCCATTTTACAGATGGGCTATCTGAGGCAGACTGAGGCAAACTGATTTGCCCAGGGTCACACAACTAGTAAATTTCTGAGGTAATATTTGCATTTAGCACTTGCTGAGTTCTGGCCACCAGCTGGCACTCTAAGTACAGGTATTAACTTAGTTTTGGAAAAGTAGTTGGGAGTCACTTAACAGGCTTTCAAAGTGAGTCCTTTAAAATGGCAGGTTGCCACTAGATTAGACAATTAACTGGGGAAGCTAATGGTTCACAGCCTAGTTGATCTGTGCTCTGAGTGGCCACTGCTGGAGCCAAACCTTTGCAGCCAGGAGAACATTAATTAATTAATTAATTAATTAATGGCCTCTGAAGGTGATCAGTCCAGAATGCCAGCAAAGATATAGGGCAAGAGAAGGGGTTGTTCCCTGGGTAGCCAGTAGATTTGGGGATGTCATTTTATGGACAATTTTTCTGGTTCACATTGTATTTTCTTAAGCCCATGATCTCTTTCATTTTGGGTTAGTGTAATGTGCTGTTGTCTCCAGAAACTGCCCATGGCTCTCTGGGAGGAGATCTGCTGTCATTAACTGCCCCCAATTCTGACCTCTTGTAGATACTCTTTCTCTCCCTCCAGAGAGCCCCCCCAGGTCTGGCCCAGACAAGACTCTCAGTCTCTCAAGTGCTGCCCTCTTTTATTCTCCCAGAGAATGGGCATGGGATAATGCAAGGGCTTCTGGGAAAAATTACTTCAACCAATGAACTTGCTCCTCCTAAGCATGCAAGTTCCTTCCCAGGAGTTCATAGGAGTAAAACTCCCCTAAAGGCCAGAATTAGAGAATTGTTAAGTACTGACTTAGCACTTAGTAAGAACCTAACATCTCCCCCTTTCTTTTGATTTAGAACATAGGGTGGTCATGACCTTGAAACATAAATCCATCAATATGGGAGGCATTACACATAATTACATAGATTACATAAACACATAGTAACATAGTACATACTAGAAGTATGTAACAAATAACATGATCAAATAATCATAAATTGAGAATTTATAAATGTCCATAAGTCCATTGTCCATTAGTCTCATCTTGTGTTAGGAAATCCAATGATTCCTGCTGGTTTTAAAGTTCTTTAACAGTCTTCTTATTAGCTGTGCTCTTTCAGTGTCAGATGTTTCTTAGATCTTCTCCTTTGTTTTGAAATCTTTCTCTTTTTCTGTCTCTCTCCAGGTGCTTGTTGCCACCTATCTGTTTCCTTCTTCCATGTGTTTTCCTTCTGTCTGTTAAAATACAAGCAAACCCTCTCTCCCAGGCAGTTAACCTATCTAATTTCCTTCCATTTACCACTTTATAAATCTCTTCTCATCATATGGCAACTACATTGAAGCTGTTTGCACTGGACATAGCCCTGTTGCTTTAAAAGGCCTGTATTCTCCCCCAGTATAATGCATTTCTGCTATCTGCTTGCTTTTTGGCTGACATATCAAGTAATCCCTTTCTTCCATGTGATTGCTTTTCTGCTGGTTGATCAAATCACAGTCCTGACCTTCTAAAGGCTCTTTGGGTATAACATCAGCTGCCATCATGCCCCAAGTCTTTTTTGCCTGGGGCTCTGAACCTGGGCCCCTCATCCCATTTCCCTGAATTATTCTACACTCTGATGCCCAATGGAGTCCTCTGTTGTATTTTGGACATAGGGTTTTAGGTCTTCTTTCATCCTGTCTTCTCACTCTATCTCCATATTTACACTGAGCTCTTAGATGTCCAATTTTTCCACATTGGGAACATTGCCGAGTTTCTCTAAAAGTCCCTTGACAGGAGGGACCCTGTCTTTCCATGTTCATCATAGTCTGGGTATAAAAAGCATTTGTTCCTACTGTAGCACAATGTCTTATGATCTCCTCTAAAGGAGCATCTTTGTCTAGTCCCCATATAATTCTTTTGCAAATCTCATTGGCATTTTCCTTAGCCAGATGTCTGGTCATTATTTCTGTAGCTGCATTTTCTCCAATAGTTCTTTTGACAGCAGTTCGCAAACGTCCCACAAAATCCGCAAAAGGTTCATTGGGACCTTGCTCTATTTTAGTGAAAGCCACCCCTCCGATCTTTCTGTCCAGGGAGGGAACCCCAAGCTTTTATTGCAGCCTTAGCAATTTGATCATACACTATCATGGTATAATCAATCTGTTCTGAATTTTCTCCATATTGACTTTCACCAGCTAAGTGCTCAAAAGTGAATTTTGTGTTAACTCCTATTTCCAAATTGCATCTGACTTGGATTTTACATAATTCATGAAACTCTGCAAGCCATAACAATTTTTGTCCAGGTTCTAGACATGTCCTTGCTATGGATTTCCAATCATTCAGGGTTAGGACTTCATAAGACAAACCATCTAGTAACATTTTAACATAAGCTGATGTAACTCCAATAAAGGGTACAACCTTTTTTTCAAATCTTTAATTTTATTAAAATCTAAAGGTGCATATCTTCTCCTTTTATGACCTACAGAGTTAATATCTTCAATCACAGGTTATGCATGTATAAAATCACTTATATCCTGTCCTTCTCTCTTAGCTTTAGCCAATGCTTTTTCTAATCTTGTCATAGGCTTAGCCTGCTTCACAGGCAATTCTGTTTGTGTTTCTGCCTCTCCCCCTCCTCCTTCTTCCTCCACCTCTGAAGGTGGAGTTGATGTGGGCCCGTCAATAATCTGCTCTCTAGGCAGGGTTGAAGCTTCTTCAAGAGAATCAGAGTCATCGCACCCTAATTCCTCATTTAAATCCCTTTGCTCTTGGGCAAGATCTTGATCTTTCCTTTTTTCCTCACATTTCCTCCTCTGTTCATTTTAAAAACTTTTCTTTCTCCTACAATTTGCTCGGTAGTTTAAGGCTAATTGAACTATGTTGTAGATATAAAATACCTCTGCAGAAATTGAAGGAGGCCCATTTTTTTGCATGAAATTCTTTCATTTCAAATCCCACTAGCTTTCAGTTATCTACATCTATCTTTTCTTCCTCTAAGAACCAAGGGGACGTGTGTCTTAATGCAGCCAAGAGTTTAGCAATGTATGCCCAGGTTACAAGTAAACTCTGCTCCTCAATTATCTTAATTATACTCTCTATAGTACCACTCCTGATTGGGGGTGGAGCTGAAGCTGCCGCTGGGGCTGGGGTTGAGTCAGCTGAGGTCGAGGGATTGTCTTTAGCTAACATCTGCCCCATTTCAGCTATAAGAGGTTGCTGGTTTAGCCCTTAACAAGTTAAGTTCCTTATTTGTCTATTAGAACACTCAATCTTTAACAAAGTTTCCTTGTTACTTATGGTTCTGGGTTAGAGAGACTGAGATCTGGATTGGAAGCTTGTCCCTGTTTGGGCGCCAAATTGCAATGGTCTGGTCTAGCTCCTCTGAAGGGCTCAGAATAAGTCCTTAAATGTGAAGGTCTGGGCTAGCTCTTCTGAATGGCCCAGAATAAGTCCTTGTCAGGATAAGCAAAAGTCCTTGCCCCACATTATGGATGCCAATATGTAATGATCTTGAATTGTGAGGGTCTGTCGTCTGCTCAATTATAATCCTTCTCTGGGAGGAGATCTGTAAAATCTTTTCCTCTGTGCCCAGGTTTCTTGGGAGCTCTTAATTTCCTCCAACTCTTGTCCTTCCCCAAATCAGACTGGTCTGCTTTCAGCCTGCCTGGTGTCAAAACTTTATCCCAGAGTCGATTCTCTCAGACCCAATGCTGCCCTTCTTTTATCCTCCCAAAGAATAGGTAGATGAGAACTCAATCAGGTGTGGGGAAATACTTCCACCAATGAAGTTGCTCCTCTTAGAATTCCTAAGGTGTAAACTCCCTTTAAAGGCCTGAACCAAAGGTCTGAGTCAGAGAACTGTCAAGTCAACCTGAGCTCTCACCTTGTAATTGTCCAGACAAACTGAATTCTCACCTGGTCACTGTCCAGACAACCTGAGTTCTCACCTTGTCACTGTCCAGACAAACCTGAGTTCCCATCTGGTAATCCTAACAAATCTCTTTCTCAGCTCTTATTGCTGAAGCTTGTGTTTCTAATACAATATTGAATAATAATGGTGATAGTGGGCAAATTTGTTTCACTCCTGTTCTTACTGGACAGTTTCAAATATATGCTCCTGACTATTTTAAGGAATAGTCCATTTATTCCTATACTCTCAAGTGTTTTTAGTAGGAATGGATGTCGGATTTTATCAAATGCTTTTTCTGCATCTGTTGAGATGATCATATCTTCTTGTGAATTTGATTATTAATATGGTCAATGATACTAATATTTTTCCTTATATTTTTTCTTTTTTAAAATTAATTTTATAATTATAATTTTTTGACAGTACATATGTGCGTGTAATTTTTTTTTTTTTTTTTTTTTTACAATATTATCCCTTGTATTCACTTTTTCAAATTTTCCCCTTTCTCCCTCTACTCCCTTCCCTAGATGACAGGCAATCCCATACATAATAAATGTGTTAGAGTATATCCTAGATACAATATATGTGTATAAAACCAAATTTCTTGTTGCATGGTAAGAGTTGGATTCCGAAGGTATAAGTAACCTGGGTAGAAAGACAATATTGCAAATATTTTACACTGATTTTCAGTGTTCCTTTTCTGGATGTAGCTGTTTCTGTCCACCATTGATCAACTGGAACTGAATTGGATCTTCTTTATGTTGAAGATATCCACTTCAATTAGAATATATCTTCATACAATATCATTGTTGAAGTGTATAGTGATCTCCTGGTTCTGCTCATTTCATTCAGCATCAGTTCATGTAAGTCTCTCCAAGCCTCTCTGTATTCATCCTGCTGGTCATTTCTTACAAAGCAATAATATTCCATATCATTCATATACCATGATTTACCCAACCATTCTCCAATTGATGGGCATCCATTCATTTTCCAGTTTCTAGCCACTACAAAAAGAGCTGCCATAAACATTTTGGTACATACAGGTCCCTTTCCCTTCTTTAGTATTTCCTTGAGATATAAGCCCAGTAGTAGCACTGCTGGATCAAAGGGTATGCACAGTTTGATAAGTTTTGGGGCATAGTTCCAAATTGCTCTTCAGAATGGCTGGATTCTTTCACAACTCCACCAACAACAGTGTCCTAGTTTTTCAACATCCCCTCCAACATTCATCATTATCTTTTCCTGTCATCTTAGCCAATCTGAGAGGTGTATAGTGGTATCTCAGAGTTGTCTTACTTTGCATTTCTCTGATCAGTAGTAATTTGGAACACTTTCATATAAATGGATATAGTTTCAATTTCATTATCTCAAAATTGCCTGATCATATCCTTTCACCATTTATCAATTGATGAATGGCTTGATTTCATACAGATTAGAGTCAATTCTCTATATATTTTGGAAATGAGGCCTTTATCAGAACCTTTAACTGTAAAAATATTTTCCCAATTTGTTACTTCCCTTCTAATCTTGTTTGCTATAGTTTTGTTTGTACAAAAGCTGTTAGGATTATAAGGTGAGAACTCAGATTGTCTGGGAAATTCTCTAGCTCAGAATTCACAACTTTATTTCCAGCCTTTAGGGGGAGTTTACACCTTTGAACTTCTGAAAAGGAGTTTATACAACCTTTAAAAGGAGGAAGTTCATTGTTTGAAGTAATTTCCCCCCAAGCCCCTGGATTCTCACATGCCCAATCTCTGGGAGGATAAAAGAGGCAGCATTGAACCTGGAGTTAGTCTAGTCTGGGACAGAGTTGGGATGGCAGAAGAAAAGACTTTACAGAAAAGAGATCTCCTCCCAAAGAAGGATTATAACTTAGAGACGTCAAGACCTTTACAATTTGGCTCCCACAATGTGGGGCAAGGACTTTTGCTTATCCTGGTTAGGACTTATTCTGAGCCCTTCAGAGGAGCTAGCCCAGACCTTCACATTTTGGTGCCCTAACAGGGACCAACAAGATCCTGATTCCAGTGGAAAAGCCTCTGATCCAGATCTCAGTGGAAAAGTCTCTCTGACCCAGAAGCATGAGTAACAAGGAAACTTTGTTAAAGAGCTAAAGTAGAATTTCTGTGACATGGCACAAGTGCCTTCTGTTCAAGGAAAATGTTTAAAGAGCATTATCAAGGTTTTGAAAAGCCAAGGATTGATTATAATTTTGGAAGATTGCTGAACTTTTAAAAACTGTGCAGGTCATATGTCCTTGTTTTTCTCTGGAAAAAGAATTGGATCTAGTTGAATGGGAATTAGTAGGAAAGCAATTATATGAACACTACAATTCCAAACCAAACTTAATTTCCAAAGATACACTTCATACCTACAATTTAATCCAAGTGGCTTTAAAAATTGTTATTCTAAAGGAAAAGAAGAAGGAGCAAAATGGGGAGGTATTAAGTAAACTAGGTGAAAAGGATGAATCAGACAGCAATGGAGTTAAGTACAATTCTGAGCAACAGGAGCATTTCCCATCTCCTCCCTCAATTAACCCTTCAGGGGTGGAGCAAGAAGGAGGAGGGGAAGAGTCAGAAATACAAACAGAATCATCTGTTAAGCAGCCTATGACAAGAATAGAAAAAGCATTGGTTAAAGCTAAGAGAGAAGGACAGGATATAAGTGATTTTATACATGCATGATAGAAGAATTGACTCTGTAGGTCATAAAAGGAGAAAATATGCACCTTTAGATTTGAATAAAATTAAAGATTTGAAAAAAAGGTTGTACCCTTTATGGAGTTACATCAGCTTATGTTAAAATGTTACTAGATGGTTTGTCTTATGAAGTCCTAATCCTGAATGATTGGAAATCCATAGCAAGGACATGTCTAGAACCTGGACAAAAATTGTTATGGCTTGCGGAGTTTCATGAATTATGTAAAATCCAAGTCAGATGCAATTTGGAAATAGGAGTTAACACAAAATTCACTTTTGATCAATTACCTGGTGAAGGTCAGTTTGGAGAGAATTAGAACAGATTAAATATAACATGATAGTGTATGATCAAATTGCTAAGGCTGCAATAAAAGCTTGAGGTTCCCTCCCTGGACAGAAAGATTGGAGGGGTGGCTTTCACTAAAATAGAGCAAGGTCTCAATGAACCTTTTGCGGATTTTGTGGGATGTTTGCAAACTGCTGTCTCTCATTGGAGAAAATGCAGCTACAGAAATAATGACCAAACATCTGGCTAAGGAAAATGCCAATGAGATTTGCAAAAGAATTATATGGGGACTAGACAAAGATGCTTCTTTACAGCAGATCATAAGACGATGTGCTACAGTGGGAAAAAAATGCTTTTTACACCCGGACTATTATGAACATGGAAAGACAGGGTCCCTCCTGGCAAGGGACTTCTAGAGAAATTTGTCTATGTTTTCAATGTGGAAAAATTGGACATCTAAGAGCTCAGTGTAGCTATGGAGATAAAGTGAGAAGACAGGGTGAGAGAAGACCTAAAACCTCATGTCCAAAATGTCACAAGGGCTTCCACTGTGCCTCTGAATGTAGATTGACCCAGGGAAATGAGAGGCGGGCCCAGCTTCAGCCCCCCAAGTGGGGCATGATGGCAGCCGAGGTTACATCCAGAGAAATTTAAGACATGATCAATCAGCTAAAAGACAATCAGATGGAAGAAAGGGATTGAAATTAGGAAAAATAGAGTTGTATGCAGTAGGACTACTTGAATATTCCCTGGAGAACTGAAATCTGTTCCTGTTCAGCCTATGGATCCTTTGCCTCCAGCCACAGTAGCCTTGACCATTTCACCTTCTGAGAGTGCTTACAAAACAGTGTTCATCCATACACTGATGTGGGAAATTGGAGAACGTGTAGGTAATATCCCAGTCACTAACACAGGTAGTCAATGTGTGATTTATCAACCAGGAGAAGTAGTAGCATCTGGCTTATTGTTATATACCCCTAATAAGCAACCTGGTGACAGTAGCCCAGATTCTGACTCCAATGAACAAAATCCAGGAATATATTGGACAGCAGCGTGATAGCTGACCAACCTATGCTTACCATTTATATAAATGGAATACCATTAGAAGGATTGGTAGACACGGGTGCAGATTGTACAGTTATTAGAGGTGCCAATTGGCCCAGTCACTGGCCAAAGATAGCTGCCTTCCCCTCCCCCTGCCTCTTCTAGGGAGGGGCCACGTGGGATTTCTCCACACCCACCTTCCACAGAGAAGGTTCTGTGATAGGCCTGCTTTCAAATCAATTGATCTATTTTTTTTTAAGACTCATTAAAACTGGAGAGATCTCTAGAAGAAAAAAAAAAAAGACTCGTTAAAACTGGGGGACTTGCTAAAACTGACTATTGCTCTGTATGAGAAAAACTGTTTGTTTGACTATTGCTGTTTCAGGAAATTTACTAGTCTGTTATGCATGATCTGATAATTTCTGTAAACAGAAGGAAGGGAACTGAGATTTCAGCTGGTCAGGAAATTGGGAAAAACTGATGTATTATTTCATTAAGTTCAGGCTGAATTGGAAACTATTTTACTCTTTGCTTAAAATTTACTAGACCATGATTTGCTGGATTATGCTTTAACTTCGAAATCCCTTATTCAGTCTTTGGGATTATTCTTTAGAAACAACCAAAAATCAGACACCTGTCCTGGGACTGGCACCCTCTCTGATCTGTTTCTCCCCTCCTGTTACCCCAGTTCCTTAATTATTATTTCAGCATTTCGATACTCTAATGGTTTGGGGTGGCCTATCTTGGTCAAATTGCATAATTTACTCAGAAATCTGTCCTGCCCCAGAGGGAAAGAGAGAATGAAATTTTCAACTCCATTTTTTCTCTCTTGGTGCCCCTGACTTGGGGTGCCCTCTTAGGGCAGCAGGACTGCCTTGAGCACTGCTACACAGCAAAAGCTGAGTTAAATGCATAAATGACCACAGACCTAAAGACTGTCCATCTCTGGCTAAGATGCCCCCCAACTGCAGAGATTCGAAGAGGGAGGCTTGTGTGTCTCTCTGAATAAGGAGTGCTGTTCTATGCTAATAATTCTGGGGTTATCAGGGAGAAACTCGTCCTTGCTACAAGTCCTTGCATTTTCTAGTTTTAGCCTGGTTTATTTGTTTTATTGTCCTGACTCAGTCTCCCTAATTATCCTAACTCAGTCCTGCCTCAGTTTCTCTGCCTTTAGTTCTGCAAAACCTCCCCTGCCTCTTTATCAGAATACTTGATAAGATCTTATGTTTCAAAATAGCAGAATGTCTCTCCCATCCCAAGCTATTGGAATCTTTTATCAAGATGCTGTCTCCACTGATTATGTCATCTCTCTAGAGACCTACTCCAATAGTCTTATTGCTCTTGCCTCTATTTCAGTCTTCCTGATTTACTGTTCATGAGGTAACACAAACCCCTACCCTCTATTATCGAGGTGGGACAGCTCAATTTCCCAGGACTTGATTGACGCTGTCTGGAGCTCTATGATCAAGCCAAGCATTGCTCATTCAGACGTCATGGCACAGCTCTGGCAAAATAGAGACATCTCTCTCTCTCTCTTAGGGATGCCTAAAGGGAATGAAGGCTATAGAGTTGGGGTCTGGTTACTGTCTCTCAATAAACTCCACTGAACAGATTAACTAATCTATCTCCACCCACCTTAAGAGGGCTTCCCAGCTGTTAGGACACAACCAGCAAAACTAGCCCCTTTCAAGCAAAAAGGTTGGGAAAGAGCAATAAAATTCAAATTTAGAACAATAGAACAATATAGAAACACAGAAAAGTCTTTTACTTCATTTAACTCCTAAAATGCATGTTTAGAAGATGGAAGCAAAGGCAGAGAATACAGGATGGGTAGCAAAGTGTTACATCTTTCTGTCTGAACCATTTTAAGGAATTTCAAAAGTAGAACAATAGAATAGAGTATATATACAACACACAGCATAAAAAAGACACAATAACATTGCATTTGACGAGTGTAAAGACTCAAGATTTTGGGATAAGAATTCATTATTCAGTAAAAATTGTTGAGAAAACTGGAAAGCAGGATCGAGGAAACTAGACATGGACAAATAATCTCACAGCATTTACCAAGATAAGGTCAAAATGGAGAAATGACTTAGTTGTGAAGTGAGATTTTACAGGAAAATTACAAGAACATAGGATAATTATTTATGATTTGTAGATAAATGAAGAATTTATGAATAACAAAGTAACAATGTTCAGTATAGAAAGTACAAGTTTGATTACATGAAGATGAAAACATTTTGCATAAATTAAACATTTTTTTGGTAACAAAGATCAGAAGGAAAACAAAAAATTGGGGGGAGATTTGCATAGACAGTTTCTGAGATACAGGTTCATATCTGTGAAATCAACTTTAAAAATTCTGAGCAACCTCCAAAGTCTGGCTTTGTGAAGGAAAACAAGAGTTTCTCCAGGCAGAGACCACAACTTGTCAGGTCTGGCAATGCCCCTTGGTTTTCTCTTAGTTTGTCTCAAGGACATCTAGAAACTCCCTTCAACTCTCTGTAATACTTCCTTTTTTTTTTTTTTTTAATTATAGCTTTTTATTTACAAGATATATGCATGGACAATTTTTCAGCATTGACAGTTGCAAAACCTTTTGTTCCAGTTTTTCCCCTCCTTCCCTCCACCCCCTCCCCCAGATGGCAGATAGTCCAATACATGTTAAATATGTTAAAGTATAAGTTAAATACAATATATGTATACATATCCATACATTTATTTTGCTGCACAACAAGAATTGAACTTTAAAATAGTGTACAAGGAACCTGTGAAGGAAACTTTAAAATGCAGGCAGACAAAAATAGAGGGATTGTGCATTCCTAGTCTTCTACCAGAGTTCTTTTCGCAGGGTATAGCTGGTTCAGTTCATTACTGCTCTATTGAACTAATTTGGTTCATGTCATTGAAGAGGGCCACGCCCACCAGAATTGATCATTATGTAGTATTGTTGTTGAAGTATATAATGATCCCCACAATTCTGCTCATTTCACTCAGCATCAGTTCATGTAAGTCCCTCCAGGCCTTTCTAAAATCATCCTGCTACTCATTTCTTACTGAACAATTATATTCATATGCTACAATTTATTCAGCCATTCTCCAATTGAGGGGCATCCGCTCAGTTTCCAGTTTCTAAACAATACAAAAAGGGCCGTCATAAACATTCTTGCATATACAGGTCCCTTTCCCTTCTTTAAGATCTCTTTGGGATTTAATCCAATAGTAACACTGCTGGATCAAAGGGTATGCAGTTTGATAATTTTTTGAGCATAGTTCCAAATCACTCTCCAGAATGGCTGGATGTATTCACAATTTCACCAACAATGCATCAGTGTCCCACTTTTCCCACATCCCCTCCAACTTTCTGCATTATTATCTTTCCCTGTCATTCTAGCCAACCTGACAGGTGTGTGGTGGTATCTCAGAGTTGTCTTAATTTTCATTTCTCTGATTAATAATGACTTGGAGCATCTTTTCATATGGCTAGAAATAGTTTCAATTTCTGCATCTGAGAATTGTCTGTCCAATTTATCAATTGGAGAATGGCTTGATTTCTTATAAATTAGAGTCAATTCTCTATATATTTTGGAAATGAGGCCTTTATCAGAACTTTTGATATAAACTTTCCCAGTTTATTGCTTCCCTTCTAATCTTGTCTGCATTAATTTTGTTTGTACAAAACCTTTTCAATTTGATATAATCAAAATTTTCTATTTTGTGATCAATAATGATCTCTAGTTCTTCTTTGGTCATAAATTCCTTCTTCCTGCACAGGTTCCCATGTTCTTCTAATTTATTTATAATCCCATTCTTTATGCCTAAGTCATGAACCCGTTTTGACCTTATCTTGGTGTATGGGGTTAAGTGTGGGTCAATGCCTAGTTTCTGCCATACTAATTTCCAATTTTCCCAGCAGTTTTTATCAAACAGTGAATTCTTATTCCAAAAGCTGGGGTCTTTGGGTTTGTCATACCCTAAATTATTAAAATTATTGACTATTTTGTCCCTTGAACCTAACCTATTGCACTGATCAACTAGTCCATTTCTTGGCCAATACCAAATGATTTTGGTGACCACTGCTTTATAATATAGTTTTAGATCAGGTACAGCTAGGCCACCTTCACTTGATTTTTTTTTTTTTTTCATTAGTTCCCTTGAAATTCTTGACTTTTTGTTTTTCCATATGAACTTTGTTGTTATTTTTTCTAGGTCATTAAAATAGTTTTTTTGGGAGTCTGATTGGTATCACGCTAAATAAATAGATTAGTTTAGGTAGTATTGTCATCTTTGTTATATTTGCTTGAGCTATCCAAGAGCACTTAATATTTTTCCAATTGGTTAGATCTGATTTTATTTGTGTAGAAAGTGTTTTGTAGTTTTGCTCATATAGTTCCTGATTTTCCCTTGGCAGATAGAATCCCAAATATTTTATACTATCAGCAGTTACTTTAAATGGAATTTCTTTTTGTAACTCTAACTGTTGGATTTTGTTAATGATATATAAGAATGCTGATGACTTATGTGGGTTTATTTTGTATCCTGCAACTTTGCTAAAGGTGTGAATTATTTCTAATAGCTTTTTAGTAGAATCTCTGGGCTTGTCTAAGTATCTGAAATATTTCTTTAAAATTTGGTCCATGGTGGGGACATTGATGACTGGCAAAGGGGATCAGAGGACACTGATAAGCTTGAATGACAGACCACCAGCAATTCCATTTTTCTCTTTTTAAGAAATCAAAATGAAGTCTCAGGTTTGCATTTTTGCTCTTTTGGAAGCATCTTTATCAACTTTTCATTGCCTTTTACTTGGGTTTGCTGTACTGGTGTAAAGTGTCTCTAATTTCATTGAATTGTCCTTTTTTTCTCTTTCTCTCTTCCTCCTGCCTTCTCTTTATCTCTCTCAGTCACAATTTCTCAGAATCTATATTTCTATCTTTCTTATTTATCTATCACTTTTTTTTTGACTCTATTTCTATCTCTCTGTCTCTTAGTTATTTTCTTTATCTCTGTCTCAATCTCCAAGTCTCTGTGTGTCTTCATTTGTCTCCTGCCCATATTTATCTGTCTCTTTCCTGATTTTGATTACTCCAGACAACCTAGCAAAAGTTGTTTAACTTCCTCTGTCCTCCTTGTGAGTGCTTGTCTCATGGGAGTTCTCCATAAAATAGTCCTTTGGGCAAAAATACTTCTGTCATTCATATCAGGAAATTTTCATGACAAGTAGTATTATCTCAAGTAGAGTTGGGCAGCCTTCCTTTACTCCTTTCCTGGAAATTTTTCACTGGGCTTTGCTACTATGCTTTAGATTGATGACTCTGTTATTTCTCCTAGCCAGAAGATCTGTAATTCTGTGAAGGAAATATTCCTAAGGTCACTCCCTTCCTTTTATTCTATGTAGGAACCCAGGGATGATAGATATCTTTAGGCATTTGGATCAAATATGTCCCTTACTGGACAGAGAAGTGCTGACCTACAAACTTGGGAAGACTGAAGTGTGTTTATGAAGGTGGGTAAGAGTGGAAAAGTGCTTTTCAGAATTTTTCAGAAAACTTCACAGACTTTTTTGCCTCCAGCTTGCTGGCTCCTGGTCAAAGATTCTTTTACTTTTAGGAATGCACATCTTTGAAAAGTTTTTACCTGATGGTATTTGAATATATCATAAATAAAGGGACTGTTTGTTTAAATCTTTATGTTCTGAATGATGCAACACACTAGATCTGAAAAGAACATAACTGAAATAACTGAATTTTTAACTATTTAAATAGAATATCAATTGTCAAGAGCAGATGAAGACAATAGAGATGACTCAGTGTCAAATACCCTAAACAGTCCATTGTCACAACTAAAAGAGTTGAAAAGAGCCAAGAAAGGACCTGAGTAAGCAGACACATGACATCCTTTCCAAGAGAAGAAAGATGGTCATTTAAAATAAATAATTTACTTAAGGTTATAGGGTTATAAAGAAAATAAATTTAAAATGAAATTATACCAATTTCAAAGAAAAAAGAAACCATATTAAGAAGGCTTGAGGATTACAATCAGAGCATTGCATAGTAGGGATAAGCAGTATGAGGAAAAACTATTGAGAGGATCTTAATAAGATATCTAAGGAAGCAAAATCATGGCAAAACATACTTAAGGAAGAAAAAGGAAAGGAAAGAAGAAAAAGAATATAGGTAGGTTCTCAGGACAAACTATACACTATAGAGGTCAATACAGCCACCATACTTGAAGTGTAACACCAGGATCCCTGTGATGAGGTCTTGAATGTAAATGTGTGGCATAGTGAAACTGAAGAATTGATAAAATTGGTCAGTCTTGGCTTACCGTGTTTTGTCAGAAATCCCAGCCATATCCCAGAGGAAAATTTTCCCTATAAAATCTATGGCCCATGGCATATTCCCTGCCCTCTTTTGGGTCAGTCTGCCACAACACTCTACCTCATGGTGTCCTTTTCCCTTAACCTTTCCACTATGCCATCTAGTATTTCCCCTAACCCTAAAATACTTGTCAACTCCATTTCTTTTCCTTTTAGGTTACTAACTCTTTTAAGATGGTAAGTCCCTTTCAGGATTTAGCTTGCCAATTAAGAGTATTTCCCAACCTCATGGAGTGTTTCCTTTCTTCTCAGAAGTGCAAGTTCCTCTAGAACTTTCCTTTCCATCATTAATTATCAAAAGCCCTTTCTATGCTTTCCCAAGCCTATTTTATATTTTACCATTCTTAATGGTGTCCCTCTAATTTTTTCTTTAACCTATTCCCCTAAATAAATCAACTTTTGTCAGAGAGAATGGCCATGGTGAATTCTTCACATGACTGGATTTCAATATTTGGTACTTACCATCATTAGGCACATCATTGAGTCCAGAAATGCTAATAAAGAGAAGACAGAGTGGAGAAGCAGCCAGATTGGACCAAATCTATGTATGAGAGATCTATGTGTCAAACACAAGTTTGATTTTGTTAAGAAGTCAATTTATCAAGTCTCTGAAGGTGGAGAAGATAGCTAATTGAGAAGGGAGAAATTTCTGACCTTATTAAAACAAAGAAAACAAGAACTAAATAACCAAGAGAAAAAACTATTGTGAACTTACTTGCATAGTTTATACAAAGCTTTGTGAAATTTGAGGATAGTCTCAAGGAGGGTTTTAGTAGGAAAAAGGCAGCTTTCCTAATCGATATTTTATAATGAATCACATGAATGTCATATAAATGACATAAGTGACTGAAAAGTACAGAAAATGCCACATCCAACTCTGCTTATCATTTGTTGTTTTTGGGAAAATGTTTCACTCAGTTCAATGAAAATATCACTTTGTGGGCTCTTTTCATAAACAACATCCCCCATTTGATATTGATGAAAATTGTTCAAAATTCCTTGAAAGATGAAATAACAGTAATTGGTTTTCTTCAATAGCATTAACAGTAATAATCAGATGAGGACTTGTTCCTATCTTATCTGAGGTTATGTTGTGCCTTCCTAGGAGAATCAGATGTCCTCAAGGGCACAGAGTATTTTGTGTTGGTCTTTGTATGCCCAGTGCCAACCTGCTGTTCCTCCCAAATCAGCCCTAAGTCAGACTCACTTCTGTCCTGTAGTCAAGATCCAAACCCTAACACCAGTGCCACGTCAAACTTTAAATCTACACCTCAATTAATAAACAATATTAAGTGCCTTCTATGTACCAGGCACTGTGTTATAAACGCTGGGAGTCCTAATAAAGGTAAAAAGACAGGCTCTATCTTTAAGGAGTTTACAATTTAATGGGGAAATGAGGAACAATCAAATATACAGAAAACAAACTACAGATAGGATAAATTAGAAGTATATGTAGCATTGGCAAAGCTTTAAGATGCATGCGGTATGGAAAGATTTTTCATAGTTTACTCAGAAAACATTCCAAGGAAAACTATTCTCTGCACCATTGGAGTCACACTCTTTCCTCTTTCAAACTAGCTTGCCTTAAGGCAAAGAGCTCCCTAACAGATGCTCTCTCTTCAATGCTCTGCAGTGAGTCTGGATCCATGGCCCAGGTCATTGCTCTTGGGGGTATTCTCATTGGTCCTGACTTGGAGGCACATTGGGGAGTCATTTGAGTGACTCTGTAAAGTCCTGAAAGTGGAAACTTTCAGATCTACACTTCCCCTCACTAAGGAATGCCCTGGTAACTAGTTGCCATAGATTTCTGGAGGGGACCTTCTGTAGGACGATCTTCTAGTTAAACAGCTGCAGGTCCAAGTGGACCCACACCTCCTGCTATTCCTGCTTTTTTTTTTTTTTTTTTTTTTTACTTTACCTTCATTCTGTATGTATCACTGAGGTTTAAATATGTTTTTTATAAACCACGTATTGTAGGATTATGGCTTTTAATCCAGTCTGCAATCTGCCTCAGCTTTTTGGGCCAGAACTCTGTACTTGAAACAAGGATTCTTACAAGGTGCTAACTCAGTGGAATTGATAAGACAAGGGTTATCTAGTTTAGCAAGATGATTAATAGTTCTCTAGTTTAGTACATTACTTACTACTTAATATAGTTCTACAAGATTCACACCTATGATAATGTAATCAGAATAGAGCATATAAACTGGGATAAACTCAGCCAAATTCATTCCATTGCCCACCTTTGTGGTAGCTGGAGGCTGAAGCACAAGCCCGCAGACTCAGAGACAGATTCATTTCATCTCACACCATTTTGGTAGCTGACTTCCTGCACTTCCCCCACTGAGACCAAGTCCTGTCTGAAAGGTGTTAGGATTACTAGGTGAGAATTCAGGTTGTCTGGACAATTACAAGGTGAGAACTCAGGTTGACTTGACAGTTCTCTGGCTCAGACCTGTAAAGGGAGTTTACACCTTAGGAATCCTAGAAGGAGCAAGCTCATTGGTTGAAGTGGTTCTTCCCAGAAGCCCTTGCATTATCCCATGTCCATTCTCTGGGAGGATAAAAGAGGACACCACTCCAGAGATAGGAGAAGTCTCTGCATTACATCAGGCCTGACGGGGCTCTCTGCAGGAAGGTAAGTCACTTCTCTGGACAAGAGTTAACAGCAACTGCCTGGAGACAACGGTTCCCTACAGGAAGAAGAATCTGTCTGAGAGATTTGAGTAGACACAGCAGATCTCTTCCCAGAGAGCGATCCAGCAGCTTCTGGAGACGACAGCTCACTACAGAAAGGCTCTCCAGAAATCTGCCCAGCCCTAGGCAAGAAGATAATAAAGAATTTGGACTTTATCCATGGCTATTCTTGTGATAATTACTCTATTGAAACAAAAGCTGCTCCAAGACCTCCAGAAAACCAAGGAGAACACTATAGGAGAATTCATCCCATTCACATTCACAGTAAAAATAACGAATTCCATATTTCCTGCCACCTTATTTACCTTAAATTTTGCTTATCTCTTTCCTTTCCCTCTTCTCTCTTCCCCAATATTTTGCTTTTGATGACCACCTTCCTCAAACATTCCTCCCCCTTTAGAGACCCTCCCCCTTGCTTACACCTTTCCCAGATACTTCTTTTTTCTCTTCAATTGATCTTTCCCTTTCTTTTCTCTCCTTCCCTCCCATTTCCCTATAAGGTGAGACAAGTTTCTCTGTGAAATCAAATATGTCTGATATTGTCTATTAGAGCCAAATCTGATGAGAGTAAGATTCACACAATGCTCATCCCCTCCCTTCTTTCTCTCAATTATAATAGAGTGTTTTGGGTTTTTTTTGCCTCCCTCTGAGATGTAATTTTCCTCACTTTACCTCCTTTTTCTTCTTTTTTCCAGTATGATCCCCTTTCCACCTCTACTTTTCATATTATCATAATAAAATCAAATTATAACCCCATTCACTAAATATACTCAAAACAAATATAATTCTCAAAAGTTCTTTCCTTTTACCTTTTTATGCTACTCTTGAATTTTGTATTTGGAGATCAAAGTTTTTGTTCGCTTCTGGTCTTTTCATTAGAAATAGGTGAAATTCACCTATATTGTTGAATGTCCATCTTCTTTCCTGAAAGATAATGCTCATTATAACTGGATAGCTTATTCTGACTGTAATCCCAGTTTCTTTGCTTTTCAGAATATTAGATTCCAGGCCCTTTGATCCTTTAAGGTGGAAGCTATTATGTCCTGGGTAATCCTAATTGTGGCTCCTCAGTATTTAAATTGTTTCTTTCTGGCTGCTTGTAATATCTTTTCCTTGGTATACTAGTTCTGAAATTTAGCCACCATATTCCTTGGGGATTTAAGTATCTTTCAGGAGGTGATCCGTGAACTCTTTAGATGGATATTTTATCTTATGATTCTAAAATATCAAGGAAGTTTTCTTTTATGATTTCCTATAAGATAATGTCTAGGTTCTTTTTTTAATCATGTCTTTCAGGAAGTTTAATAATCCTTAGATTGTTTCACCTAGATCTATTTTCCAGGTCAGTTGTTTTTCCTAGGAGATATTTCATATTTTCTTCTATTTTTCATTTTTTAAATTTTTGTTTGACTGATTCTTGAAGTCTTACTAAGTCATTCACTTCCTTTTGTTCAATTCTAATTTTTAATGGATTATATTTTGCAGTGAGCTTTTTTTCAAGCTCCTTTTGTAATTGGCCAATTGAATTTTTTGTTCATTGCATTCTTTCTCCCTTTCACAAATTTTGTTTTTTAGTGAATAGATATCTTTTTTCATATCTGTTTTTTAGGGAATTATATACTTTTCTTACTCCTTGCAATGATCTCATTTGATTTCTCCATTTTTTTCTAACTCTCTTTTAAAATCCTTCATGCAATCTTCCAGGAAAGCTTTGTGAAATGGGAACCAGCTCAGTCTCCCTTTGGGGCTTCATTTGGAGTTGCTTTGCCTTTAGAAACCTCAGGATTTGGGGTCTATTCTCTCTCTCCATAAAAGCTGTCTATAGTGAGAGTTCTTTTTGTTTTTTTATTCATTTTTTTTAAAGGCCTGAGGTCTGTTCAATGCAAAGGAGCAATAGTTGCTTTAAATTGACCTGGGTTAATTCTGCTGATTGATTTGCAGTGCTGGGTAATGGCAGTTAGGTCTGGCATTCTTCTGGAGGGCTCAGTGGTTTACAATTTGCTTTTTGTAGCAAATCTGCCAAACCACCTTCTTGCAATCAGGACAGAATAGTCTAAGAAACTCACAGAAGATTTCCAGGTGCATGGAAGTTGCAATGCTCTGACTCCCCATC
Organism: Sminthopsis crassicaudata; assembly: GCF_048593235.1. Lineage (NCBI taxonomy): Eukaryota > Metazoa > Chordata > Mammalia > Dasyuromorphia > Dasyuridae > Sminthopsis > Sminthopsis crassicaudata. The sequence goes on along the minus strand of NC_133619.1, from coordinate 643,338,646 downwards.
TCAGCTTCTTGTCCTGGTCTCTCTGTGCTGAGGTCTGGGCTTGGCAAACTGTCCCTGTGCCCATTTGAAACAGGTCTTCCAAGGTATCTTCTTTTGGGAATGTGTTGTACTCCAAACATTTGTGGATTCTTTGACTCCAAAACCTGTTTAGTAGCTTAATGTGCTGTTGGTTTGAGAGAAGGTCAGAGGAGCTCACAGAAAGTCATGTCTCCTCTCTGCCATGTTGGCTCTGCCCCACCATAGTAACAAAGAGTTAAAAGATGAGTAAAAGGCTGGGAAAATAAGCCAAAATTTTTTCCCAGCCTTTTACTCAGCTTTTACATCTTTGTTAAAAATAGGATTCTGGGGTAGGGCAGAGGCAACATGGCAGAGAGGCATAGTAACTATGGTGATAACAAAGAACAAAGCCTCCAAAAAATTAAGAATTGGTCTCAGACAATAGAAGAATTCAAAAGGGATTTTGAAAATCAAGTAAGAGAGATAAAGGAAAAATTGGGAAGATAATGAGAGTGAGGCAAAAAAGAAAATCATACAAAAAGCTAATGAGAAGAATTCCTTTAATAGCAAAATTGGCCAATTGGAAAATGAGGCACAAAAGGTCAGTGAAGAAAATGATTTCTTAACAATTAGAATTGAGCAAATGAAAGCTAATGAGTTCATGAGAAATGACGATACACTCTGAGAAAACTAAAAAAAAAAAAAAAAAAAAAAAAAGGAAATGATGTGAAATGTCTCACTGAAGAAAACAACTGAACTGGAAAATAGATCTAGGATAGATAATTAATTTTTTTTTTTTTTTTTACTTGAAAGCGCGATGAGAGTAGCAGTAAAAACACCCTGAATCCACTCTGCCCAAGGCTGAGGGTTCCAGAGGGGAAAGTGTGTTTACAGTTCAAGGGGATGTGGTTCTGCTTCTGTTCTTGTTAAGTCTTCTCAGTATACTAGTCATTAGAAAGTGTTTCCAGACACCCATCCCAAATCAGCTTTTCTAACTCTGCCCCTGGAACCAAAATAGCCATGCCTTATCTCTCTCCTCCAAGGCAGTCTTCCAGCAGTCTTGAAGACATATGCATGCCATGGGCACTGATTAAGGGAAGTGTTATCATTGAGCTAATATTTTTTGTTCTTAGCCTGTGTATTTAGGGCCAACTGTTCTTTGTGCCAGAAAACCTCAGAGATTCAGATTTCTTGACTCTGTTCATGATTTTACCAAACACCCCAACTTCTAAACCTTCTTAATGAACCCACTCTGCCCTCTTCAAAATGAATAGGCATGTGGAATGGGGGGGGGATTCAAGAGAAAGCAGTTACCCATCCTGGAGAAACCTGCCTGCATGGAGAGTCTCAAAAGATTTGGACAGCAAAGGTTCTTATACTTTGGTATGTTATGGAACCTTCTGGCAGACAGTTTGCTGAATTCTATAATCCCCTTATCAGAACACAATTTTGAAATAATTGAGAGTGCAAAATTTCAATAAGAGGTTAATGAAATCAAATTTAAAATTTCCAACTTCCACCCCAATCCCCTACCTCTACCCATAGTTCTGGGGGTCCGTGGGAAGACTCCAGAGGACTTCTGGATGGCTGAGCCTTGAGCTTTCCCTAGTGCCAATAGCAGTGGCATACTGCAGAGATTCTGCCCCTTTGGGGCAGATTTCCCCTTTGGGCCTAGGGACTGACTTTAAGCCACACATTAATCTATCCAGGACAACTACTTTCTATTCCCTTCTGGGTTGTGATTGAATTATGTAAATGTCACCAAAATATGATGATTTCCTTTATTTTTAATGATGGATTTTTTTCTATCACAATATGTTAAACAAATTTTAAAAAATGACCAAGTGAAATGTTTTAGTAGAAATCATTATTGATCAGTAACTTACTGCTTTTGCTATTAAACGGAAAAACAACTGTGGCTTGCCCTGAGATGCAGACAAGGGAATTTGTAATATATGGTAAAGACTCTTGAAAGAGGCTTTGATTTGCTTTCAGTGATAGGTCCACGTATATCTGTGTGAATGAGTGTCAAACCCACTTTAGCAGTCAAAGACAAATGCCAAGAAGTGTTCTCCGGCCTTTCAGAGGAAATGCTCACAGTCCCAGTCTGCTTATACGAATAAAACCCTGTGCAGGATGCATTCAATTCTAGGAGACCTAAAGCAAAAGGTTCTTCGATTTCTCCCTTATTCCTGCAAAGTCCATGTTTTTCTGAAGGTCTCTGGCTACAGACAAGGTTGAGTGAAGGAGGATAATCAGAAGAAGCAACCAATAGCTTTATAGAGCTCCAAATTCCCCAGAACAGTCCTTCACAAGGCCACTTTTGGAAAGCAATGGCTTCCCTCTTCTTGGCCTTTGTTGTTACTCAATAGAGGACAGAGGGTTTATCATTTGTCCAGAGTTGCTTATTATGGGTTGGGTAATGAATGGTGGTCTCTCTAGCAAGATAAGGGGAATGTAAGGGCTTCTGTTGTTCAAAGGCTTCACCCTTCAGCTCTGCCACATTCAGAAGTGAACCTGGTGGGAACCATTCCAGGTAAAGTGAAGGCAACTCTCCCCAAGGATAAAGGTTTTAGAGGGAAATATATGTACAGTTATGGGGAATTGGTTGTGCTTCTGCTCTTGCTATAGCTTATCAGGAACTGTTCTATTGTAAAAATTCTTGGCTGATGATTGCTTTTCAATAATAACTTGTAAACATAATTATACTTGTTAGAAAATATTTCTGGACATGTAGTCCCAATTACCCTTTGCATTTATTTTCCACTCTGTCCTCAAAACAAAAACAAATAGATCTGTCCTCTGTTTTTCCATGATATCCCTTAAAAAGCCTTAAAAGCATATATGCCATGGAAAATGACTCAGGATATGGTGTTGTTCAGCTAATATTTGTTGTTCTCACCCCATGTGCCCATGTTCAGATGTACTTCTTGCCAGAAAGACCCAAGGGTTCTTGGATTTGATAATTCTTATATCAGAAAACCTCATTCCAAAGCTTCTTATTCCTCTCACACACCCTTTGGCTATTCAACAGGTGGGTAATTAACTAGAGCTTGGACAGAGTCAAGAAAACAGCAGCAGGAACAGGAGGAGCAGTTGCAAAGTTCCAGGAGAAAGCTGTCAGCTAACTAGAAGTCAACTGCCTACATGGAGAACCCCACAAAATTTGTCTTTTTCAAGGGAGTCCCTCTCCTTGCCAGTTTTCATGATGTGGAACATATTCAAAGAATGCAGGATGAGTTTGAGCTTCAGGATGAAGATGTCATGATAGTGACCTACCCCAAGTCAGGTAAGGAGCAGGGGAAGGAAACAGGACATGGAGAAGGAGGCTAGAAGAGATGAGCTTTCTTCTGTTCCTCTATATTCCAGGCTCAGTCCTTGGAGAACAAAGAGACTTTAGACTGCAGGTAGCCCAGCCTTCTCATTGGTGACCAGAGATTCCTAAATTTGGTGCACCCTGGTCTCTCTGGCAGGGAGTTTGGTGAAGCTCATAGATCCCTTTTGAGAATAAAATGTTGAAATAATTAAATGGAAAGCTAAACTTGTAAAGTTGTCCCCCTCAACTACATGGATCCTCTGAAATATCTCTATAGATATTTCTGGAGATTCTTGGACCTCAAATTAAGAACCCAAGATATAAACAGAGTGTCTTAGGCACTTAGGTACAGTAGAATGAGAATGATTCATTTTTGTGAGTTCAAATCTGGACTCAGACACTTCCTAGCTCTGTTTTCCTGGACAAATCATTAAATCCTCTTTGCTTCAGGTTCCTCATCTGTAAAATAAGTTGGAGAATGGATAGCAAACCACTCCACTATATTTGCCAAGAAAACCCCAAATGCTGTCAGAAAGTATCAGATAAGACTTCAAAAAGTGAACACCAACACCACGGTCTGAGAAGAAAAGAAGCTGGCCAGGAGCCATAAAGCTACCAAAAAACAGACAGAGAAGACCCATAATCCTGACAGCATGGTCCCCCTTTGCTTATGTTTGTCCCTCAGGAATGTGTCCTGATCCTCTTTAAAGGAAGAAGTGTTTGAGGCACCCCAGGAGGGCCAGGCCAGATTCATGCTCCTGTTCCCAGAACTCAGTGTCACTGGTAGTCAGGGAAAGAGTCACTGGTAGGAAGACTGGAAAGGGACTATGTTCCACAGAGACTTAAAACTCAGACAGCATTTGATGTTTCAGCAGAAGACTTTGGGAGAAGCAACATTCCAACCCAGGGCTTCCTGACTCTACAACTAATGCTTCATTAACTCCAACACTCCAAGGTCTCTGGAAGGTCCCCTAGTTTGCATGGAAATGATACAACTGGGATTAGAACTCAAGCCAAGTCCTCAGGCCATAGGGCAAAGGAGCACTTGTACATATGCTGTGCTACAGCCCTGCTGACCCATCCCTAGAAATGCTCCCTGCTGCCCTCCTCTCATACCTTCCTTTATGCAGAATTCAAAACACAGAATGCACTTCCCATACCCATTTCTCTGGTAAAGCTGGGGACATTTACCTGGCACAGTGCATAGAACACAAGCCTTGAAATCAGGAGAACCTGAGTTCAAATCTGGTCACAACAGACACAATACTTCCTAGCTCTGTGACCCTGGGCAAGTCACTTAACCCCACTTGCTCAGGAAAAAAAAAAAACAAACAACCACCAACTAAACAACCCTCCCCAACTTTCTGGTGAAGTCTTATTCCTTCTTTATGACCCAGAAATCTCTGTCTTAACTTCTCAGTCCCACCAGGGATAGACCTTTCCCATAATACCTATTTCTCTCTTACATCTCTCATGCAAACTTCCAGGCAGGTCTAGCTAGTGGGATGTTTCACAGAGTTGCACTGTCTGCATCCACCTGACTCCATTATAGTGAACAACTTGAATTCTAGGACCACATGCTTATGTCTCCCAACTCTGATCAAAATACACTGACACACTGTACACTGAGCCTAGACTTTGTGCTGGCGTACTCCCCCATGCCTGGAAGGTTCCCTTTCCTCATCTTGGTCTTATACCTTCCCTGGCTTCCTGCAGGACTGAGCTCAAATATCACCTACTAGAAGCTTTCCATGAAACTCCCAACTCCCTGCTCTTTCCTCTCTGAGATCCCCCTGCATCCATTCTCTGTGTCACATTTCTCCTCTTACCTTAGATTATGAGCCCCTTGTGGTAAGAGACTGAGTTTTTCCTTCCCTCTGATCCCCAGCATTCAGCACAGGGTCTGGAACCCCATAAGTGCTCCAAAGATGCTGGTGGAATCGCCATAGGCTCTTTGGTGTAGCCATCCACCTCCCCAGGCACATTTGAATTTCATCTCAACTTAGTAAGTAGCACTCTCTCAGGTAGAGCTGGGAGTCCTTTCCCCTCCTCCTGTGGAAGTTTTCCACTGGCTTGTTCAAATGTGGGCAAGACTGAAATCTGTGAAGTCTCTCCTGCCTCTCCTACCTATGATTCTGTGAATAAAATAATCATGAGACTCTAACCCATCTTTTGCTTTTTATTCCATGTAGGAACCCACTGGATGATACAGATCCTCAGTCTAATCTACTCAAAAGGGGACCCCACTTGGGTTAAATCTGTCTCTTCTTGGAAACGTTGTCCCTGGATAGAGGTAAAATATAACATGGAAATGATCAAGAACAGAACAGACTGCCGTCTCTTCACTTCCCATCTCCCAGTCCATCTCTTCCCTAAGTCCTATTTCACCAGCAAGGCCAAGGTGAGCACATGCGGGCCCCAGTTGAAAGAGAAAGAAACAGATATCTAAGAGGTGGAAGGAGGATGGGACAGAGAGAGGCTGGAGCAACATTTCTGGTTCATATTTCATAGGAATTCAGGAATGGGAGGAAGCAGATGGAGGTTTCTCTCTGCTCTCCATCCTTTACACACTGCCTCATAATTCTCCTGCTTGTTCCTTCTGACTCTGTCACTGCTCACTTTTACCTCTGGGGAGGAAGGACAAAGGTTATGTGGAGGATAACATTCAGGATAGGAGCATGAAATAAAGAAGGGAAAGGAAAGAAAATGGAAGCATGAAGAGGATTTGGATAGGTTTGAAGAAATGCCAAAAACTATACTGGAGATGGGGAAATTTGAAATCCTGGAGAATAGGTAGTAGCAGGATGGGATTCAGGAGAGACAGAAGACCTCTTCTTCCAGTATCTAATGGGCCAAAATATATACAAGTGGTTAGGTTATTTTTTTATGCCTTTCTCCAACTGAGAAAGCCAGGAACAATGAGGAGATGTGATAAATAGGCCTAATTGAAGCTAAAAGGATCCTTTTGAGATGGTAAGTGGATGTTCTTGATTTCTACTTTCCCTTCCTGTTCTATCAGTCATAGATAATTTGATTATTTCTTGCACTATTGTGTCAAAGTTACTTTTTTGGTCACAGCTTTCAGGTAGCCTAATTATTCTTATATTTTCTCTTCTTAATCTCTTCTCCAGATCTGTTTTTCTAATGTTTCCATTCTCTTCTATTTTTTCATCCTTTTCTATTTTATTTTATTATTTTCTGGTCTCTTATAGGTTCACTGGCTTCCCCTGTCCAATTTTAATTTTCAAAGCATTATTTTCATCTTTGAGACTCTGTATCTCCTTTTTTAATTTGTTAACTTTTCCCCCCACAATCTTCTTGTTTTTTCTTAGATTTTTAAGTTTTTCTCATTGTCTCTCATTTAATTTTTAAATTATTCTTTGAGTTCTTTTATAAATTCTCTCTGGGCAGGGAGGCATTTCAAAGAATTATACTACTCACTGGATATGCTGGTTCCTTCTTTTGCAGAACCATGTCTCAGCAGCACAGCTGGGCCTGGTATTCCTAATCAGTAGAAGTTCCTCCAGTCTTCTTGTATTCAGACTCCTGATTCCCCACACAATCTTGGAGGTGAAAGTTCCGGTGATTCTGACTGGGTCTTTAGCCCCAGGGTTCTTCACTTGCTGTTTCTGTGGAGCTGGCCTGGAGCTATTTGCACTTCACCCAAGTGAAACCTCATCCTGGGGACTTTTTTCTCATCTTCTGTTCTCAGGAGGAACACTGTTCTACAAGTCTTTGTTTTTCTGGTCTATGTTCACTCTGAGGCACAAATTTGTTCTAATTGTGGAGAAAATCTAGAGAGCTTGAAATATTCTGACCTTCTCTGTCATCTTCCCAGAGTCCTTATTTTTAATGAGGCTTCCTAAGACCCACTTGACTTCATCCTCCAGTTCTAGATCAGTAGCCATGCCATCCTGGTTATCAGTGATGATAAGAGATTTCTTGTCTATTTTTTTTGTGTATTCTCACCATCTTTTCTTAATCTCTTCTGCTCCTGTTAAACCCTTACCATTTTTTTCCTTTTCTCTTGTCCTTTTTTGCATCAAACTTGTCTTTGAAATCTCTAATTTTCTTGAAGAATCTCTTGTGTATCTTACTCTATTGTTTTCTTCTATTTATTTCCATTGCTCATTTAAGAAAACCTTCTTGTGTGTCCTTGCTATTCTCTGAAATTCTGCATTCATTTGGACATATATTTAATTAACCTTTTTCCTTTCCATTTTCCTTCTTCCCTCAGCTGTTTGTAAAACTTCAGCAGACAACCATTTAGCTTTTTCACACTTCTTTTTATCTGGAATGCTTTTTCTTTGTGGCTGCCTCCCAGACAATATTTCGAACTTTTGTCCAGAGGGCTTTAGGCAATCTATATACAGTTCTCATCCTTTAAATCTTTCAATTTACCTCCATTTCATATTCATAAATGATGTAAATAGGGTCAGATGGTTTCCCCTTCTTTCTTCCATTTAAGTATAAATTTTGCTAGAAGAAGCTCAGGATCTGAGCCACTGTGAGCTTTAGGTTTTATTTTAACTGACTACACTTTTCCACATTTGAATGCACAATATATAAACAATGAGATCTCTGTATTGACCATCAGGTGATATTTGTGTGTAGGGTTTTTTTTTTTTTAAGATTGTTGAAAAGCAGTGTTTGCTATAACCAATAAGTTATTTTGACAAAACTCTATTAGTCTCTGCTCTGGTTTATTTTCTGTACCAAAATCAATCTTGCCTGTTATTCCAATTATTTCCTACTTTAACATTCCAGTCCAAGTAGTGAGTGTGATTTTTTGTATTATTTCTAGGAGATGTTGAAGATCTTCATAGAACTGATTCACTTCGGTCTCTTTAGCATCAGTGGTTAGAGAACTTGCTTGTGTTTCTGTGACCTTGAAGAGTTTGTCTTAGATTTGAACAAAAATCACTTGATATCCACAGTAGCATATGTAGTGATCATGTGAATCAAATTCAGCCATTCCCTTCCATTTGTGTTCACTGACACTTAAGATGTAGATGTTTAATCTTTGTATCTACTATTTGACCGTATCCAACTTATCTTGGTCATAGATCTTACATCCCAAATTCTTAAGCCATATTTATCTTTATAATATCAGCCCTTTTTTGTCACTAGATGCACTCACAGCGTGGCTTCTCTTCAAGTTTGGCCCAACCATTCCATTAGTACTAGAGATTCTTGTAGTTGTCCTCCATTCTTCCCCCGGAGCATATTGGACACCTGATCCAAGGGCTCATCTTCCAGTGTCATTTCTTTTATCACTACATTGTTATGGAAGGAGGGGATTCTATAACAATGAAATTATTTCCTGTGTTTTGGAGAATTACTCAGAATGGACAGCTCAGAGGAGAGAACAGCCCCCCCAAAAAACCAGGTGGATAGTATTTTTTATCATGGGGCCTTCATAATTGTCTTGGATCACTATATTGCTGAGAAGCAATACCAGTTCATCATACTATATTGTTGTGACTGTATACAATGTTGTCTTGGTTCTACTCACTTCAATTTCTACCAGTTCATGTAAATCTTTCCTGGTTTTCTAAAATTATCCTGCTTGGCATGTCTTATACCACATAATAAGCTGTTACAATGAGATATCACATCCTGTTCAGCCATTCCCCAATCCATGGGCATACCCTTACCAAATCTTAGCCACCAAAAAGAGCTATTGTAAATAATTTATGCAATAATTCTTTCCGCCCCCATTTTTGTTAAATTTCTGTTGGATACAAGCCAAATAGTGTCACTGTCAGATCAAAGGTTGCAAAGTTTTATATATTTTATATTTATTTATTTATATTCATATATTTTATATATTTATATTGCTCTGCAGAATAGTTGGATCAGTTCACAACTCTACCAACATATATTATTGTCCTAGTTTTCCCATATCCCCTCCTACATTTATTATTTTCCTATTATTTTTTCATATTAGACAATATGATAAGTGTCAGGTAATACCTCAGAGATGTTTTAATTTGCATTTATCTAACCAGTAGTGATTTAGAAGTTTTTATGAGTACAGATAGTTTTGATTTCTTTATCTGAAAACTGCCTCTTCATGTCGTTTGACCATTTATCAACTGAGGAATTCCTAGTATTCTTATAACCGTAACCCTACATACTTGACAAATGAAGTCTTTATCATAGATACTCATTATAATTTTTTATACTACTTTTGTGTTTTTCTTCTAATTCTGGTTGCACTGGTTTTGGTTTTACGAAAACTTTTCATTTTTATAGAGTCAAAATCATGCATGTTACGTTTTGTAATGCTCTCTATATCTTGTTTCATGTTAAATTCTTCCATTCTCCATAGATTTAACAGTTAATTATTTCATGCTTTTCTACTTGCCTACTAGTATTAGCATCTTTGAATAAATATGTATACATTTTGACCTTCATATGGTATACAGTGTGAAATGTATGTCTGTAACTAGTTTCTGTTGTATTATTTTCCAGTGTTCCCAGCAGTTTTTATCAAATAATGCATTTATGTCCAAAAAGCTTAAATCTTTGGGTTTGTTAAACAATAGATTTGCTATAGTCATTTACTACAATGTCTTGTATACCTAATCTATTCTACTGTTCCACCAGTTTATTTCTTAACTAGGGACAAAGTGTTTTGATAATTACCATTTCATAATGTAATTGGAAATCAGGTATGACTAGGTCACCTGCCTCCACATTAAAAAAAAAAAAATTAATGTCCTGGTTATTCTTGAGCTTTCATTCTTCCAACTGAATTTTTTCCAGCTCTATTAAATAATTGCTGGTATGGTAATAAGTAAATTAATTTAGGTAGAAATGTCAGTTTTGTTGTGTTGGATCATCTCTTAATAGTCATTAAAGTGATCTTTGTTTTCCAGACTTTTCAGCACTCTGGGCAACCTCTAATTTCTGGTTCATCAGACAAAGAGATCTGAAAGATCTTGCTCTGGCCACTAAGATTTTATTCATCAACAATTCCTTTGGGATTTCATGGTTCAAAGTGAAATTGTAATGTTAGATTTATCTGGAGAAGCATCTGAGAACTTTTATATCTTTCAAGTAGTTTAGAATAGGTTTATCATGTACTTGAACCATATTTGTTGTAGGCTGTGAATCAGAGAACTGGAAGCAGGAGAGGAAGAGGGAAGAGGAGTAACTGGAGGAAGAGAGGGAGCACCCAGAGCAAATGGCACTAAAAAAAAATATTCCATTAATGTATGGGTTCGACTAGATGGCTGCTTCTCTTCCCCTTTGCCTCTCTTATTTTGCAATGCTAGAGCTCTCAGAAGAGCAACTTGTGTTAAAGGAAGAAGAGAAGAAGGAATCAAGGAAAAAATCTGAAGCATAGAAGATGATGAATATAAAGGGAAGGATAGAGATTTTCAGGCTGAAGCTGGAAAGAGAAGTACTCAAGGCTGTCACATATGGTGTCCAACCACTCTTCCAGGAGAACCCTGAATATCTGGGATATGGGAGGAGATGTTAACATTTCTAGTGTGTGGAACACCACACTCTCTAGAAGATCTCTGAACTAGTTGTTCAGCCACATTGAAGATATTAGAGTCTCCTAATTCTGTCCTTTGCTTGCCTTTCCCCTCCATTTTCCCTATGTTATCTGGGCCCATTTTGAGTTTTAGTACAGATTCTCTGTGACGTGTCCTTATTTGCATTTTCTGCACTCTTTGTTAATTAGTGTATTTCCAGAGCATCTTCATCTACTTCTTCTGATCATAGTCCCTTTACTTCTAGTCAATCAAATGAAACATTTCATAAGCACTCAGTTTGCCCCTAGAATTTTCCCTCTGTATCCTTCCTTTATATTGAAGTTCCACTCCCTCCAGAATAGACATGCCTTCTATTGTATACTTCTCTTTCCCATACTTTTCAATCAAAACGTATTATAATTTGAGTTACAAACTCCTGCCATACACACTATTATCTGTTCTTTATTTGAATGCCATCCTCAGCCAGGATATTGTCATGCCTTTATTCTGAGCTACTGCCTAAGAAATGCTTATTCCCTTTCTTTTCCTCTTTTTCCTTATTGCTAAGTAAATGACTATATTTGATATCTAATAGTTTCATTATTGTGAGTAGCTCCTTTGTATTAATAGAAAGACATTGGCAAGGACTCAAAAACGAAAGTCATGAATTCAGAAATTATTTTCTCCACAAAAAGAATCACGTGTACAATTTGGACCAAATCTAAGTGTAACTCCAATTCTGAGGTGGTTTTTCTATGAGAACCAGGATCTGATATTATGAGAGTATTTAGGGAAAAGCAATCTAGCCCAGAGAATAGATGTTGCCATGATCACAGCAGAAGTATGCAAAGTTACCAACATGAGTGATCCACTCTACTGAGTAGTTACATGCAGCTGGGGAAATAGTAGAAACAGTTTCCCCAGTAGCAGCAACTGCCAGAGATAATTTAATCAGCCAGCCAAAAAGGATTTATTAAGTACCTACTATGTGCTAGCACAGTTGTAAAGACTAGGGCTATAAGAAATGGATGGAGAAAGCAGCTCCAAAAAATGGTCAAATGTTCTGCTAGAGATGCTTCATGAGGAAGGAAAATGGATGTGCTAACCATGCAATGTTCCAATTTCTCTTTCAGATCCTTTATGTTGCCAGGAATCCAAGGGATGCCCTTGTATCTTTATACCATTATAAAAATCATGTCCCATATTACCCTTTATACTCAACTTTTGAGCATTTCTTTGAAGAGTTCCTGCAGGGAAAAGGTGAGTGAAGAAGGAATGATGGAACTACATCCTTATCACTTTTCCCTATATTTATCCGACACCCTTTTGCCATCATAAAGAAAATCCCTATTTTCTTGATATCCTTTCATTTCCTGGGAAGCATATTCCTTCCAACAGCTCAGCAATATAGAGAGGGCAATGACTACCTCCCCCACCTTAGAGAAGTGTTAGAAGTGAGGACTGCAAAAGGGATTTTTTCAAGACTATATGACTAAGAAATTTGCAGAGCTTGAAATATAAATCATTTAAGTTCCTCTACTTCCTCCACAGAGAAGTTTTAATGTCATTTACTTCAGGGGCCAACCTAGCTTTTTGTCTTGCTGAGAACTCTCAAGTTAAGGCCACTAACTGAACCACATTCTTGGTTGTACTTGTGACTTCCCTGGGCTCTTCTCCTAGCTAACCTTCTCTTGGATGACATTTTACTGTGATTAGGAATCAAGCTCCCTCTCTACTCCCAACCCTACCCTCCCTCCCAGACACACACTGTAAGGTAAGAGCAGAACTTCTTTGTCTATGTCTCTCATTCTGACAAGCATCTAGGGCAGAGTAAGCACCTTATCAGTCTGAAACAGAAATAACCTGGGCTCCCATTTCTCCTTTCCCATTCATTTCCAGTTCCATATGGGTCCTGGTTTGACCACATCAAAGGATGGCTACCCATGAGAAATTCAGAGAAGTTTTTATTCCTAACCTATGAGGAACTTCTTCAAGTAAGGTCCCTGTCCTTTTCCCTTTTCATCTTTCCAGGGGTCCCCATTAATGTTATTGCCTTCCCTTTTGGAAAAGGCTTCCTGTAGAAGGTAGGATTTCCATTGGGATTTTTTAAAAGCCAGGGAAGTCAGACAGAATGGACACTGATGAATTTTCCAAGCATGGGGGAAAGTCAGAACAAATGCCCCAAACTAAGACATGGAGGCTCTTCTTCATCAGTGACTGACATTGGGTCAAGAAGGAGGGGAAAGCAGCCACAAACATCTAGGAATAGGACGGAGCACACAGACCTAAGGAGAAAGCTGGAGTATCAACCCAGCATGTCAGAAACTGCATCAACAGAGCAGCTGAGAAAGAGAAAGGAGGAATGAGTCCCAGTTCAGGGAGGCCGGACTCTATATGCCAGTGTTTGGTTCTGAAGGCACCAACATATAGTGCAGTAACTTATTTATCAAAAAACAAACAAACAAACCATTAAGTCTTCTTTACAGTAGCTGCCAGTTCTGATCCTGGATCCATTCTCTGGTCTAGTCAGATCCCCTCACTGGGAATCTCTTCCAGGGAGAGCCTTGCATTTATCAAGAGTTCTTTGCAGGATATCTCCATATCTGTCAGATTTTCTCTATGTGGTTTGGAAGCTTTGTGGGAAGAGCTCCCAGAATCCTGAATAAGAAGGACCTCTTTTCTCCTTCCCAGGAATCTCTTGAGTTTTCCTGTAACCAACCTCCATATCTACTTTCTTTCCTGTTTGATCTCCCTTCTTTCCTTTTTTTATGGTTTTGTTCATCCCTTATCTCTTTCTTCCTTTATCTTCCTTCTCTTCATCTAATCTTTTTCTTCCCTCTTCATTTCTTAGTTTTTAAAAAATTTCCTCAGAGATCTCTTGCATTCTTCCCTATGACCTTACCCTGCTGGTTTTATTGTCCCTATTTTCTGTAATCCCTTTTCCCTCTCTCCTTCCTCTCCTCAACCACTCCATCTCTTTAATAACATATATTTTTCCTTTCCCCATCTACTCAGTGTCCCTTAACTTCCCCTTCAAACTCTTCTTCCAACTTACTCTTTCTTCCTTTTCCCCTTCATATCTTCTTTCTGTTTTCTTTCTCTTTGTGTCTTTTTCCTGTTTTCTCTTCCTATCTCTTTTCTTTTACCTCCTCTTCTACCTTTTTCATTCTTTTTCACTTCTTTCTGTTTTCTTTTTTCCTTTTACTCCAAAATCTTTTCCTTTTTTTCCATTTTCTTTAATTCCATCTCTTCTTCCAATTTTTTCTTTTCTTTCTCTCTCTACATTTTTGTCCCTATTTTCTTTTCCTTTTTCTTTCCCTCCATCTCTTCTTTCTGTTCTCTCTTTCTTCATTTCTTTTTCTTCAACTCTTCTTTCTATTTTTATTTAATTTCTTTCTTTTTCTCCATCTCACCTATTTGCTGTTTCTTCCTTTTTTCTTTGCCTTTATTTTTCCTGCTTTTTTCCTGTTCTCTTTTAGTCTAGCTCTTCTGTTTTCTTTTCTATTTTCTCCTCATCTGTCCCTACTGTTTTCTTCTTCTTTTTTTTATTTGCTTCAATTCTTCTCTTTTCTTCTGTTCTTTATCTCCACCTCCCATACTAGCTCTTCATCCACTCACCATAATTTCTTATTTTACCCCCCTGTTCTCTTCCTTACTCTACCTTCAAATTTTCTTCCTTCTCTTTTTCTCTACTTGATTGCCTTTGCATTCCTGCTTCAGCTCTTCTCTTCCTTCTCATTCCCACTACTCCCTATGACTGACTTCAATGTCTTTTCTCCTTGTACTTAGTGCTTTCACTCTTTCCCTCACATCTTTCTTTCTTCTTTCTCTCTTCATCTAAAATCCGTGTTTCTTCTTCTCTTACACTTTTGCCCTCTCCCTTTCCCTCCTTTTCTTTTTCATCCCACTATTATAAGTTGTTGTATTTTTTCCTAGAATCTTAAGGTCAATGTGGAAAAATTTTGCCAATTCTTGGGCAAGGAGCTGAGTGAGGAAGAAATTAATTCAGTCGTGAAGAATGCTTCCTTCCAAGTAATGAAAAACCACATCCTGGAAAACAAAGAACCGATATTTATACAAAATATGGAATATGTCAAAATTATGATCATGAGAAAAGGTGAGAAGCAATGTTGTAGGACCACAAAAGAGTTAAGTAGGTGGTTAACCCCCCATCCCAGTTGACATCTAGGCACTCAGAAATAGAATCAGAGAAGGTGTGAATCACAAAACAGTAGCACAGAAAAGAGGCAGCCAAAGAATTTGTCCCATTAATGTAATAACCTGTAGTATACTTTTATGCAATGACACACTCAGAGATGGAATGCATGAGTTTCCAAGAAAATCTCTCCCAAGTTTTCCTTCATCTGAGGAAAACCAAGCAGAGGAGCAGTAAGAGGAAGAGGCAAGTCTCCCTGTCAATACTGCTTGAATAATGAATGATGAAGAGAAGAACTCACTGGTTACAGGGGAGGGATGCTATCCCATAAATATCAGTCACTGCAGTCTACCCATGTCTCCTTCCTGACCCAAGGAGGAAAGGGAGAAGGGGATGGGAAAAAATGATCACTAAGGACATGACCCCAGCACCTGTTGTTCTATATGTGACAGGAATCTGTGGAGACTGGAAAAACCACTTCACAGTGACTCAAATGGAAACATTCAATAAGCTGTACCAAGAGAAGATGAAGGGGATGAACCAGGATCTGTTCCCATGGGATCAATGCTGAGATGGAGATCATCTGGTATTCTCTGATTCACCCATATATGATTAACAAATGACAATTCTGTCTCTTCCTTTGCATTCCTCTTCTACTTTTACTCTCTTCCTGCTATAACTAGCAGAAAGAAAATTAGAATTGAGACACAGGCATCCATGCTGCTTCCCAAAGGAAAGCTTCCAGTGTGGGTCCCTTACTCAGCATGCTAATTATACTTTTGACCAACATGCATTAGATATTATTTTGGAAAGATCCTTTTAAGCCTGTGATTTAAACATAAACAAATGCTGAATGTTGTAGGCTTAATGTTCTACCTGTTGAGATGATGGTGACTATAATCATTTCTCAACAAATTCATAATGCTAAGAGATTATGTAATACTAAATAATGCTTGCCTTGATGAAATAAATTTAATGACTCCAACCTGGTCATGAAGAATAGTTTGCAAAATGAGATATTTTTTCCATCCCCATTGATCCATTGGTTTCTGGAATATTTCTAGCTTAATATAACAACAGGATGTCCTTATAGTTAAGCAAAGCTGCTTTTGTGACCTGTGAAATGCAACAAAGGATAAATTACATATAAAGAAAGATGGTGAGGAGACTTTTTTTTTTGCAAATATTTTTTTCCTTTCCCCATCTGCTGAAATACTTTAAAGGAAAGGTAAAACAAGAAAGCTGTCCACCTACATTGACCAAAGTTGAGTCTATAGAGAATTACAGCCAGGTCCTGGTTGGTGTGTATAATGAATCTCATAAATGTGCACATGATTCACATTCACATTGTATTTTTCCACTGGGCTCTAGCCAGAGGACATATGTTTCATAATAATAACTCGAATAATGACACTTAGAAGGCATAGGACTCCTTTGTGGAATCCACCATTTATATTAATTAACTGAAGCCCAAATTTAGGAAAAACAATAGAGGGTGAGTTACTGAGGAATTCAGAGGAAACAAAATTGAAGAAAGGAGTGAAAGCCACGCTATCCCATGTCCATAAATAAAATTTAAAGTATCGGTATCAAGATGATGAGTTAACCTAATATAATAAATTAATTTTGAAAAAAAATAATGAAACATTAATGATTGAGAATTTAAGCCCTCAGTCTATGTCAGGCACTTTTCTAAGTGCTAGAGTTACAAATATAAAAAGCAATACAGCCCCTGTACAGAAAGTTCACATTTCAATAGGGGAAACCAGGTGTGTTTAGAAGTTCTCTAGGGTTATTTGTGTCTCCTCCTCGCTTTGGTTTTTGGAGAAGCATCTGGATGTCTCTGTTCCTCCTCTCCAGTATTGCCTGTCCTCAAGGATTGTAGGGTATGCCAGTGGTGTGTCAAATCTGATACTTGTTAAGATTCTCATAAAGTACTAAAACAGTCAAATTGATAGAGACAATAGTTTTCTCATTTAGCTTGGTTCAGTGTGATTGATCTGACCCTACAAGGAGATGTTATGGGCCAGAACTTGAAACAAGGTACTAAGTGGAATTGAGAAGACAATGTTTAAATCTAGTTTAGCATTGATTTAATCCTACAACAAATAATGGTTTCCTAGTGAGGTAATGACTGATGTGTACTCAGTGTACGGCACATAAGAAGAATCTTTCAGGGTAAGACACACAAGCCCACTAAAGGATACAAGACCACTCTCAGAGGCAGAGACAGATTCATTCCGTTTTCCACCTTTGTGCTGGCTGGAGGCTCAAGTGGAGGAGATAAGATTTTGATGGAGACAATAAAAGATTTGGATTTTAATTCCTGGCTGCATTTGGGGTGATTAAACTGAACTGAAAGTAAGGCTACCTCCAGAAGCTCCCCCAAGAAATCTGCTCCTAGAGAACATTACATTTAGAGAAGATAACATCTAAATGTTTAGAAGTATATGCAGAGGGACAGCTAGGTGGCACAGTGGATAGATAGAGCACAAGCCCTGAAGTCAGGAGGACATGAGTTCAGATCTGGTCTCAGACACTTCAGAGTTCCCAGCTGTGTGACCCTGGGCAAGTCACTTAACCTCAGTTGCCTCAGGAAAAAAAAGAAAAAGCATATGCAGGTCCATTGTCTGTTTTTATTGCTTGGTGCACACCCATAATTGCAAATGCTTGTATGAGGAATTCAGTGATCACTTGGGCTGCCTCTTTTGCTGCTGGTATTGCAAAAGTGAATCCTGAAAAGGTGTCTACCACAACGTGGATAAAAGACACATGACCAAAAGATTTGTAATGGGTCACATCCATTTGCCAAGTTTCAGTGGGTCTCAAACCACGAGGATTCTTCCCTGGAGGGAGTGTAGGAGCATGGAAAGGAAGGCTAGCTGGACAGGCTTTTACTATGCTCCTGGCTTCCTCTTTTGTTATCCCAAATTGCAAATGTAAAGCTGGAGAAGCCTCAGGATAATTAGAATGAGATTCTTGGGCAAGCTGAAATAGGGGAATATTGGCTAACATGGTGAGAAGACAAGCTGCCTTTGAGTTTCCAAGAAAAATAGTTCCTAGAATAGCAGTATGAGAGTGATAGTGGAAGAGGTAATACTTACCTGGATGTTTTCTCACTTGCTCTTAAAGTTCCTTTAAAAAGTTGAAATATGGTAGAGGCTACAATTTTATCTGGGATGTGGCAATTCTTTGTACCACACCTACTGAATAGGTGGACTCAGATAGTATATTTATATCTCCTGGATAATAAGTAAGAGCTAGAATGATTGTATACAATTCCTTCTGCTGAGTGGACTGAAAAGAAGTTCTGACTACTCTTTTCTTCAAAATTTTTTCTTCAAAAATCCATGGCTAATAATGTAATAACGGGGTTATCTTTAAGAGAGACCCGTGTGTAAAATTTGGAACTGTGCCCAATAAAATTAGCCAGCCTACATGAATTATCCCAGGTAATTGTATTATTCATTTAACAGCCTTTAAAGAGATTCTAGCCACAAGCACTGGGTAAGGAGTAAGGCTTTGTTCTGGTTGTGCTGGGAGGTTCACCCACTCTATCACACTCTCTCCTTGATGAAGGACTGCTGTGGGTGCCTCTTGTGTGGCAAAAACTGATATTTCCAAGGGTTTTTGAGAGACTCTTTCAACCACATTGGATAAGCCAGTTCAACTTCTCTCAGTTCAATCCCTCTTGGGCTTCTTTTGTAAGCAGGTGGGGTCTGTCTAAAGCAGTGACTCCCCTTAAAAGGTCATATAATGGTTGTAATTGATAAGTAGTTAAGCCTAACACCGGACACATCCATTGGATATCTCCTATCAATTTCTGAAAGTCATTTAAGGTGTTCAACTTTTCTGTTCCTAAAGAAAGTTTTTGTACCATTGTCTTGGATTATATTTCATACCCTAAATATTGAAAAGGAACATGTTTTTGAATTTTTCTGGGGCTGTATACAATTGGTAGTTCCTGAGTGTTCTGTGGTTTTTGTAGGCTTCCTTTTAACATTTGCTCCGCAGGGCCATACTCCAAGATATCATCTGTGTAATGTACTAACATAACTTTTGGAAATGCTTTTCTTACTAGAGTAAGAGCAGCAGCCACATACATTTGACACACGGTAGGGCTATTTTTCATTCCGTATGGCAAACATATCCATTCAAATCTTTTATAAGGCTTGGCTAAATTAATGCTGGACACTGAAAAGGCAAAATATTTTATATTCTCTGTCTGGATCCTACCACTGTGGGCAGCCAGGGGTCTTACCAGAGGAACAGGAAAGACAAGACAGCTTTATTGCCAATCAGTTACATGTTCAGGAGCTTCTCCTCCCCCTCTCTCCCTATTTCCATTCTTTATACCCCTATAGCCCTCAATGCCCCATATAATCCTAAAGAACTGTAGCCAAGTTACAGCTGGGGAGGGTCTCCTCAGATCTTTGTGCTCACTCCTGCATATTCATCACTGTCAAGGTATTCTCATGCATGACAGCAAACACTCTGAGATCCTTAGCAATGGTCAATAATCACAGTCTCAGTTTGATGGAAAACAGGCCCTGAGTACATGCACAATGAGTTCTGGAAGTACCACCAGCAGTTCTGCCTGTACCCATTCTTAGTCAATGCTGTTATCCATCAACCTGATAAGTTGACCCTGCACTAATTCAGCTTGGTATTTTCTCATTTTCTCAGGCTGTCTTAACAATGCTCCTTATCCAGAGGGATAGAATAGAAACAATCCTTAATGTGTATAACCCAAAAAGGTCATTCCTTAGGCAACTGAGTAGGAGATGGAAGCCCAGGCTGAAGAGTTCCCATAGCTTCCATCTGTTCATTCACTTTTCTTAAATCAGTCAACATCCTCCATTTTCCAGATTTCTTTTATACAGCAAAATACAAGGGGATTCCAAGGCCTTAGAGAAGGTTGTAAGTGTCCTTGGTCAGGTTCCTCCTGTCCTATATCTAATAAGGCCTGAGTTTTTCCCCTGGGTAAGGGCCACTGTTCTACCCACTGGTATATCAATTTTCTTCTCTTTTGTCTTGCTAGAAGACATAGGAAGGCAAAACTGTGCTGGAGGTGCCCAGGGTGTCACTGCCCCTCTGTCACCTCCTTCTCCCATCCATGTAGGTGGAGTTGAGGGAGTTGTTATCAGAAAGCAGAGGATACCCCAAGGGCATATGCTTGGCCTTAGGCAGAAGTAAGGAAGGCTGAGAAACTGAGAAGCGCCCCGCCCCTCAAACTTCTCAGCACAGTCCTTATCTCCCTTCTGGCCCAACTCACCATGCTCCTCCAACTTCCCAGCCCAAATACAAATAACATAAATAAGCAAAATACTCTAAAAGACTCAGAGCGTTCTCAGAGCCTCAGAGTGCAGACACAGCACAGCCATCGCTGTCCTGTTAGAGGCTCTCTGCTGTGCTACCCCCAGTCTGTAGAGGAAGCCCATTAACACCATCCAGCCCCATCCCCCCCAAAACAGACCAATTGTTTCTCTTGTCAATTTGTTTTCTTCCATTCAGCTCTTGACAAAATGAACAAAAAATTCAAAAGGGCTCTAACCATTGACAGCTTCTGTATGGAGAGAGAGCAGACTTCAAGTACTGAGGAGACTAAAAACAGACTGTCCCCAGAGGACTCCCCTAAGGGGGATATGATCTTCTCCTCAATACAAAAGAATCTCATAGAGGAAATCAAAAAGGCTCTCACAAGAGAGCTAGAAGAGAAATGGGAAAAGGAGAGGGAAGCTTGGAAAGAGAGCCTGGAGAAGTCATCCAGAGTGGATAAAGAGATCAAATCATTGAGAAATAAAATTAGTAAATTAGAAAATGCAAACAACTCCATGGAAAACAGGATTAGTGAGCTGGATAAAGAAAACAGCTCTCTAAAAAATAAAATGGATAAAATGGAAAAAAATTCCATAGAAGATAAAAACACAATTGGACAATTACAAAAAGATATAAAAAAAGTGAGTGAAGAAAATACATCATTGAAAATTAGACTTGAACAAGTAGAAATGAATGACTCAAGGAGAAACCAAGAGGTAGACAAGCAAAACCAGAGAAATGAAACAATTGAAAAGAATGTCAAGTACCTTATTAGAAAGACAACAGACCTGGAAAACAGATCCAGGAGAGACAATTTGAGAATAATTGGACTCCCTGAAAAATGTGAGGAAAAAAAGAGCTTGGACACTATTTTCGAGGAAATTATCAAAAAGAACTGCCCAGACGTTTTGGAAACAGGGTAATATAGACATTGAAAAAATTCATCGATCACCTACTGAAAGGGACCCTAAAATCAAAATGCCAAGAAATATAGTGGCCAAGTTAAAGAACCATCAGACAAAGGAAAAAATATTGGAAGCTGCTAGAAAAAAGCAATTCAGATATGGAGGATCCACAATAAGGATAACCCAGGATCTAGCAGCGTCCACATTAAAAGAACGAAGGGCCTGGAACATGATATTCTGAAAGGCTAAGGAACTTGGTATGCAGCCAAGAATAACTTACCCAGCAGAAATGAGCATTGTTTTCCAGGGAAGAAGATGGACATTTAATGAAATAAATGAATTCCATCTATTTTTGATGAAAAAACCAGACCTACATAAAAGGTTTGATCTTCAAATACAGAACTCAAGAGATTTCTAAAAAGGTAAAAAGAAATCTTGAGAACTATACTTCTGCCATAAAAATATGTAAAGAACATATGTATAATTTGTCCTAGAAACTAAAGGTGGAAAGGAAATTATATCATAAAAAGGTGTAAAGTGGTGGTACTACATCTCATGAAGAGGCAAAGGTAACCTATTATATCTGAGAGAAAGAAAGGAGGGAGATGACATAGTGTGTATTAATAGACATATTCGATTTATGGTGAAACTTCTTCCACTTCATTGAAAAGTGAGAGGGAAGGAGTAAGCTAAGGGGAAGGGAATACAGAAATTTCGAGGAAAAGGGGTAAAATAAGGGGAGGAACTTTAAGGTGGAGGAGGGATCCTAAAAAGGGAGGGCTGTGAAAAGCAAGTGGTGTTCACAAGTTTAATAGTGGGTAGGGGGGTAAGAGAGAAGGAAAACGGAAAAGCATAAGCAGGGGTTAATAGGATGGCAAGCAATATAGATATAGAATTAGTCCTTCTAACTATATATGTGAATGGAGCAAACTGCCTCATAAAGAGGAAGCAGTTAGCAGACTGGATTAAAAGTCAGAATCCTACTATATGTTGTTTACCTGAAACAGGGTGAGACATTCAAACTAAAAGTAAAAGGGTGGAGCAGAATCTACTATGCTTCAGGCAAAACCAAAAAAGCAGGGGTAGCCATCCTCATCTCAGATCAAGCAAAACCAAAAATTGATCTAATTAAAAGATAAGGAAGGGCATTATATCCTGCTAAAGGGTAGCATCAATAATGAAGCAGTATCAATATTAAATATATATGCACCAAGTGATGCAGCATCTAAATTCTTAAAAGAGAAATTAAGAGAGCTGTAAGAAGAAATAGACAGCAAAACTATAATAGTGGGAGATCTCAACCTTGCACTCTCAGAATTAGATAAATCAAACCACAAAATAAATAAGAAAGAAGTCAAAGAGGTAAATAGAATACTAGAAAGTTTGATATGATAGATCTTTGGCAAAAGCTAAATGGAGACAGAAAGGAGTATACTTTCTTCTCAGCAATTCATGGAACCTATACAAAAATTGATCATATACTAGGGCATAAAAACCTCAAAATCAAATGCAGTAAGGCAGAAATAGTAAATGCATCCTTTTCAGACCACAATGCAATCAAAATTACATTTAATAAAAAGCCAGGGGAAAATAGACCAAAAAATAATTGGAAACTAAATAATCTTATACTAAAGAATGATTGGGTAAAACAGGAAATCATAGATATAATTAATAACTTCACTCAAGAAAATGACAATAATGAGACATCATACCAAAATGTGTGGGATACAGCCAAAGCAGTAATAAGGGGAAGTTTTATATCTCTACAGGCCTACTTGCATAAAATAGAGAGAGGGCCAACGAATTGGGCTTACAACTAAACTTACTAGAAAAGGAACAAATTAAAAACCCCCAGACAAACACAAAACTTGAAATTCAAAAAAATAAAAGGTGAGATTAATAAAATTGAAAGTAAAAAAAAACCTATTGAATTAATTAATAAAACTAAGAGTTGGTTCTATGAAAAAACCAACAAAATAGACAAACCCTTAGTAAACCTGATTAAAAAAAGGAAATAGAAAAAGCAAATTATTAGTCTTGAAAATGAAAAGGGAGAACTCACCACTAATGAAGAGGAAATTAGAACAATAGTTAGGAGCTACTTTGCTCAAATTTATGCCAATAAATTCGATAACTTAAATGAAATGGAAGAATACCTTCAAAAATATAGCTTGCCCAGATTAAGAGGAAGAAGTAAGTAGTCTAAATAGTCCCATCTCAGAAAAAGAAATAGAACAAGCTTTTAACCAACTTCCTAAGAAAAAATCCCCAGGACCAGATGGATTTACATGTGAATTCTACTAAACATTTAAAGAACAACTAACTTCAATGCTATATAAACTATTTGAAAAAATAGGGATTGAAGGAGTCCTACCAAATTCCTTTTATGACACAGACATGGTACTGATACCTAAACCAGGTAGATCAAAAACTGAGAAAGAAAATTATAGACCAATTTCCTTAATGAACATTGATGCTAAAATCTTAAATAAGATATTGGCAATTAGTCTCAAGTGCTCCATTATCCAAGTGCATTTGCTCAGTTCTAGCCCATTACAAGTATCAATTAATGATTTTGTACAAGAAGAATTGAATACAAGAAGAAGAACCAAAAGGAAAAAAATATGGAACACCATGGATTTTTGTGTCATCCTTGTGCAGGGACCATGCCAGTTTGTATCATTCCAATTTTAGTATATGAGTTACCCATGTGCTAATAATAAGACCTAATAATAAGTAATAGATTAAAGTTATGAAATGGAAAGATTGATGTTGAAAAAGGACCTAACCTCCTTCACATTACAACTACGACAACAATCATGATAACCTTTCCTTTACAAGCCAGAAAAGGGGGGTGGTTCTTTAACCTTTCCCTCCCTTTGGCCAAAAGTGAGAAAAGTCAAGTTCTCCATTACATAATCACCCTGTCTCTTTTTACTATGAGGATGCATATTTCCAGAGTTGAAGCTCAGAAACCAAACTGTGTGCTGAGATCGGCAGAACAACAATTCTTTGCACTCTACATCTGGATAACCTCAGCCACAGAACACTCTGAGAATAATTCCACATCAGCACTGGCTGACTATTTGGACAAGCACCTGTAATCCCCATGCTCTATTCATGAGTCCTGCATGAAGGCAAATTTGTGCATTGTTGCTATTACCTCTCCATGGTCAGGGCTACTGCTCACTGTGTATTTATTGATATAAGTATTGAGATTTGCCCACTAAAGGGTATTTTCTCTAGAGAACCCAGAGCTCATGTGTCTTGTTTTCCTCTTTAAATGGAATAAAAAAAAGCTTTTTACTTATGGTCACTATTATCTTTGTGTTTTTATTTCATTATTAAGAGTTAACTGTGCTTGTGATAACCTATAGGAGCTCTCTGATTCTTTCAATGTTAATAGTTTGTTGCAGAGCTGCTGTGACTGTCTCATTTTGACAGCAGTGACACCCATAAAGGGCTGCTCTAAGGAACTTGGAGCTCTCTAAGGTACTGGTGATTCACTATGGCCAACCATCACCTCTCAGTCTGCTCTCTGCACAGGAACTCCAGAAACATAGACCTTGTATTCACAAAGGGAAAGACTGAAGGACTGACCATCTACTTCAGATTTTCTAGATCTTCAAGTAGACATTTCTGGTAACAAATGTGAAAGAGGCAGACTTGAATTCTGAACATTTCCTCTCAGAGGCTAGAAGATCTTTCTTGGCATTTATCCTCGACTGGTGGAATACTGGCTGGCTCAACAATCATTCAAACAGAAATGCCTAGATTCACTCCCAAGAACAAATCACCTTCAAGACTGCTGGAAAACTGCCTTGGAGGAGAGAGATGAGGCATGGCTATTTTGGTTCCAGGGGCAGAGTTAGAAAAGCTGATTTGGGCTGGGTGTCTGGAAACACTTTCTAACAACTAGTAGTATCCTGAGAAGACTTAACAAGAACAGAAGCAGAACCACATCCCCTTGAACTGTAAACACACTTTCCCCTCTGGAACCCTCAGCCTTGGGCAGAGTGGATTCAGGGTGTTTTTACTGCTACTCTCATTTCCTCTGACCAGATTCATTTGTGAATGTGGCAGACCTAATGGGTTTTAGCAACAGAAAGCCCTCTGTTCTGCCTCTCCTGCCAGAGGGACCATCTTGCATCATTTTGCACATAATAGGCAACTCTAGACAAAGGACATTATATGATCCTATATCACATATTCAGTTGCAAAGAGGACCTGGGAAAAGGCAAACCATTGATTTTATAAAGTGATTTAGATTTCCATTTCAGATAAAGAAATTGAATACATCATATATGAGTTTCCTAAAAACAAACAAACAAACAAACAACAACAACAACAAAAAAAACCAACACTAGGGCTAGGTAGATTTGCTGTTCTTCAGCGGTGATCTTTGTTAAAAGACATTCCATCTGGATCTTTAATCTCTTTATATAGGCATTATGTTCAAATGTATCCTTGAGCCTGATCCCGGAGTTACCTGGATCCATATTGCCTCTCTGCCTTCCCTCCTAAGTGGCGTTTCTACCAGATCTTTCAGAATCTTAATACTGAATATTAAATATTTTCAAAACCTGATACACGTTCAGGTGCCATTTGTAACATGCCCTTCTGGAAGTTACAATTACTAGTCTGTCCTAGGCCCAACAGAGTACCTTTGACCACTGACCTTTGCAGTGTCAACTCTACCCGGCTAGCCTCCTCTGAGGCCTTCAAAGATCTCTGGCCATGATCTCTTGAATGTATAGCTTAATAACCGGTAGCACGCTCAAAAACAGCCATGTGTAATCTTAAAAGCCTTTATTATACCTGCTAACATAATGCCCTGACTTGTTGGTTCTCTAGTGTACACCTGGTCAGAAGACCCACGTGTTCACTACCAAACTCTCTGGGCTATCCGGTTGGCTCAGGGAGCCAGGTTAAAGAGCATGACTGCTGTCTGAAGTGGGCTTATAAAGAGCCTGTGAGGTCACACACACAGCCAATGAGCAAGAGAGTCACCCATTACAAAGCTATCTCAGTATGGCCAAGATCCCACCTACAGGGCAGTGCTAATATCCACAGAGATTACTTCTGGGCCACTGGAATCTCCTGTTGCACTGTGTCCGCCCATGTAAAGGGCCCTTACAGGAATATGTTAAACAAAAATTTAAAAAAAAAAAAAAAGAAAAGAAAAAACAAAATGAAATTTTTTTAGTGGCAATCATTATTTATTGGGAACGTACTACTTTTGCTGTTAAACTGAAAAACAACTGTGGCTTGCCCTGAGATACAGGCAAGGGAACTTGTGGTGAAGGGTAAGGACTCTTAAAAGAGCCTTTGATTTGCTTTCAGTGATAGATCCTCATATATCTGTGTGAATGGTTATTAAACCAATGTTACCAGTTAAAGCTAAATGCCAAGAAGTATTCTCCAGCCTTTCAGAGGATATGCTCACAGTCCCAGTCTGCTTATATGAATATGATCCAGTCGTGGCTGAATTCAGCTCTGGGAAACCAAAAGCAAATGCTTCTTCAGTTTCTCCCCTTAGTCCTGCAACATCCATGATTTTCTGAAGGTCTCTGGCTACAGACCAGATTGAGTGAAGGAGGAGAGTCAGAAGGAGAACCAATAGCCTTACAGAGCTTCAAATTCCCCAGAACAGTCCTTCACAAGGTCACTTTCGGAATGCAGTGGCTTTCTTCTTCTTGGCCTTTGGTTACTCAACAGAAGACAGAGGATTTGTCATTTATCCAGAGCTGCTTATTATGGGTTGGTTAATGTAGGGTGGTCTCTCTATCAAGATAAGGAGAATGTAGGGGCTTTTGTGCTCAATGGGTTCACCCTCAAGTTCTGCCACATTGAGAAGTTTACCTGGGGGGACCATGCCAGGTAACATGGAGCCAACTCTCCACAAGGATAAATTCAACAATTCAGGGGATCATTGTACTTCTGCTCCTCCTATATCTTATTAGGAACTATTCCATTGGAAAAATTAATGGCTGATGATTGCTTATCAATAATAACCTGTAACCATAATTATAGTTGTTAGAAAATGTTTCTGGACATGTAGTCCCAATTACTCTTTGTATCTCTCTTCCACTCTATCCTTGAAGCTAAAACAAACAGATCTGACCTCTTTTTTTCCATGACACCTCTTCAGAAAGTTTAAAGACCTCTGTGCCATGGAAATTGACTTAGGATAAGGTCTTGTTTATCTAATATTTGTTGTTCTGAGCCCATGTGACCAAGGAACCTGTACCAAGAAATACTGTGACTGCTGTCTCTTTTCACAGGAAGATGCAGGGGATTTATATTACTTGGCTTTGTTCATTCTTATATCAGAAAAGTGAATCCCAAAGTTTTTAATCAATGGTTAATCAAGGGAGGATAGTTGACTGGAGAGGCAGAGTCAAGAAAACAGACACAAGAACAGAAGCAGCAGTGACAAAGATCCAGGAAAAATCTTATCACCTAACCAGAAGCCAACAGCCTACATGGAGAATCCCACAAAATTCCTTTTTTTCAAAGGAATCCCTTTCCTTCAAAGATATGATGTGGAATATATTCAATGGCTGCGGGATGAGTTTGAAATTCAGGATGAAGATGTAATAATAGTGAGCTACCCTAAATCAGGTAAGGAGCAGGGAAAGGAAACAGGACCTGGGGAAGGAGGCTACAAGAGATGAGCTTTCTTCTATTCCTCCACATTCCAGGCTCAGACCTCCGAGAAGGAAGAGACTTTAGACAGCAGGTAGCCCAGCCTTCTCATTGGTGACCAGAGATTCCTAAACTTTGGTGCACCCTGGCCTCTCTGGCAGGGAATTTGGTGAAGCTCATATACCCCTTTTCAGAATAAAAAGTTGAAATAATTAAACTAAGTTTTAAACTTTATTAAGAGATTGTTAAAAACAAAGTTGTCCCCCTCAATTTCATGGATCCTCTGTGTCTGTGGATAACTCTGGAGATTCATGGACCTCAGCTTAAGAACCTAAACTATAAACAGAGTGTCTTGGGACAAGTACAGTAGAGTGAGAATGATTCATTTTTGTGAGTTCAAATATACACTCAGATACTTCCTAGCTCTGTTTTCCTGGATAAATCATTTAGTCTTCTTTGCCTCAGTTTCCTCACCTGTAAAATAAGTTAGAGAATGAATAGCAAACCACTCCAATATCTTTGCCAAGAAAACCCCAAATGGTGTCAGGAAGTTTAAGATAGGACTTGAAAATTAAACATGAACAACATGAGCTGAGAAGGAAAGAAGCTGGCCAGGAGCCATAAGGCCACCAAAAAAGAAACAGAGAAGTCTTATAATCCTGACACCATGGTCCCCCTTTGCTTGTGCTTGTCTCTCAGGAATGTGTCCTGATCCTCTTTAAAGGAAGGAGTGTTTGAGGCACCCCAGGAAGGCCAGGCCAGATTCATGCTCCTGTTCCCAGAGCTCAGTGTCACTGGTAGTCAGGGAAAGAGTAACTGGTAGGAAGACTGGAAAGGGATTATGCTCCAGAGAGACTTAAAACTGAGATAGCATTTGATGTTTCAGCAGAAGACTTTGGGAGAAGCAACATTCCAACCCAGGGCTTCCTGACTACATCCAATACTTCATTAACTCCAACACTCCAAGGTCTCTGGAAGGTCCCCTAGTTTGCATGGAAATGATACAACTGGGATTAGAACTCAAGTCAAGTCCTCAGACCCACAGGGCAAAGGAGCACTTGTACATATGCTGTGCTACAGCCCTGCTGACCCATCCCTAGAAATGCTCCCTGCTGCCCTCCTCCTATACCTTTGCTTATGCAGAACTCAAAACACAGAATGCACTTCCCATACCCATTTCTCTGGTAAAGTCAGGGACAGCTAGGTGGTGCAATGGATGGATCACCAGCTCTGAAGTCAGAAGAAATTGAGTGCAAATTTGGCCTCGGACACTTAACACTTCCTTAGGCAATTCACTCAATCCCAGTTGCCTCAGCAAAAATGCCAAATAAACAAATGAACAAAAAAACCCAAACTCTTTGGTGAAGTCTTATTCCTCCTTTATAGCTGAGAAATCTCTGCCTTAACTTCTCAATCCCATCAGGGATAGATCTTCCCATGACAGCTGGTTCTCTCTTAACATCTCTCATGCAAACTTCCAGGCAGGATTAGCTAGTGGGATGTTTCACAGAGTTGCACTGTCTGGGTCCACCTGACACCATTATAGTGAGCAGCATGAACTCTGGGAACACATGCTTATGTTTCCCAACTCTGATCAAAATAAACTGATACAACATACACTGTATATTAAGCTTATTTTGTGCTGGCCGGCTCCCCCAATGCCTGGAAGGTTCCCCTTCCTCATCTTGGTCTCTTACCTTCCCTGGCTTCCTGCAGGACTGAGCTCAATTATCATCTTCTACTAGAAGCTTTCCATGAAACTCCCAACTCCCTGCTCCTCCTCTCTGAGATCCCCCTGCATCCATTCTTTATGTCACTTATATGAACTCAGTTATTCACATTTTTGCTCCTACATTAGATTATGAGCCCCTTGTGGTAAGAGACTGAGTTTTTCCTTCCCTCTGATCCCCAGCCTTCAGCACAGGGTCTGGCATCCCATAAGTGCTCCAAAGATGCTGGTGGAATCGCCATAGGCTCTTTGGTGTAGCCATCCACCTCCCCAGGCACATTTGAATTTCATCTCAACTTAGTAAGTAGCACTCTCTCAGGTAGAGCTGGGGAGTCCTTTCCCCTCCTCCTGTGGAAGTTTTCCACTGGCTTGTTCAAATGTGGGCAAGACTGAAATCTGTGAAGTCTCTCCTGCCTCTCCTACCTATGATTCTGTGAATAAAATAATCATGACACCCTAACCCATCCTTTGTTTTTATTCCATGCAGGCACCCACTGGATGATAAACATCCTCAGCCTGATCTACTCAAAAGGGGACCCCACTTGGGTTAAATCTGTCCCTTATTGGAAACGTTGTCCCTGGATAGAGGTAAAATATAACATGGAAATGATCAAGAACAGGACAGACTCCGGTCTCTTCACTTCCCATCTCCCAGTCCAACTCTTCCCTAAGTCCTATTTCACCAGCAAGGCCAAGGTGAGCACATGCGGGCCCCAGTTGAAAGAGAAAGAAACAGATATCTAGGAGGTGGAAGGAGGATGGGACAGAGAGAGGCTGGAGCAACATTTCTGGTTCATATTTCATAGGAATTAGAGAATGGGAGGAAGCAGATGGAGGTTTCTCTCTGCTCTCCATGCTTTACACACTGCCTCATAATTCTCCTGCTTGGCTCTTCTGACTCTGTCACTGCTCACTTTTACCTCTGGTGAGGAAGGACAAAGGTTATGTGGAGGATAACATTCAGGATAGGAGCATGAAATAAAGAAGGGAAAGGAAAGAAAATGGAAGCATGAAGAGGATTTGTATAGGTTTGAAGAAATGCTGAAAACTGTATTGGAGATGGGGAAATTTGAAAGGAATTGAAAGGTTTCCTGATGATTTAGTAGTAGGAAGGGACTCAGAGAGACAGAAGAATTCTTCTTCCAATATCTAGTGGGCCAACATATATACAAGTGGTTAGGTTTTATTTGTTTGTTTGTTTGATGCTTGCTCCAAAGGAGAAAGCCAGGAGCAATGAGGAGATGGGACAAATAGGGTTAATTGGGGCTAAAAGGATCCCTTTGAGATGGTAAGTGGATTTTCTCCATTTCTACTTTCTCCTCATGTTCTATAATCAAGGATAATTTGATTATTTCTTGCACTATTGTGTCAAGGTTCCTTTTTGGTCACAGCTTTCAGGTAGCCTAATTATTCTTATATTTTCTCTTCTTAATGTGGTCTCCAGATCTGTTCTTCTAATATTTCACATTCTGTTCTATTTTTTTTCATCCTTTTCTATTTTATTTTGTTATTTCCTGGTCTCTTATAGCTTCACTGTCTTCCCCTTGCCCAATTTTAATTTTCAAAGAGTTATTTTCATATGTAAGACTATCTCCTTTTTCAAATGGTTACCTTTTTTCCCCACAATCTTCTTGTTTTTTCTTGGATTTTTTTTTGTTTGTTTTGTTTTGTTTTCTTTTTCTCAATGTCTCACATTTGATTTTCAAATTCTTTTTTGAGTTCTTTTATAAATTCTCTCTGGGCAGAGAAACATTTCAAAGAATTATACTACTCACTGGATATGCTGGTTTCTTCTTTTGCAGAGCCTTTTCTCAGCAGCACAGCTGCTGGTATTCTTAATCAGCAGAAGTTCCCTAGGTCTTCCAGTACTCAAAGCCCTAATTTCCCACACTGTCTTAGAGGTGAAATTTCCTGTGATTCTGACTGAGTCTCCAATCAAATTTACCTAGCCCCAGGGTTCTTTACTTGCTATTTCTGTGGAGCTATCCTAGAGTTGTTTGCATTTCATCTAAATTAAACTTCATCCTGGGGACTTTTTCCTCTTCTTCTGTTCTTAGGAGGAACACTACAAGTCTTTGTTTTTCTAAAGTTGATGTTCACTCTGAGGCACAAATTTGGGGAAAATCTGGAGAGCTTGAAATGTTTTGACTCATCTTCCCAGAGTCCTCCTACTAGCCTTATTTTTAGTAAGGCTTCCTAAAACCACTTGACTTCCTCCTCCAGAATGTCTAGCTCTAGATCAGTAGCCACATCATCCTGGTTATCAGTGATGGTAAGAGATGTCTTGTCTGCTTCTTTTGTGTATTCTCACCATCTTTTCTTAATCTCTTCTGCTCCTGTTAACCCCCTACCATTTTTATCTTCTATCTTGTCCATTTTCACATCAAACTTGCCCTTGAAATCTCTAATTTTCTTGAAGAGATCTCTTGCCTATCCTACTCTATTGTTTTCTTCTATATCTTTCCATTGCTCACTTAAGAAAACCTTCTTTTGTGTCCTTGCTATTCTCTGAAATTTTGCATTCATTTGGGCATATATTTAATTAACCTCTTTCCCTTCCATTTTCCTTCTTCCCTCAGCTGTTTGTAAAACTTCAGCAGACAACCATTTAGCTTTTTCACACTTCTTTTTATCTGGAATGCTTTGTCTTTGTGGCTGCCTCCCAAACAATATTTCAAACTTTTGTCCAGAGATATTTAGGCGCTCTGTATACCAGCTCTAATCCTTTTAATCAATTAACCTCCATTTCATATTCATGAATGATACAAATTAGTTCATACCTATAGGGTCAGATAGTTTCCCCCTCTCTCTTCCATTGAAATCTGAATTGTGCTACAAGAAGTTCAGGATCTGAGTCATAGTCAGCATTAGGTTTTATTTTAACTGACTACATAGCGTTTCTCCACGTTTGAATGCACAATATATAAAGAATGAGATTTCTATATTGACCATCAGGTGATATTCATGTTTAGAGGTTTTTTTTAGGTTGTTCAAAAGAAGTATTTACTGTGACCAATAAATTATTTGGACAAAACTCTTATTAGTCTCTGCCCTGATTTATTTTCTGTACCCAAACCAACCTTGCCTGTTATTCCAATTATTTTTAAGTTTCCTATTTTAACATTGCAATCCATTAATGAGTGGGTTTTTTGTATTATTTCTAGGAGATGTTGAAGATCTTCATAGAACTGATTCACTTTGGTCTCTTTAGCATCAGTGGTTAGAGAACTTGCTTGTGTTTCTGTGACCTTGAAGAGTTTGTCTTAGATTTGAACAAATATCACTTGATATCCACAGTAGCATATGTAGTGATCATGTGAATCAAATTCAGCCATTCCCTTCCATTTAAGTTCACTGACACCTAAGATGTGGATGTTTAATCATTCTGTCTCCTTTTTGACCATATCCAATTTTTGGTTCATGGCTTTTACATTTTGGGTTCTTGAGCAATATTTATCTTTATAATATCAGCCCTTTTTTGTCAGTAGATGCACTCACAGCTTGGCTTCCCTTTAAGTTTGGTCCAACCATTCCATTAGTACTAGAGATTCTTGTAGCTGTCCTCAATTTTTCCCCAGGAGCATGTTGGACACCTGAAACAAGGGCTCATCTTGCAGTGTCATCTCTTTTATCACTACATTGTTGTAGAAGGAAGGGATTCTGTAACTTAATGAAATTATGACCTTTGTTTTGAAGAATTACTCAAAATGAACAGTTCACGGGAGAGTTCTGACAATAGGTCATTCCCTGGAGAAAGAAATGAAAAACCACTTCAGTATCTCTGCTAAGAAAACATCATGGACAATACTAATACCATAAAAGAGATTTTTAAAATAAATTTTATAATAATAAATTTTGACAGTACATATGCATGGGTAATTTCTTTTACAACATTATCCCTTGTATTCATTTTTCCAAATTTTCCCCTCCCTTCCTCTACTCCCTCCCCCAGATGACAGGCAATCCCATACGTATTAATGTGTTACAGTATAACCTAGATACAATATATGTGTGTAAAACCAAATTTCTTGTTGCACGGTAAGAATTGGATTCCGAAGGTATAAGTAACCTGGGTAGAAAGACAACAGTGCAAACATTTTACGTTCAATTCCCAGTGTTCCTTCTCTGGGTGTAGCTGTTTTTGTCCATCATTGATCAACTGGAATTGAATTAGATCTTCTCTATGTTGAAGATATCCACTTCCATCAGAATACATCCTCATACAGTATCATTGTTGAAGTGTATAATGATCTCCTGGTTCTGCTCATTTCACTCAGCATCAGTTGATGTAAGTCTCTCCAAGCATCTCTGTATTCATCCTGCTGGTCATTTCTTACAGAACAATAATATTCCATAACATTCACATACCATAATTTGCCCAACCATTCTGCAATTGATGGACATCGGTTCATTTTCCAGTTTCCAGACACTACAAAAAGAGTTGCCACAAACATTTTTGCACATACAGTCCCCTTTCCCTTTAGTATTTCTTTGGGATATAAGCCCAGTAGCAGCACTGCTGGGTCAAAGGGTATGCACAGTTTGATAACTTTTTGGGCATAACTCCAGATTGCTCTCCAGAATGGTTGGATTCTTTCACAACTCCACCAACAATGCATCAGTGTCCCAGTTTTCCCACAGCCCCTCCAATATTCATCGTTATTTGTTCCTGTCATCTTAGCCAATCTGACAGGTGTGTAGTGGCATCTCTGAGCTGTCTTAATTTGCATTTCTCTGATCAATAGTGTTTTGGAATACTCTTTCATATGAGTGGAAATAGTTTCAACTTCATCATCTGAAAATTGTCTGTTCATATCCTTTGACCATTTATCAATTGGAGAATGGTTTGATTTCTTATAAATTAGAGTCAGTTCTCTCTATATTTTGGAAATGAGGCCTTTATCAGAACTTTTAACTGTAAAAATATTTTCCCAATTTGTTACTTCCCTTCTAATCTTGTTTGCATTAGTCTTGTTTATACAAAAGCTTTTTAATTTGATGTAATCAAAATCCTGTATTTTGTGATCAATAATGATCTCTAGTTCTCCTTTGGTCATAAATTCCTTCCTCCTCCACAAGGCTGAGAGGTAGACTATCCTATGTTCCTCTAATTTATTTATGATCTCATTCTTTATGCCTAAATCATGGACCCATCTTGATCTTATCTTGGTATATGGTGTTAAGTGTGGGTCCATATCTAATTTCTGCCATACTAATTTCCAGTTTTCCCAACAGTTTCACAAAAGAGATTTTAAATAGACTCATTTAAATTGATCATTTCATTCTGAGTCAGTTTATGAGGGAAAAAATGGAGAAAAAACTTGGGAAACATTTTTTCCCAGTTCAAACTGTTTGATATCTGTTTCAAAATTTAAAAATAACATTTTATTTTCCTCCAACTATGTGTAAACTACTTGTAACAATAATTTTTAGACATTCATTTATTTTTATTCAAATTTGACATCCAAATTTTTATCTCTCCTTCTTCTTACTCCTCCTTGAGGAAGAAAGCAATCTGATATAAATCATATGTACAATCATAAAAAAATTTCCTTTTTATATATTGATTGCAATAAAACAAATGAAAGAAAGAAGGAAAAAAACAAAGAAACAAAAAGAAGTAAGAAGAAAAAAGGAAGGAAAGAGGGAAGGAAGAAAAGAAGGAATGAAGGAAAGGAGGAAGGAAGGAAGAAAGAAAGGAAAATGTAATAAAGATGAAATGAATGAAAAAAAGAAATGAAGGAAGGGAGAAATAGTGTGTTTTAATCTGGTTTGAAAAAATCACTGGGACAGCTAGGTGGCATGGTGGGTAGAGCAACAGCCTTGAAATAGGAAGACCTGACTTCAAATCTGGTCTCAGACACTTAAGACTTCTTAGCTGTGTGACTCTGGGCAAGTCACTTAACCCCAATTGCCTCAACAAAAACAAACCATCATTACTTTCTCTAATGATGGATAATATTTTTATCATGAGTTCTTCATAATTATCTTGGATCATTATATTGCTGAGAAGCAATCTCAATTCATCATACTATATTGTTGTGACTATATACAACATTCTCTTGGTTCTACTCACTTCAATTTCTATTAGTTCATGTAAATTCTGGTTTTCTAAATATACTATTACAATCAGATGTAATTTCTGGTTCAACCATTCCCCAATTCATAGGCATATCTTTACCAATTCTTAGCCACCACAAAAGAACAGTTATAAATAATTTTGTACAAATAGATTATTTCCCCTTTTTTACCTCTGTTGGATACAGGCCAAATAATGTCACTGCCATACAAAGGGTGCAAAGTTTTATATTCTATTGAGAATTGTTCCAAATTGCTCTCCAGAATAGTGGGATGAATGCACAACTCTACCAACAATATAGTACTGTCCTAGTTTTCCCACATCCCCTCCTACATTTATTATTTTCCTATTAATCACATAAGACAAACTGATCAGTGTCAGGTGGTACCTCAGAGATGTTTTAATTTGCATTTATCTAATAAGTATTAATTTAGAAGTTATATGAGTACAGATAGTTTTGATTTGTTTGTTTGAAAGCTGCCAGTTCATATCCTTTGACCATTTATCAACTGAGGAATTACTAGTGTTCTTATAAATTTGTTATCTAAATACTTGAAAAATGAGGTCTTTATCATAGATACTCATAAATTTTTTTTCTAGTTTTGTGTTTTACTTCTAATTTTGGTTGCATTGGTTTTGTTTGTGCAAAACCTTTTCATTTTTGTGGAGTCAAAATTATGCATTTTTCATTTTGTAATGCTCTCTATATCTTGTTTCATGTTAAATTCTTCCATTCTCCATAGATTTGACAGTTAAATTATTCCATGCTCTTCTAATGTTACTATTATCACTATCTTTGAATAAATTATGTATACATTTTGACCTCCATGTGCTATACAGTGTGAAATGTATGTCTGTAACTAGTTCCTGTTGTATTATTTTCTAGTCTTCTCAGGAGTTTTTAATCAAAGAATGAATTTATGTCCAAAAAGCTTAAATCATTGTGTTTGTTAAACATTAGATTACTATGGGCATTTACTACAATGCCTTGTATATCTAATCTATTCTACTGATCCATCAGTTTATTTCTTAGTTAGGGACAAAATGTTTTGATAATTACCATCTCATAATGAAATTGGAGATCAGGTATGACTAGGTCATCTGCCTTCACATTTTTTTCTTTGATTCCCTGGATATTCTTGTCCTTTCATTCTTCCAATTGAATTTCCAGCCCTATTAAATAATTGTTGGTGTGGCAATAAGTAAACTAATTTAGTTAGAACTACCAGTTTTGTTGTATTGGCTCAGTCATTAAAGTAATCTTTGTTTCCCAGGCTATTCAGCACTCTGGGCAACCCCTAATTTCTGGTTTATCGGACAAAAAATATCTGAAAGATCTGGCTCTGGCCACTAAGATTTTATTCATCAACAATTCCTTTGGGATTCCATGGGTTAAAGTAAAATTGGAACATTAGATGTATCTGGGGAAGCATTTAAGAACTTCACTATTTATTACCTTTCAAGCAGATAGGTTTATCATGTACTTGAACCATATTTGTATATATGGTGTAAATCAGAGAACTGGAAGCAGGAGAGGAAGAGGGAAGAGGAGGTGCAAAAGGAAGACAAGGAGGCTGCACTCAGAGCAGATGGCACTAAAAGAATAAATATTTCAATAATGTAGGGGTTTAACTAGATGGCTACTTCTCTTCCCTTCTGCCTCTCTTATTCTGCAATGTTAGAGTTCTCAGAAGAACAACTTGAGTTAAAGGAAAAAAAGTCAAAGGAATCAAGGGAAAAGTCTGAAGAGGAGTAGGTGATGAATATAAAGGGAAGAATAGAGATTTTCAAGCTGAAGCTGGAAAGAGAAATACATCAAGGCTGTCACACATTGTGTCCAACCACTCTTTCCAGAGAACCCTGAATGTCTGAGATATCTGAGGAGATATTACTATTACTATTGTGTGGAATACCACATTCATTGGAAGATGCCTGAACAAGTTCAGTCATATTGAAGATATTAGAGTGCCATGATTCCCTCCTTCACTTGTCTTTACCCTCTATTTTCCCTATATTATCTGGGCCCATTTTGACTTTTGGGTAAATTCTCTGTAAGCACTCAGTGTGCTCCTAGAATTGCTTTCTTCTGTGTCCTTTCTTTAAACAGAATTTCCACTCCCTCTAGAATAGACATCCCTTCTATTATATACTTCCCTTTCCCATACTTTCCATTGAAAACTAATTTAATTTGAGTTACAAACTCCTGCCATACACATTCTTATCTGTCCTTTATTTGAATGCCATCCTCAGCCAGGATATTGTCATGCCTTTATTCTAAGTCACTATCTAATAAATGTTTATTCCCTTTCTTTCCTTATTTTTCCTTATTGCTAAGTAAATGACTATATTTTATATCTAATATTCACATTGTTGTGAATAGCTGCTTTGCATTAATAGAAAGACATTGGCAAGAACAAAAAAACTAAAGTCATGAATGAGGAAATTGTATTCCTCACAAAAGAATCATGTGTAGAATTTTGACAAAATCTAAGTGTAACTCCAATTCTGAGGTGGTTTTTCTGTGAGAATCAGGATCGGATATTATGAGAGTATTTAGGGAAAAGCAATCTAGCCCATGGGGTGAGTAGGTGCTGTCATGACCATAGCAGAAATATGTAGTTACCAACATGAGTGATCCATCTATGAGTAATTATATACAATAGAAACAGTTTACCAGTAGCACCAATGGCTAAAGATAATTTAGTCAGCCAGCCAAAAAGGATTTATTATGCACCTGATATCTGCCAGCACAGTAGTAAAGACTAGGGATATAAGAAATGGATGGAGAAGGCAGCTCCAAAAAATGGGTCAAATGTTCTCCCTGCTACAGATGCTTCATGAGGAAGGAAAATGGATGTGCTAACCATGCAATCTTCCAAATTCTCTTTCAGATCCTTTATGTTGCCAGGAATCCAAGGGACATCCTTGTATCTTTATACCATTTTAAAAATTATATCCCATGTTACCCGTTATACTCAACTTTTGAGCATTTCTTTGAAGATTTCCTGCAGGGAAAAGGTGAGTGAAGAAGGAATGCTGGAACTGCATCCTACTTCCCATCCTTATCACTTTTCCCTGTATTTATTCCACACCCTTATGGCATAATAATGAAAATCCCTATTTTATTGACATCCTTTCATTTCCTGGGAGGCACATGCCTTCCAACAGCTCAGCAATATAGACAGAGCAAAGACTTCCTCCCCCATCTTAGAGAAGAGTGTTTGTTAGAAGTGAAGACTGCAAAAGGGATTTTTTCAAGACTATATGACCAAGAAATTTACAGAGCTGACACTCATTGGAGCCCAGGCCTTTTGAGTCCAAGACCAGTGTTCTTTAGGAAAGGCAGAGCTCAAGACACCAACCAGCTCGGGGCCTGCATTGAAATGTAAATCATTCAATTCCCCTACTTCCTCCATTTATTTCAGGGGCCAACCTAGCTTTTTCTCTTGCTGAGAACTCTCAGGCTAAGGCCAGCACCTGAGCCATGTTCTTGGTTGTACTTGTGACTTCCCTGGGGCTCTCCTCCTAGCTAGACTGCTCTTGGATGACATTTTGCTGTGATTAGGAATCAAGCTCCCTCTCCACTCCCAACCTCACTATTCCCCCTACCCTCTCTCCTAGACACACACTGTAAGGTAAGAGTAGAATTTAGTTCTTTGTCCAAGACTCTCATTGTGACAAGCATCTAGGGCAGAGTAAGCACCTTATCAGTCTGAAACAGAAATAACCTGGGCTCCCATCTCTCTTTTTCCATTCATTTCCAGTTCTATATGGGTCCTGGTTTGACCACATCAGAGGATGGCTTCCCATGAGAAATTCTGAGAAGTTTTTGTTCCTAACCTATGAGGAACTTCATCAAGTAAGGTCCCTGTCCTTTTCCCTTTTCATCTTTCCAGGGGTCCCCATTAATGTTACTGCCTTCCCTTTTTTCAATTCTTTCCAATTAATCTTGCATATATCTTAGTTCTGCATGACAGGTTGCATATTGTTTCACTCAGAAAAGGAACAATGTTTTCCAAGGATTACATGCCAGGCATTTTGCTAAGTGCTAGGAATACAAAGAAAGGCAAAAGATAGCTCCTGCCCTCAGACACCATAAAATCTAATTGAGGAGAATGTGCAAATGACTTTGTATGAATAAGAACAGTACTGTAATAAATTGGACACATTCAGGAGACGGGCAGGCTAGGATGAGGAGGGCTTGGGAAAGGCTTCCTGTAGAAGGTAGGATTTCCATTAGGAGTTTTTAAAAGCCAGGGAAGTCAGACAGAATGGACAGTGATGAATTTTCCAAGCATGGGGGAAAGTCAGAACAAATGCCCCAAACCAAGACATGGAGGCTCTTCTTCATCAGTGACTGACATTGGGTCAAGAAGGAGGGGAAAGCAGGCACAAACATCTACGAATAGGACGGAGCACACAGACCTAAGGAGAAAGCTGGAGTATCAACCCAGCATGTCAGAAACTGCATCAACAGAGCAGCTGAGAAAGAGAAAGGAAGATTGAGTCCCAGTTCAGGGAGGCCGGACTCCATATGCCAGTGTTTGGTTCTGAAGTTACCAACATATAGTGCAGTAACTTATTTAACAAAAAACAAACAAACCATTAAGTCTTCTTTACAGTACCTGCCAGTTCTGATCCTGGTCCATCCTCTGGTCCAGTCATGGCCCCTCACTCTGAATCTCTTCCATGGAGATCCTGGCATTTGTTAAAAGAGCTCTTTGCAGGATATCTCCACATCTGTCAGAAGCTTTTTCCTGTGACAGCCATTGGAGGCTGATTTTCTCTGTGTGGTTTGAGAACTTGGTGGGAGGAGCTCCACAATCTTGAGTAAGAAGGACCTCTTTTCTCCTCCCCAGGAATCTCTTGAGTTTTCCCTTACCCACCAACCATGTCTACTTTCCTTCCTGCCTAATGTCCTTCCTTTCATTTCATTATGGTTTTGTTCATCCCTCATCTCTTTCTTCTTCTATCTTCCTTCTCCTCTTCATTTCCTAGCTTTTAAAAAATTTCCTCAGAGATCTCTTGCATTCTTCCCTATGACCCTACCCTGCTGGTTTTCTTTTCCCTAATCCCTTTTCCCTCTCTCCTTCCTCTTCTCAACCATCCATCTCCTAATAGCATATATTTTGTTTTTCCCCATCCACTCATTGTCCCTTAACTTCCCCTTCAAATACTTCTTCCAGCTTCCTCTTTCTTCCTCTTTTCCTTTATATCTCCTTCCTGTTTTCTTTCTTTCTCTTTATGTCTTTTTCCTGTTCTCTCTTCATTTCTGTCTTTTCTTCCACCTACTTCTCTCCACTTTTCATTTCTTTTCATTTCTCTTTCTGTTTTTAACTCTAATTTCTTTTCTTTTTTTCCATTTTCTTTCCCTCCATCTCTTCCAATTTTTTTCTTTCTTTCTTTACCTACAGTTATTGTTCCTATTTTATTTTCCTTTTTCTTTCCCTCCATCTCTTCCTTCTATTTTCTTTCTTTATTTCTTTTTCTTCAACTCTTCTTTCTATTTTCATTTAATTTGTTTCTTTCTCTCAATTTCTCACATTTGTTGTTTCTTCCTTGGTCTTTGCCTCTATTTCTCCTTCTACTTTACTCCAGCTCCTCTGTTTTTTCCCTTTTCTAATTTTTTCCTACAGTTTTTTTCTTTCTTTATTAGCCTCAATTGTTCTCTTTTCTTCTGTTCCTTTATCTCCACTTCCCTTACCAGCTCTTCATCTGCTCACCATAATTTCTTATTTTACCTCCTGTTCCTGTTTCCTATTCTACCTTCAAATTGTCTACCTTCTCTCCTTCCCTACTTGATTGCCTTTTCATCCTTCTTCCCATTCCCACTACTCCCTAGAACCCACTACAAGGATATGAACAGACAATTTTCAGATGATGAAATTAAAACTATTTCCACTCATATGAAAGAGTGTTCCAAATCACTATTGTTCAGAGAAATACAAATTAAGACAACTCTGAGATACCACTACACACCTGTCAGATTGGCTAAGATGACAGGAAAAGATAATGATGAATGTTGGAAGGGATGTGGGAAAACTGGGGCACTGATGCATTGTTGGTGGAGTTGTGAAAGAATCCAGCCATTCTGGAGAGCAATCTGAAATTATGCCCAAAAAGTTATCAAAATGTGCATACCCTTTGACCCAGCAGTGGTACTACTGGGCTTATATCCCAAGGAAATACTAAAGAAGGGAAAGGGACCTGTATGTGCCAAAATGTTTGTGGCAGCCCATTTTGCAGTGGCTAGAAACTGGAAAATGAATGGATGGCCATCAATTGGAGAATGGTTGGATAAATTATGGTATATGAATGTTATGGAATATTATTGCTCTGTAAGAAATGACTAATAGGAGGAATACAGAGAGGCTTGGAGAGACTTACATCAACTGATGCTGAGTGAAATGAGCAGAACTAGGAGATCATTATACATTTCCACAATGATACTGTATGAAGATGTATTCTGATGGAAGTGGATATCTTCAACATAGAGAAGAGATAATGCAATTCCAATTGATCAATGATGGACAGAATCAGCTACACCCAGAAAAGAACACTGGGAAATGAGTATAAACTGTGAGCATTTTTTTTGTTTTTCACCCCAGATTATTTTTACCTTTCGAATACAATTCTTCTTTGCAACAACAACAACAAAATTCGGTTCTGCACATATATATTGTACCTAGGATATACTATAAGATATTTAATATATATGGGAATGCCTGCCATCTAGGGGAGGGGATGGAGGGAAGGAGGGGAAAAACTCAGAACAGAAGGGAGTACAAGGGATAATGTTGCTAAAAAAAAAATTACCTATGCATATGTACTGTCAAAAAAAAAGTTATAGTTATTAAATAAATAAATAAATAAGTGAACTTTCCCTTCAGATTTTTCTTTCTCTCTCTATCTAAAATCCCTGTTTCTGCTTCTTTTACACTTTTGGCCTTTCCCTTTTCCTCCTTTTCTTTCTATAAGACTTTCATCCCACCATTATAGGTTGTATTTTTTCCTAGAATCCTAAGGTCAGTGTGGAAAAAATTTGCCAATTCTTGGGCAAGGAGCTGAATGAGGAAAAAATCAATTCAGTCGTGGAGAATTCTTCCTTCCCAGTTATGAAAAACCATATCCTGGAAAACAAAGTACCTGTGCCAGTAAAAGATATGGAATCTTCCAGAATTATGTTGATGAGAAAAGGTGAGAAGCAATGCTGTAGGACCACAAGAGAGGTAAGTAGGTGGTTCACCCCCTCCCCCTATCCCAGCTGACATCTAGGCACTCAGAAACAGAATCAGAGAAGGTGTGAATCTCAAAACAGTAGGTCAGAAAAGAGGCAGCCAAAGAATTTGTCCCATTAATGTAATAACCTGTAGTATATTTTTATGCAATGACACACTCAGAGATAGAATGCATGAGTTTCCAAGAAAATCTCTCCCAGGTTTTCCTTCATCTGAGGAAAACCAAGTAGAGGAGCAAGCAAGCCTCCCAGCCAGTTGGATGGCGGGAGTTTAGGGTTAGAGAACTCACTGGTTGCAGGGGAGGATGATGTCCCATCAATATCAGTCACTGTAGTCTACTCATGTCTCCTTCCTGAGCCAAGAAGGAAGGGGAGAAGGGGATGGGAAAAAATGATCACTAAGGACATGATCCCAGCACCTGTTGTTCCATATGTGACAGGAATCTGTGGAGACTGGAAAAACCACTTCACAGTGACTCAAATGGAGACATTCAACAAGCTGTACCAAGAGAAGATGAAGGGGATGGACCAAGATCTCTTCCCATGGGATCAGTGCTGAGATGGAGATCATCTGGTGTTCTCTGATTCATCCCTATATGATCAACAAATGATAATTCTGGCTCCTCCTTTGCATCTCTCTTCTACTTTTTATTCTCTTATTACTATAACTAGCAGAAAGAAAATTAGAATTGAGACACAGGCATCCATGCTGTTTCCCAAAGGAAAGCTTCCAGTGTGGGTCCCTTACTCAGCATGCTAATTATACTTTTGACTGACACACATTAGATATTATTGTGGAAAGATCCTTTTAAGCCTGTGATTTAAACATAAATAAATGCTGAATGTTGTAAGCTGAATGTTCTACCTGTTGAGATGATGGTGACTGTAATCATTTCTCAACAAATTCATAATGCTAAGAGATTATGTAATGTCAAATAATGCTTGCCTTGGTGAAATAAATTTAATGACTCTAAGCTGGTCATGATGAATAGTTTGCAAAATGAGATATTTTTGCATTACAATTGATCCTTTGATTTCTGGAACATTTCTAGCTTAAAATAACCACACAAAACAAAGGATAAATTGCATATAAAGGAAGTTGGTAAGGAGTTTTTTTTTTTTGTTTGTTTTGTTTTGTTTTTTTGGAATTTTGCAAATATAACCTGAAAAGTTTTAAAAGAAAGGTTAAAAAAAAAAAAAAAGAAAGCTGTCTACCTAGATTGACCAAAGTTGAGTCTATAGAGAATTACAGCCAGGTCCTGGTTACTGTATATAATGAATCACAAATGTACACATGATTCACATTCACATTACATTTTTCCATTGGGCTCTAGCCAGTGGATATATTTTTCATAATAATAATAATGAATATTGAATCTGAATAATGAAACTTAGAAGGCATAGGACTCCTTTATGGAATTCATCATTTGCATTAATTAAGACCTAACTGAAGCCCAGATTTAGGGAAAACAATAGAGGGTGAGATACTGAGGAATTCAGAGGAAATAAAATCGAAGAAAGGAGTGAAAGCCATGCTATCCCATGTCCATAAATAAAATTAAAGTAGAGGTATCAAGATGATGAATTAGCCTAATACAAGGATCAATTTTGAATAAAAATAATGAAAAATTATCAAATGAGACTTTAAGCCCGCAGTCTATGTCAGGCACTTTGCTAAGTGCTAGAGTTACAAATATAAAAAACAAGACAGGCCGTGTGCTGAAAGAGTTTACATTTTAATAGGGGAAACATAGTCAGGAGAGAGTGTTGGCCAGGGAAGCCACAAGGTTTGGGAGTGGAATTGGAGAGTGTCTGAAGCAGGCCCATACAGGCTGGTGTTTTAATAGGTTAGGTTCTGGGGTGTAGCATTTCACAGGTCACATAAGCAGCTTTGCTTAACTATAAATAAAACTTT
This sequence comes from Sminthopsis crassicaudata, assembly GCF_048593235.1. Taxonomy (NCBI): domain Eukaryota; kingdom Metazoa; phylum Chordata; class Mammalia; order Dasyuromorphia; family Dasyuridae; genus Sminthopsis; species Sminthopsis crassicaudata. The sequence continues at coordinate 643,293,855 of NC_133619.1, read as the reverse complement.
ACAAAGTTGGTTCTTCAACAAGGACACCCTGAGCTGATTCTGCCTGGTGTAGCTTTGTTGCACCAGTTGTCCATCAGGGTTTGCAACTAAGCAGCCATGAATACTGGGAGATCCTTCTGGATATCTGGTATTCAAGTGACCAGGAAGGGATGTCGATCTCTAGAGCCAGAGAGGGACAAGACTAATCTTAAGTCCTTTAAAGGAAACACTAACCTGGTTGGCCTGAGGAGAGGGGTTATATGCCAGAAGGAGATTGGCTGAGGTATATTTTGCAGGAAAGTTGAGGCTAATTTGGTAACTTTTCCAGTCATAGGAGGCCCATTGGTGGGCCATGGAATGTCTGGGGAGAAAGAGCAGTGTGATGAGTCTGGGAAGGGCAGGTTTTGATGAAAGCATCAGAATCCCAGGCCCCAGAATGGAGCTATCAGCTGAATCAGGTGTTGTGGAGCTCTTAGAGAATGGTTAGATATCAAAAAGTGCCAAGGTCGTTACTCCAAACCAACCCATACCAAACATCTTGACTTTGGTCTTGCCACTAAACATTGGTGGCCCTGAAGGACAGAGTGAGGCTGATGACGTTTCTCTACTCTGCCCCACATAAATACAATTGATTCAGGAATTAGAAGATACCATCCTTACTGTTTTATCATTTTTACCTAAATCACAGCCCTATGGACACAACCAAATGATAAATCAGCAGGGGCAGATACACCGGGAGCTATAATCCCAACACCACTCACCAGAGTCTCAGGCCATAAGGCTTCTCCCTGGATTGAATCAGAAGTGCGCCTTGACAGCCCCCAGTTCTCTGAGCAGGCTTTTTGTTAAAGGACCACACTATGTGCCTCCTGGAACGAGAAATGGGCTAAAGTGCCCTAAATAATTGTATGAGGACAAAGTTGGTGATGAGAGGATGAGATGTGCAAGTCTTCAGTAATAAGTGATCATTGCCATTGCTCTTTCTGACTGTATCCCTCTCAAGGAATATGTCTGATAGTCTGTGCCTACTCATGCATCAAAGTGTATTATAAACACATTGATGATGAGGATCTCCAGGTCTTTATATGAAGATTTTCTTTGACCCTATGAAGGTTTGTCATGGTGAGATAATATACACTGATGAGGGTGGTTTGGTGCTTTCCTGCAATGGAGATCACATTTTAATGTACCTGTTGTCCACTCCTTTGGCAGGAGTAGAAATTTATTGACTAGATTAGCCAATTAGTTGATTAGATTTCAAAATCTCTTCCTGCTTCATGCCCCTCCTCATCACCATGGCCAATCCAGAAAAATATGAATCCCATTCCAACTCTAGTACGCTGACTTTCATTTGTCCACCTTGGTTAACTCTGGGCTATTTGAATGTGACACCTGCTGATTTCTTTCACAAGAGATGTTCATCTTTTAGAACTACTGAGTTTTGCGTTGTGCACATGTTCCCTCCATCAGTGGTAAGTGGAATCACCTTTGCAAAAGTGGTTGTACATTTTTATTTGTTTGTTTCTTTTTATCCTGCAGAGTGGGTTTTGTGCCTGCCTCAAGCCTCAATAAGCAGAAGGTCTTCTCTTTTTCCATCTCTCTCCAATGGGCAAGGCAGATAGAGCTCATTGGCACCCATTGGATTCCTGCTCTCTTTGCAGACACACAAGCAAACCTTCTGCCCCAAGCAGTTATTCTGTCTGGTCCCTCCCATTCACTGCTCTCCAGATCTCGCCACATCATTTGGCAATTATCTAAAGATATTGGAGCTGCTAGTACTGGACACTGGCCTTTCAGCACTTTATGAAACTTGTCTGCCAGAGCCAGTGCATCTTCATCAAATTTTTTTTTAAATTAACAATATAAAGAGCTAAATTTAGAAGTTCTCTAGGGTTATCTGTGCCTCCCCCTCTTTTTGGTTTTTGGAGAAGCATCTGGATGTCTCTGTTCCTCATCTCCACTATTGCCTGTCCTCAAGGATTGAAGGGTATGCCGGTGGTGTGTGAAATCTGATACTGTGCACAAAAATGTGCAAAATGTTTACAAGTAAAGGCAGAAGGGCAGCTAGATGGCACAGTGGACAGAGCTCCAGCCCTGAAGTCAGGAGGACCTGAGTTCAAATCTGGTCACAGACACTTAATGCTTCCCAGATGTGTGATCCTGGGAAAGTCACTTAACCTCAATTGCCTAAGCAAAAAAAAGAAAAAAGAAAAAAAAGAAAAAAAAAGTCTATGCAGTTCCATTATCTTTTTTTTTATTGCTTATGGCACACCCATGATTGCAAAAGCTTGTATAAGGAATTCAGTGACCACTTGGGCTGTCTCTTTTGCTGCTGGTATTGCAAAAGTGAATCCTGAAAAGGTATTTACCACAACGTGGATAAAAGACACACGACCAAAAGATTTGTAATAGGTCACATCCGTTTGCCAGATTTCATTGGGTCTCAAATCACCAGGGTTCTTTCATGGAGGGAGAGTAGGAGTGTGGAAAGGAAGGCTAGCTGGACAGGCTTTTACTATGCCCCAGCTTTCACTTTTCTAATCCCAAACTGGAGACAAAGCTCGAGCAGCCTCATGATATTTAGAATGAGATTCTTGGCACTTCTGAAATAGGGGAATGTTGGCTAACATGGTGAGAAGACAATCTGCCTTTTGAATTTCCAAGAAAAATAGTTCCTAGAATAACAGTATGAAAGTGACCGTGGAAGAGTTAATACTTACCTGGATCTTTTCTCTCTTTCTCCTGAAGTTCCTTAAAAAGATGAAATATGGTGGAGGCTACAAATTTTATCTTTGCTGTGGCAATTCTTTGCACCACACCTACTGAATAAGCTGAATCAGATATTGTGTTTACATTTCCTGAGTAATAATTAAGAGCTAGAATAATTGCAAGTCCTTCTGCTGAGTGGACTGAAAGAAAGTTCTGATTCCTCTGTTTTATAGAGAAGTCAGGAGAGTATACAGCACAAATGTTATGTTTGGATGCATCTGTAAAGATAGTTGGTCCTTTAAGAGGAGCTTTAGAAACTTTTCCTTCAAAAATCCATGGCCAATTATGTAATAGTCTCGTAATCTTTAAGAAGGCCTGTGTGTGAAATTTGTTGCTGTGGCCAATAAAATTTGCCACCCTGGGATGTTTTCACAGCACACATTAACTTGTGCATTAGTATAAAAGATCTTGTCAGGTCTTATCCCAGATAATTGTACTGCTTGTTTAATGGCCTTTAATAAAATTCTAGCCACAAGCACTGGGTAAGGAGTAAGACTTTCTTCTGGTTGTGCTGGGAGGTTTACCCACTCAATCACACTGTCTCCTTGATGAAGGACTGCTGTGGGTGCCTCTTGTGTAGCAAAAACTGATATTTTGGAGTGGTTCTTTCAACCACATTGGATAAAGCCAGTTCAACATCTCTTAGTTCAATCCCTCTTGGGCTTCTTTTGTAAGCTGGTGGGGTCTGTCTAAAGCAGTGCTTCCCTTAAAATGTCACACAATGGTTGTAATTGATAAGTAGTTAAGCCTAACACTGGATACATCCATTGGATATCTCCTATCAATGTCTGAAAGTCATTTAAGGTGTTCAACTTCTTTGTTCTTAAAGAAAGTTTTTGTACCATTAATTACCTTGGGGTATACTTCATATCCTAAATATTGAAAAGGAACATGTCTTTGAAGTTTTTCTGGGGCTGTATACAATCAATAGTTCCTTAATGTTTCTATGGTCTTTTGTAGACATGCTTCTAACATTTGCTCCTCAGGGGCACACTCCAAAGTATCATCCATGTAATGTAATAATGTGACTTTTGGAAATCCTTTTCTTACTAGAGTAAGAGCAGCAGCCACATACATTAGACACATAGCAGGGCAAATTTTCATTCCATGTAGCAAAACTCCATTCATATCTTTTATAAAGCTTGGCTAAATTAACACTGGGCCCTGAAAAGGCAAAAAATTTATATTCTCTGTCTGGATCCTACCACTGTGGGCAGCCAGTGTCTTACCAGAGGAACAGGAAAGAGAAGGTAGCTTTATTGCCACTCAATTACTTGTTCAGGAACTTCTCCTCTGCCTTTTTCCCTGCCTCCTTTTATGTACCCTATAGTTCTCAGTGCCCCATATAAGCCTAAAGAACTATAGCCAAGTTATAGCTGGGGAGGGTCTCCTCCCACAGATCTCTGTGCTCACTCCTGCACATTCATCACTGTCAAGGTATTCTCATGCATGACGGCAAACATTCTGAGATCCTCAGCAAAGTCAACAATCATGATCTCAGTTTGATACAAAACAGGTCCTGAGTACATTCACAATGAGTTCTGGAAGTACCAACAGCAGTCCTGCCTGTACCCATTTTTAGTCAATGCTGTTATCCATCAACCTGATAAATTTACCCTGCATTAACCCAGCTTGGTATTTTCTCATTTTCTCAGCCTAAGTCTTCAACAAGACCCTTAACAATTCTCCTTATCCAGAGGGATAGAATAGAAACAATCCTTAATGTGTATGACCCAAAAAGGTCATTGCTTAGGCAACTGAGTAGGAGATAGAAGCCCACGCTGAAGAGTTCCCATAGCTTCCATCTGTTCATTCACTTTTCTTAAATCAGTCAACATCCTCCATTTTCCAGATTTTTTTTTTTTTTTTTTTAATAGAGCAAAATACAAGGGGATTCCAAGGACTTAGAGAAGGTTGTAAATGTCCTTGGTCAAGTTGCTCCTGTCCTATATCTAATAAGGCCTGAGTTTTTCCTCTGGATAAGGGCTACAGTTCTACCCACTGTGGTATCAATTTTTTCTTGGATGGAGATAGATGTAAGGGCTGGCAGACATTTATCACCCACCCTGTCTAAAAAGCTGAAGTGCTCAATTGTAATCTCAACAAAATGTCTCTTCTCTTTTGTCTTACTTCAAGACATAGGAAGGCAAAACTGTGCTGGAGATGCCCAATGTGTCACTGTCCCACAATATTCCTCCTTCTCTTACCCATAAAGGTGGAGTTTAAGGAGGAGGATCAGAAAGAAGAGGATGCCCCAAGGGCATATGCTTGGGTTTAGGCAGAAGTGAAGGAAGGCTGAGAAACTGAGAAGTGCCCCGCCTCTCAAACTTCTTAGCACAGTCCTTATCTCCACCACTTCAGGCATAACCCCCTGCTTATTTTTCTCCTCATACTTCCTTGTTTGACACCCCATGCTAAAAGCTTTCTTTTTCTTTTTCTTGTATGTCCCTAAGAGAAACAGTGTGAGGAAGCTTTGGGGAGGCTGCTTCACTTGGGCCAAAGTAAGGGTGATAAGGTTCTGCAGCTGGAACATTCTCCTATCCAAATCCCTCTTCTAACACCAATGATCTCATTTGAAATTTGCTAAGAGGAAGATGGAAGCAAATCTGCCAATAATTCATCATTTTGTATAAAGAGCATGTGATCTGATAATAAATAATAGGTCTAGTGGTCTTGGCTCTGACCACCTTCAGGATACAATACCCTTTTATAAGCACACACCAAAGTACAGAGAAAAAAATCATCTAATTGGTCAGCACCACAGAGGTGAGAGATTGTCATTGGCTGCTTCCAAAGAAGCAGATATAGGTGCCGCGTGTTATGAAGACCACCTCATTCACTACGTCCCAGGAATGCCTTTATAAACTTACAGATCCCAGCTACTCCCAGAATTCCCTGATGACAACAGATTTTCTGGTAATTGGGGAATTTGATAAGATCACCCTAATTGTTAAAGCTGGGACAAGGACAGGTTCTCCTGGCCAAGTTGTCCTGGCTTCTCAGGAATAGCCCAGAAATCTTGCAAGAGGTGCTGAAACAATTCTGACTCGGAATTCTGAGACAATATGAGACTATGGAGAACAAAGTATCTTTTTTAACTCCTGGCAATTGTATCTTTAGTGTGTAACATCAGGGAGGGAGATATGGACTCTAGCACAGCTAAGCCTCTCCACCCAAACATGAGAAAATAGGCTTCAGATTTGAAAGCATCATAATAGTATCAATTTATAATTTTGTACAAGGAGAACTGAGTAAAAGAAAAAGAACCAAAAAGGAAAAAAAAATATGGAACACTTCATTGTAAAGGGCTGAAACTCTGAGTTGGTGCACTGGAATCAGACAAGGGAGCACTTAAATGTAATGTTCCCTTTTCTAAAATTATAATCGTTCTCTGGGAGCAGGTCTCTTGGGGAGCTTCTGGAGGCAGCTTTAGTTTCAATTCTGTTCAATAATCCAATATGCAGCCAGGAGTTAAAGTCCAGTTCCTTTATTGTGCCTTTCAAAATCTTGAATCTTTTCCTGGGCCTGGTTAGCTTTAATAGAGGCCTATCTCTTTCTTTGGTTCCAAGAACCCTCTCCAAATCTCTCCAGCCAGCTTCAGTCTCTTGTCCTCCCAATGTCTCCAGCCAGCACAAAGGTGGAAGTTGGAATGAATCTTGACTCAGCATCTCCCTAAGTCCTTCGGAAGTCCTCTCCTCCCTAATCCCCTTTGGCCCTGAGAACTTCTTGCTTATATGCTGCCCACAGAGTACACACCAAACATTTCATCACTAGGAAACCATTATCAAATCAATGCTAAATTAGATTTAACCATTGTCTCCTCAATTCCACTCAGTACCTTGTTTCAAGTTCTGGCCCATAACATCTCCTTGTAGGATCAGATTAATCATACTTAACCATGCTAAATTAGATAATTATTGTCTCTATCCATTCCAATAACTTAGCCCCTTGTAAGAATCCTAACACTTAAGGCTAATTACCTATTGGACAATACTTTATTAGGATATGCTTGGAAAATGGCCCTTCCCACTATTCTGTGCTGGCTCAATCTTTTGGTGTAGATACAGATAATTGTAGGAGGGATTAGGGGGCGGAGTAAGATGATCCAGGGTCACTTTAGCTGTGGACAACAAGGAGGAGACATGGAGAGCTCATGGTTTTTTTCATCCATCTCCTTTACTTCTCCCCCTAAAGACCAAGGACTTCTGCTGACCCTGATTCTGGCTGATCTGAGGTCAACAGGGAGCTAACTCAGACTTCACACTTCATGAATTTTTGTGTTATCCATGTGCAGGGATGATGCTAATCTGTATCATTCCAATTTTAGTATATGAGATATCCATGTGAGTACCTACCTCTCTTTTACTGGCCAAAAGGAGGGGATGCTTCTTTAAATTTCCCCTCCTTTTGGTCAAAAGGGAGAAATGTCAGATTCTCCATTTCATAATTACCATGTCTCTTTTTACTATGAGGAGGCATACTTCCAGAGTTAAAGCCCAGCAATGAAACTGTGTCCTGAGATTGGCAGAACAATTCTTTGCACTTTACATCTGGATAACCTCAGCCACAGAAAATTCTGAGAATAATTCCACATCAGCATTAGCTGACTGTTTGGACAAGCACCTGTAATCTCCATGCTCCATTCCTGAGTCCTGCTAGGAATCACATTTGTGCATTGTTGCTATTACCTTTCCATGGTCAGGAGTACAGTTCACTGTTTATTTATTGATATAAGTTTTGAGATTTGCCCACACTAAAGGATGTTTCCTCTAGAGGACCCAGAGCTCATGTTTCTTGTTTTCCCCTTTAAATGGAATAAAGAAAATCTTTTACTTATGGTCACTGTTATCTTTGTGTTTTTATTTTATTAGAGTTAACTGTGTTTGTGATAACCTATAAGAGCTCTCTGATTTCTTCAATGTTAATAGCTTGTGGCAGAACTGCTGTGCATCTCTCATTTGGACAGCAGTGACACCCATAAGGGGCTCTAGGGAACTTGGAGTTCTCTAAAACTATTGGTGATTCACTATGGCCAACTATCACCTCTGTGTGGTTTCTGCACAGGAACCTCCAGAAACATGGACCTTGTATTCACAAAGGGAAAGCTTGAAGGACTGCCCATGTACTTCTGATTTTCTAGGGCTGCAGGTAGACATTTCTGATGATAAATATGAAAGAGGCAGACTTGAATTCTGAACATTTCCCCTCAAAGGCTAGAAGATATTTCTGGGCATTTGTCCCTGACTGGTGGAATACTGGCTGGCTCAACAATCATTCAAACAGAAATGCCTAGATTCACCCCCAGAGCAAAGCAATATGTCCTGAGGACTCTTGCCTCTCATCAGGACTTCCCACCTAGTTCAGGGCAGGTCACTGTTACTGTTTTAGCTTAACAGCAAAAGCAGTAAATTCACAGTCAATAATGATTACCCCCAAAAAGTTTCAGTTGGTTATTTTTTTGTTCTTCATTTAACATATTCTGATGCCAAAATCCATCATAAGTGCTGAAGGAAATAATATCTTCCTGGTGATTTTCATGTAAAGTGAATGAATACATGATAGTTTACCCAAAAGCCAGAACAACACAGATTATCTTTATCCTGAAGAGTTTAAAGTGCTGTTCCTATCGACCCTTCGGGCCAAAGGGGCCATCTTTAACACTGGGGTAAATGAACCAAACTGGATTCACTGATGTAACTTGGACATGTCCCATATGGGGAGTAGTTGATTCCATTGATTCCACAATCAATTGATGAACCTTCTGACCATTATCACCCACATTCTTGCAGTTGTTTTTCTCCCAGCGATGAGAAGGTTTTATGTTCTTCCCAACACAGAATATTCATTCTCTACTCTCTTCTCTGTCATTGAGAGTTCTCAAGGTCTCTTCTACCTTTATACCAATTCCTAAATGATCTTGACTCTTCATTTTCCCTCCTCTTCTACCTCCTCCATCTCTTCCTCTTCCTCCTCCTCTTTCTCCTTTTCCTTCTCTTTCTCCTTCATCTTCTCCTTCTCTTCCATCTTTTCCTTCTACTCTTCCTCCTTCTTTCCTCCTCCTTCTTTCTTCTCCCTTTTTTCATTCATTTTTCCTCTTCTTTAGAAAACAAAGTACCCATTTAAATCCTTAAGACTTTTTGTAACCAGAGGGAACTCTGTCTTCCAAACAAAAAATAAATAAGTAATAGATCAATAATCTAATAATAATAAGCTCCAATAATAAGTAATAGATCAAGAATGTAATAATAATAAGATCTAATAATAAGTAATAGATCAAAGTTATGAAATCTGAGCATTCATGTTGAAAAAGGAGCTCACCTCCTCCATATAACAACTACAACAATAATAATAGTTATGAGTCCTGCTGGATCGGAACAGGTGGCGCCCAATGTGGGGCTCGAGGCATGGACCCTTGCTAGATGGACCCCTCCCAGAGAAGTCATCGAGACCCCCATTGGAAGAAGGACTGCTTTCACCGCTCATGAGAGTTCCAGTCCTTGGTAAGTTTTGAATTGTCCGTCTCATAGAAATGGGTCATAAGTTATCTAAAGAGCAGGTTTTTATAAAGGACCTTAAAGCATCTCTCAGAGAAAGAGGAGTTAAGAAAAAAGATTTAGTTAGGTTCTTTCTTTTTATAGATGAAACTTGTCCCTGGTTTCTTGTGAACGGGCCAGAGATCCATCCCCAGAAATGGCAGAAAGTAGGCAGAGACCTAAATGATAAATTACAGAAGGAAGGGCCGAATGCTGTTCCCACAACTGCTTTTTCCTACTGGGGCTTGATTCGTGATATTGTACAATCGGCATCTAATGACCCTGACAAACAGCAGCTCTTATCCATCCCAGAATATTGCCTCCACCCTTTGTCTCAGGCAGCCTCTGTGGCCTCTATTCCCCTGGCTGATAAGAACCCTTCCAGGCCCCCCTCTGTTATCATTGAAATGCCTGCCATTCATAGAGAGTCCCTCTATTCCCCCCTGCCTCAAGAAGCCCCACCATCAGGTGATTCGCTGAATTTCCCTGTATTTACTAAGAATTCTGACAATGATGCCCTCGAGCCTGGGGACGCAGCCGTGCTGGAGGAGGAGGTGGCCATTACAACAACCGTGACTGGCCCCCCTTTCACAGCAGGCTCTTTGCAACATCCCCTCCTTACGCAGTCCAGACCTGGGCACCCATTCTCTCTGCCCCAGCCCTACCCCCTGCCACCCTTATTGAGGCTAAAAAGCAGCTCTTGCCTCAAGTTAATGATCTCAAGGAGGTCCTTGACCTCCAAAGGCAATTTGCTCAGCTTTCCACTGAACTTTCTTCCTTGCAAAATTCGCTTAAAAAGACCATCCTCCTCCTGGCTCCCAGCCCAGCGGCCACTCCCCCTTAGCTGCCTTACAAGAAGGGCCCTCTTAGCAAATCAAAAAACCTGAAATTGGCCTTTTTACCTCTGCTGGAACTCTGCCTGGACTTCCTCTGGGACTTATCAGGTTTTCAATTACACTTGGCTAATCATTAATGAAGCTGGAGATGTTGCTAACTCCTTCTCTACAATCCCGTGGCTATCCCTAGGGGATTTTTAAAAATTGTCATTGACCTAAAAGATTGTTTTTTCTCCATCCCTCTTCACCCCGATGATTGCAAATGCTTTGCTTTTAGCCTTCCCATAGTTAATTGTGTGGGCCCCTCCCCGCGTTTCCAATGGAGGTCCTACCTCAGGGTATGGCTAATAGCCCAACCCTCTGTCAAAAATATGTGGCTCAGACTATTGATCCATTCAGGTTGTGTCATCCTGATGTGTATATCATTCATTACATGGATGACATTCTCTTAGCAGGACCTAACGAGCTGCATCTCTCTCAAATTTGCCAACTGCTTATCTCTGCCCTCCAGACCCCGGAGTTTCCTAATCTTTCCCGAAAAGATTCAAACCCAACCTCCTCAGCTGATCTTAGGTTTCGAGTTACTCTCTAACAAAGTCCTTTCCCAAAAACCCCAATTGCGGACAGACCGCTTGCTTACACACCCTTAATGATTTTTAGAAACTCCTTGGCGATATCAATTGGCTCAGACCCTACTTGAAACTTACAACGGGGGAATTAAAACCTCTTTTTGACATCTTAAGAGGAGATCCTGATCCCTTCTCCCCAAGCTCACTTACCTCTGAGGCGCGAAAATCCCTGATTACAGTAGAACGCATCTGTGAACAGCACATAGGATATTATGCCCCCAACCAACCTTTTTGGCTCATTATATTTCCTACTCCCTTTGCCCCCACAGGCTTGCTTTGGCAACAAAAGCCACTGTTTTGGGTCCATTTACCTGCATTACCCTCCAAAATTCTACTCACATATCCTCACCTGGTTGCTACCCTCCTACGCCTCAGCAGAGGGGCTGCCTTGAAGCTCTTTGGTAGAGACCCTGACCATATAGTTTCCCCCTACACTACTTCCCAAATACAATGGCTTGTTCAGAATGATGATGATTGGGCCACTAGCTCCATTTCTTTTCAGGGAACCATTGACAACCACTCTCCCTCTGATAAATTGATTCAATTCTTACAAAAAATGCCTGTTGTTTTCCCCAAGGGAACAAAGTCTGTCCCAATCAAAGGGGCCTGGCTAGTTTTCACTGATGGTTCATCCTCAGGCGCTGTGGCATTCAGTGTCGATGGTCAAGTTTCCCGCTTCAAAACAAACTTTACCTCCGCATAGCTGGTTGAGCTCGCTGCCATCATTAGAGTTTTTGAATTACTAGAAGATCCTTTCAATTTATATACTGACAGTGCCTATGTGGCACACTCTGTCCCCCTTCTGGAGACAGTACCTTATATTCACCCTTCAACCAATTCTTCCTCCTTGTTTGCTGAACTTCAGCGCTTAATCCTTGCCTGTACTGAACCTTTTTTTGTAGGTCACGTTCGTGCCCATTCTGGCCTCCCTGGGCCATTGGCAGAGGGTAATGACAAGGTGGATCAGGTCACTCAACTTGTGGCTGCTGCCCTCTCAGTCACTCCACTTACTGCCGCGCAGCAGGTCCATGCCTTACATCATCTTAATGCCCACACTCTCTGACTGCTATATTCCATCACTCGTGAACAGGCATGGCAGATTGTCCAGCAATGCAAGGGCTGCTTAACTCTCTTGCCTGAACCTCATTTAGGAGTGAACCCCCATGGGTTAGTCCCTGGTGAATTATGGCAGATGAATGTCACCCACTACCCATCCTTTGGCAAATTAAAATATATTCATGTCTCCATAGACACTTTTAGTGGCTTCATTTTTGCATCTCTACAAACAGGGGGAGCCTCCAAACATGTGATCTGTCACATTCTTGCCTTTTTAGCTGTTGTCTCAAAACCCAAAATTCTTAAAACTGACAATGGTCCAGGCTCCACTGGCTCCACCTTTAAACAGTTCTGTGCTCAGATGGAAATCAAACACATTAGTGGAATACATTATAACCCCTAGGGTCAAGGAATCGTTGAGAGAGCTCATCAAACTTTAAAAAAATATGATCTCAAAATTACAATCAGGGGGAGAAGTGTTATATCCTAAAGCAGGTAATTTTAAAACTCTTTTAAATCATGCAATGTTTGTGTTGAATTTTCTTACTTATGATATTGAGGGCAAATCTGCCACTGACCACCTCTGGCATTCATCTACAGCCAATACTTATGCACAGGCTATGTGGAGAGACCCTTTGTCCAACAGATGGCAGGGTCCCGACCCAGTCCTTATCTGGGGCAAAGGACATGCCTGCATTTATAATTCACAGGCCCAAAATGCCAGATGGCTCCCAGAGCATCTGATAAAACCTCACAACCCACCCAGGGATCCCCCTGAGAAGATTTCTAACTGTGCTTTCTTTCCCAGGGATCCCCCTGAGAAGATTTCTAACTGTGTTTCCTTTCAGAAAACAACATGAAGTCACCAAGCCTTTCCTCCCACACCCTCTCACAGTGGAGCCTTTCGTCCAACCCTCCCTAAGGGACCCCCCTCCTCTGCCACGCTCATTCTTTCCCTAGTTAATGCCTCTGTTCAAGCCATTTGCAAGCTTAATACTACTCCCGTGGAAGATTGTTGGGTTTGTTACTCCTCCTCCCCCCCTTTCTATGAAGGCATTGCCCATTTTGGAAATCTCACATTCACTAACAACTCATCCCTTTTACGCTGGGGAATTGAGAATAAACAGGGTCTCACCCTTAGTAAAATCTCTGGCCTGGGGCTGTGTCTTTTGGGACCCAATATGCTGCCTCCCTTACAGCTAGAAGGGGTATGTAACCAGATTGTCACGATTACTATGTCTCCCATGCATGTGGCTGCCCCTAACAACTCATACCTCGCTTGCTCCTCGGGACTGACCACCTTTGTTACAACCTCCTTCATTCACAACAAAGACTATTGTGTGGTAGTCTCTCTCTTCCCCCACCTGACAATTCTTACCCAGATGACTTCCTACGATTTTGGGAATGAGGTCCGGGAGAAAAGAGAATCTTGACGTCCTTATAGGCCTGGGGTCGGTGGGCGCAGGAACAGGAATTGCCTTCTTAGTTACTTCCAACATGCAGTATGCTCAGCTCAGTGCAGCTATTGACAAAGATCTTCAGGAACTGCAGTCAGGCCTTAAGCACCTTAAAGACTCTGTTGCCTCCCTGGCTGAAGTAGTCCTGCAGAATAGGAGAGGCTTAGACCTCCTCTTTTTATAACAAGGTGGCCTTTGTGCTGCATTAAAAGAGGAATGTTGCTTCTATACTGATAAGCTTGGCCTAGTAGGAGATAGTCTAAAAAGGGTCAAAGAAAGCCTAGAAAAAAGAGAGAAAGAGAGCAGAATGAATCCTGGTATCAAAATTGGTTCTCTACATCCCCAGTCTTTTAGGGCCCCTTGTAGATATTTTGCTGCTTCTTTCCTTTGGCCCCTGGGCCTTCAACAAACTAACTACTTTCATCAAGTCACAGGTCGATTCTGCCCTGAGAAAACCCATCGCAATACTTTATCACCAGCTTAGCGCCAATGGATCCTGTGATGACCCCCCTTCTATCATCGCCCACGAGAGCCTTCGATTCTCCACCCTCGCCATGGAAATCGAGTCCCCGTGGTACTTAAGGGTATGGCGGTACCTCTGTGGAACACAGCCTTAGTTGCAAAAGTTCGGGCTATTGCTGTGAAAGAGCCAATGAGGGAATATTGTGGCCCCATGACTCGGATAATCATACCTTTTATGGCTTTTATGGCTGCAGAGGCACCCAATGACGGGATTATTGTGGGTCCGCTCCCAGAGGCACGCTTCAACCAATTTTGGTGAAGGTGTTGGAAGCGGGGGCCACCCACATAGCCTAAGACAGGGGCCCTGCCTTCCTTGGCCCTGAGGGCCTGGTTATCTAGGTACCCAGCATAGAGGCAGGCCACATAGCCTAAGACAGGCCTTTCACCAGCCCTTGTGTTATACGATCTTTTGCTTCTAAAGAGAAAAGGGGGAAGTGTTGAGAGCCAATGGCTTCGGCCCAGGTGTCTCTCCCCCCTAAGTGGGCCTGCCCAGGTATTTCTCCCCCCTAAGTGGGCATTACCCTCACACAAATAGTTTCGAGAATGGGCCGACCATAGAATATTCCAACATTGTATATCCTAACCACAAACTGTTCCTGTTAATTGAACCAGCCATCCCCATGCTCCTTTCCCAGGCCCAACCCTACTTCTCCATCACTCCTGCTTCTTTCTCAGGCCCAACCCTACTTCTCTTTCTCATGCTTTTTGCTATATAAGCTTTACCCCAAGAGCAATAAACTGAGACCTTGACAAGAATCTGCTTGGTCTCACTCTTCTTTCTTGCCCGTTTCTCTTTCAGGCTGGGTTCCCCTCGACCCCCCGAATAACTGAGTCCTGCTGGAGTGGGACAGTCTATGATTTCCATTCTGAGCAGAATATGGGACAGAATAAGCACCTTATAAATCTATGGAACAGAAATGACCAGGGCTCCCATCTCTTCTTCCCAATTCCCTTCCAGAAGTGAATGGATCTGGTTTGACCACATCAAAGGATGGCTGCCCATGAGAAATTCAGAGAAGCTTTTGCTCCTAACCTATGAAAAACTTCATGAGGTAGGGTCCTTTTTCATTTCTTATCTTCCCAAGGGGTCCCCCTTAATGCTACACCTTCTCTGTCTCACTCATCTCCAATTTATCATGCATATATATATGTATATATATATATATATATATATATATGCATACATATTTGCACGTAATTCTTTGCATGATGTCTCACTCAAAAATTCTCTAAAGAACTATCATGTGCCAAATACTGTGCTAATAAAAAGAAAGAATACAACAAAGGCAAAAATAGTCCTTTCCTTCAAGGGAGCACCAAATCTAATGGGGAAAATAACATACAAATAACTTTGTACAAACAAAAGTGCATGTGTTTGTGAGTGCCTGTATGCATATGTGATTTTGTTTGCATGTTTGTGTGTGTGTGTGAGTGTGTGTGTGTGTTAAATTGGATACATTCAACAGAGCGAAAGCATTAGGATCAAGAGGGCTTGAAAAAGGCTTCCTGTAGCAGGTAGAATTTCAATTAGAACTTTAAGGAAGTCAAGGAGGTCAATAAGAATGGACAGTGGAGAATTGTAATGGGCCAGAACTCTGAAGAAAGGTGTTAACTCAGTGGAATGACAAGACAATGGTTATCTAATTTAGCATGATAATTAATATTCTTTAGTTCAGTATGATTGATTTAATCTTACAATAAATCATGGTTCCCTAATGATATAATGATTGGTTTATACTCAGTATACTGTACTGATGTAATTGTAATAGAGTATATAAGCTGGGGACAAACTCAGCCAGAGACAGAAAAGACTTGACCAGCCTCCTAGTGGCTCTCCTGTCTCTTGCAATCCTCCACTGAAACAAACACCCATTCTGGAAGGCCTCAAGAAAGCTAGCCCAGTCCCAGGCAAAGGAGACAGACTGTGAAGGAGATCATAAAGACTTTGGACTTTATCCCTGACTATTCTTGTGGTGATTCTGCTGAGATCAAGGCTGGTCTAAAGGCTCTCCAGAAAGCTAGCCAGAACATTACAGAGAACTTTCCAAGCATGGGGGAAAGTGAGGAAAAATGCCCAAAGCAAACACAGAGGATCTTGTTACTCAAGAAGCTGAAAATGGGTCAAGAATGAGGGGAACACAGACTAGGAACACAAGCCAAAGGAGAAAATTTGAGTATCAACCCTATGTGTCAGCTCCTCCATCAACAAAACAAATTACAAAGAGAATGGTATTCCAGGCATTCTGACCCTTTATTGTAGAAGAATCCTGGGTAATTCTGACTATTGTTCCTTGATATTTGAATTGTTTTTCTGGCAGTTTGCAGTATTTTTCCTTGAGATCATAGATTCTAGAGTTTTGGCACAATGTTCTTTGGGGTTTTCCTTGTGGGATCTCATTCTAAAAGTGATTGATGGATTTTTTCAATGACTATTTCCTCCTTTGTTTCTAGAATATTGAAGCAGTTTTCTCTGATGATCTCTTGAAAAATGCTATCCAGGCTCTTGTTTTGGGTATGGGCTTTCAGGTAGCCCAAGATTTTTTAATTGTCTCTTCTGGATCACTTTCCAGGTCAGCTGTTTTTACAATGATGTATTTTATATTCATATTTTCTTCCTCTTTTCCATTCTTTTTGGTTTGTTTGACTAAGTCAATGTTTCATAGTCATTAGTTTTCATTTGCTCTGTTCTAGTTTTTAATATGTGCTTTTCTTTAGTTAGCTATTGTGTCTATTTTTCCATTTGGTTAATTCTACTTTTGAAGATGTCTTTTTCTTCAGTGAATTGATTTTTTTGTATTTGGCCTATTGTACTTTTTAAGGAATTGCCTTCTTTTTCCAAGCTGTTGACTCTCTTTTGCATGCCTCTCATATTTTTTTTCTCATTTTTTCTTCTACCTTTTTTATTTGCCTTTAAAAGTATTTTATGAGCACTTACAAGAAGCCTCTTTGGGCTTCAGATCAATTCATAGCACTCTTTGAGATGTCCTCTATGGACATTTTGTCCTCACATGAGTTGATATTTTAGTCTTCCCTGTCACCATAGTAACTTTCTGTGGCTAAGATTCTTTTTTGTTGTATACATGAACATGTAAAGTGTATGTCTAAGATTGACATTAGTAATTGGGTAGTCCAAAAGAAAGACAGGGATAGTGCTGAGTATGATGTGACGCTAAAAATAAATGGTCTAGGAAAAGGCAAAAAATGTAATTGACTATATGGATAAGGTACAAGAGCAAAGCTGACCCAGAGAAATTAGATGGAGGAAGAGACAGTTATAAAAGTCTATTTATGTCAGGAATGAGTGAAAGATGGAACAATGCATACATATATCAAAAAAGATATAGCACCCTCCAAATCTATAAAGAAATCAGGGGTGAGGAAATAGGATTAGGTGGAAGATAGAATGGTATGTGGATTGGCGGAAGTGGAATATGGTGTGTAGGTTAATGGGAATGGGATAAAGAGGGAGGGAAGGAAAGTTGGGAAAAGATAAGGGAGGGATCCAGGGAGAGTGGGTGGGGAAGTTAAGTAATGGCATGTCATATTAAGGAGGAGAATTAATGTAGAAGAGTTTAGCAAGGATAGGAATTAAGAGTTAGAAGAAACACAATAATAATGATCAGGAGCAGAATTTAGTAGGGGAAAAATAGAGGTAGTAATTATTGATCTCAGACAAAGCCAAAGTTGAAGATTCAAACATGAGAGAAACCTAAATTATATATCAGACATATCACTATTATTTTAGACATATGTAATATGTTTGTGTCTCTATGTTTGTAGATAGGTATATGTATGTGTCTATATGTGTGCACGTAAGTGTATTTATGTGTAGGTGAGTGGTTATGTGTCCTGTTGTGTATGTATATAGGTTTACATAAATGTATCCATAGGGAAGTGTATAAATATATGGAAGCTTGCTTCAGGGAGAGAGGGAGGAGGAAAGGAGGCAAAAGTAATTTTTAAAGTGCACAGAATTCAACAAAAGAAATCTACAAGGAAGCAAAGAAAAGGTGGATTGAATATAATGCCTTCTATTACCACACATGCTTTTCTGAAATGAAAATTTATTGTTACTTATTTTGAATACTCCCCGATGTTCTGCTGGGCACATGATAATTTTTTTCTGTCTTTTTTTTTTTTTTTTCTTATCTTACATTTAAGTTTTAACAAATAAATACTGTTAGGATTCTTACAAGGTGCTAAGTTACTGGAATGAATAGAGACAATAATTATTTAATTCAGTATGACTAATCTGACTCTTCAAGGAGATGTTATGGGCCAGAACTTGAAACAAGGTACTGAGTGAAATTGAGGAGACAAGTGGTTAAATCTAATTTAGCATTGATTTAATCCTACAACAAATAATGGTTTCCTCATGATATAATGATTAGCGTATGCTCAGTGTAGGACATATAAGGGAGAAGCTCTCAGAACTTCAGAAGAACTTCAGGAGAGGATTTCAGCCAAGGAGAACTTCAGGGGACTTTGGGAGACTCACAACTAGGATTGACTTCCTGGAGATTCACAAACCCACAATCTCACACTTTTGGAGGAGGAGTCAAGATTCATTCCCATTTCCACCTGTGTGCTGGCTGGAGGCTTTGGATTCAGAGGGAGTTAGAGGCTGAAGCTGGAAGAGACAAAGGACTAGCTGTAAGAGCTCTTGGGGAACCAAGGAGAGAGGAAGGCCTCTGAAAACTAGCCAAGCCCCAAGTGAAGGAGATAAGATTTTGGAAGAGACAGTAAAGGATTTGGACTTTAACTCTTGGCTGAACTTGAGGTGATTATTTGAACTGAACTAAAACTAAGTCTGCCTCCAGAAGCTCCCCAAGAAACCTGTCCCAAAGAATGATTACAATTTAGAGAAAAGGACATCACACCTTTATAATTTCACAATTTGGGAATTGGTATAGTTATAATCCTCACATTACAAATATGGGAACTCAGAGAAACAGAAATTATATAAATTTTGAAGGATCACAGACTTAGTAAATACCTTCTGTGGTAGCTAGGTGCTTCAGTGGTCCAAGAATCAGGAGGAATTGAGTTCAAATCCATCCTCAAACATTTACAATTTATACTTAGGCAAGCCCTTTAACTCTGTTCTCTGAGTTCTTTGGATGTACAATAAGCAACAGAAAGAAATGGACCATTCCAGTATCTTTGCCAAGAAAAACCTAAACTGTAACAAGTATCTTCTGAGATAGGAATTGAATCCTAATATTGAACCTTGGGATAAATCCTACTTGGTCATAGTATACTGGGGATGACTTTCTGTTAATCTCATTGCTACTATTTTATTTAAGATTTTTTACTTCAGTATTCATTAGGGAAATTGGTCTGTAATTTTCTTTCTTTTTTTTCACCCTACCTGGTTTAGCATTCAGCGCCATGTCTGTGTCATAAAAGGAATTTGGTAGAACGCCTTCTCTTATTTTTTGAAATAGTTTCTATAGTATTGGAATTAACTATTCTTTGAATGTTTGGAAGAATTCACATGTAAATCCATCGGCCCTGGGGATTTTTTTCTTAGAGAGTTGATTAATAGCTTATTCTATTTCTTTTTCTAAAATGAGACTATTTAAATAATTTATTTCCTCTTATGTTAACCTGGGCAACTTATATTTTGGTAGATATTCCTTCATTTCATTTAGATTATCAAATTTATTGGCATATAGTTGGGCAAAATAATTCCTAATTATTGCTCTAATTTCCTCTTCATTTGGTAGAAAGTTCTCCCTTTTCATTTTTGAGATTAACAATTTGATTTTCTTCTTTCCTTTTTCTAATCAAATTAACTAAAAGTTTATTTTGTTGTTTTTTTTTTGTAAAAACCAATTCTTAGTTTTATTTACTAATTCAATAGTTTTCCTTATTTTCATTTTATTAATCTCCCTTTGTATTGCCAGAATTTCAAATTTGGTATCTCTTCTTGATTCTTTTTTTTTTTTTTTTGAGGCAATTGGAGTTAAGTGACTTGCCCAGGGTCACACAGCCAGGAAGTGTTAAGTATCTGAGGCCAGACTTGAACTCGGGTCCTCCTGACTTCAGGGCTAGTGCTCTATCCACTGTGCCACCTAGCTGCCCCAAATTTGGTATCTCTTTCTCCATTTTATGCAAGTAAGCATCTAGAGATATACAATTTCCCCTTATAAAAACTGCTTTGGCTACATCCCACAAATTTTGGTATTTTGTCTCATTGTCATTCTCTTGGATGAAATTATTGATTGTGTCTATAATTTGCTGTTTCATCCATTCATACTTTAGGATTAACTTTTGGTCTATTTTCTCCTGGCCTTCTTTTGTACGTGATTTTTATTGCATCATGACCTAAAAAAAATGTGTTTACTATTTCTGACATTCTGCATTTAATTTTGAGGTTTGTATGTCCTAACAAATAGTAAATTTTTTATAAGTTCCATAAAATGCTGAGGAAAAATGTAAACTCTTTTATATCTCCATTCAATTTTTTCCTAAGATCTATCATATTTAACTTTTCCAACATTTTGTTTAACTCTTTAACTTCTTTCTTATTTATTTTGTGGTTCAATTTGTCAACTTCTAACAGAGCAAGGTTGAGACGCCCCCACTAATATAGTTTTGTGTAGAGGGCTGAAACTCTGACTAGGTGCACTGGAATCAGACAACTGAGCACTTAAGCCTAATTACCTATTGGACAATAACTCTATTAGCATATGTTTGGAAAAATGGCCCTTCTCACTATTCTGTGCTGGCTAGTCCTTTTGGTGTATACAGATAATGGTAGGAGGGATTAGAGGGTGGAATGAGACAAGCCAGTGTCACTTTGGAGAAGGACAAGAAGAAGGGAGGTTGGTGGAGAGCTTGCGGCAGTTTTGTCCATCCCCTTCACTTCTTCCCCTAAGGACCAAGGACTTTTGCTTATCCTGACTCTGGCTGATTCTGAGGTCTCCCAGGGAGCTAGCCTGGAATTTACAGTTTTGCTATCTATTTCATCTTGAATGTCTTTTAACTTCTCCTCTAGGAATTTGGATGCTATACCACTTGGTACATATATGTTAGTACTGATATTGCTTCACTATTTATGGTATCCTTTTACTAAAATATAGTTTCTCTCCTTATCTCTTTTAATTAAATATATCTTTGCTTTTACTTGATCTGAGATCAGGATCGCTACTCCTGTTTTTTGTGCTTCACCTGAAGCATAAGAGATTCTGCTACAGCCCTTTACTCTCTCTCTTTATGTATCACTATGCTTTAAATGTGTTTTTTGTAAACAACATATTATAGGATTCTGACTTTTAATCCAGTCTGCTACCAGTTTTTGTTTTATGGGAAAGTGCATCCCATTCACATTCACATTTAAAATAACTAATTCTATATTTTCTGCCATCTTATTTACCCTAAGTTATGCTTATCTTTTTCCTTTCCCCCTTGTCTCCTCCCCAATATTTTGCTTTTGATGATCACCTCCCTCACCATCTTCCCCTTTTAGAATCCCTCCCTTTTTTCACACCTTCCCTCTAATATTTCTCTTTTACCTTTTATTAGTCTTTCCCTTTCTTTTCCCCCTTTCTCTCCCACTTCCCTATAAGGTGAGACAGCTTTCTTTGTGAAATCAAATATGTCTGTTTTTCTCTCTTAGAGCCAAATCTGATGAGAGTAAGATTCACACAATTCTTATCTCCCTCCCTTCTTTCTCTCAATTATAATAGGGTTTTTTTTTTTTTTTTGCCTCTTTGTGAGATGTAATTTGCCTTATTTTATCTCCTTTTTCTCCTTTTGTTAGGTTCTTACTAAGTGCTAATGAGATAATGAGATATTAGATTTTTACTAAGTGCTAAGTCTGTACTTAACAATTCTCTAGTTCTGGCCTTTACTGGCAGTTTTACTTCTGTGAACTCCTGGGGAGGAGCTTACATGCTTAGGAAAAGCAAGTTCATTGGTTGAAGTAATTTTTCCCAGAAGCCCTTGCATCATCCCACACCCATTCTCTGGGAGGATAAAAGAGGGCGGCACTCCAGAGAAAGAGAAGAGTCTCTGCTCTAGGTCAGAGTTGGAGGGGCTCTCTGGAGGAGAAAGAGTCTTGTCTGGGCCAGACCTGAGGCGGCTCTCTGGAGGAAGAAAGAGTCTCTACATGAGGTCAGAGTTGGCAGCAGTTAATGACACAGATCTCCTCCCAGAGAGCAATCAGCAGTTTTGGAGACAACAGAACATTACATATTGGAGACCACAATGTGGGGCAAGGACTTTTGCTTATCCTGACAAGGACTTATTCTGAGCCCTTCAGAGGAGCTAGCCCAGGCCTTTGCATTTAAGGACTTATTCTGACTGATCAACTGGAACTGAATTGGATCTTCTCTATGTTGAAGATATCCACTTCAATCAGAATATATCTTCATACAATATCATTGTTGAAGTGTATAGTGATCTTCTGGTTCTGCTCATTTCACTCAGCATCAGATCATGTAAGTCTCTCCAAGCCTCTCTGTATTTCTGTTCGTCATTTCTTACAGAACAATAATATTCCATAACATTCATATACCATAATTTACCCAACCATTCTCCAATTGATGGACATCCATTCATTTTCCAGTTTCTAGCCACACAAAAAGAGCTGCCATAAACATTTTGGCACATACAAGTCCCTTTCCCTTCTTTAGTATTTCTTTGGGATATAAGCCCAGTAGTAGCACTGCTGGGTCAAAAGGTATGCACACTTTGATAACGTTTTGGGCATAGTTCCAGATTGCTCTCCAGAATGGCTGGATTCTTTCACAACTCCACCAACAATGCATCAGTGCCCCAGTTTTCCCACATCCCCTCCAACATTCATCATTATCTTTTCCTGTCATCTTAGCCAATCTGACAGGTGTGTAGTGGTATCTCAGAGTTGTCTTAATGTGCATTTCTCTGATCAGTAGTGATTTGGAACACTCATTCATATGAGTGGATATAGTTTCAATTTCATCATCTGAAAATTGTCTATTCATATCCTTTGACCATTTATCAATAAATTAGAGTCAGTTCTCTATATTTTGGAAATGAGGCCTTTATCAGAACCTTTAAGTGTAAAAATATTTTCCCAATTTGTTACTTCCCTTCTAATCTTGTTTGCATTAGTATTGTTTGTACAAAAGCTTTTTAATTTGATATAATCAAAATCTTCTATTTTGTGATCAATAATGATCTCTAATTCTCCTTTGGTCATAAATTCCTTCTTCCTCCACAGACTGAGAGGTAGACTATCCTCTGTTCCTCTAATCTATTTATGATCTCATTCTTTATGCCTAAATCATGGACCCATTTTGGTCTTATCTTGGTATATGGTGTTAAATGTGGGTCCATATTTAATTTCTGTTATACTAATTTCCAGTTTTCCCAACTTTTTTTTTCAAATAATGAATTCTTATCCCAAAAGTTGGTATCTTTGGGTTTGTCAAATACTAGATTGCTATAGTTGTACCCTATTTTGTCCTGTGTACCTAATTTGTTCCACTGATCTAGTCTATTTCTTAGCCAATACCAAATGGTTTTGGTGACTGCTGCTTTATAATGTAGCTCTAGATCAGGTACAGCTAGACCACCTTCATCTGACTTTTTTTTCATTAATTCCCTTGAAATTCTTGATCTTTTGTTTTTCCATATGAATTTTGTTGTTATTTTTTCTAGGTCATTAAAATACTTTCTTGGAAGTCTGATTGGTATAGCACTAAAGAAATAGATTAGTTTGGGGAGTATTGTCATCTTTATTATATTTGTTCGGCCTATCCAAGAGCACTCAATGTCTTTCCAATTATTTACATCTGACTTTATTTTTGTGGCAAGTGTTTTGTAATTTTGCTCATATAATTCATATAATTCTTTGGTATATGGATTCCCAAATATTTTATACTCTTGACAGTTGTTTTGAATGGAATTTCTCTTTGTATCTCTTGCTGTTGCATTTTGTTGGTGATGTATAAAAATATGGAGGATTTATGTGGATTTATTTTTTATCCAGCAACTTTACTAAAGTTGTGAATTATTTCTAATAACTTTTTATTAGAATATCTGGGGTTTTCTAAGTATACCATCATATCATCTGCAAAGAGTGATAGTTTGATTTCCTCATTTCCTACTCTTATTCCTTTAATCTCTTTCTCGACTCTTATTGACGAGGCTAGCATTTCTAATACAATATTGAATAGTAATGGTGATAGTTGTAAGGGTTAAAAAACCTCTGGAAACAAGGAAGGCAGTTCAAGGCATGTGGAAGGACCTGAGGGATGAGAGGTTCTGAGGCGCAGGCGAGTCCTATGTGGAGGTGGGACATAGCCCCTTGAGGCGGTGTCTGACTCCAGGTATCATGCCTCCCTCCTTAGTGCTCTCAAAGCCTAGCACGCCTCCCTCCTTCTTCTCGGGCCAATCACATTATGCCAGGTTCCCAGAGGACTTCCCCCTTCCCCCATATCATCAGTGGGGTATAAATATGTGCTATCTCAGAATAAAGCTCTCTTTTGCTTCACCCATACCTAATGGTGGTCTGTCTCTATGGGATGCAGGTTGGTGTCTGAAGATGGGTAATTGTGGCCTAGCCATGCCGTCGACGAACGGGCATTAAGAGTAGCTCTAAGGGGAGCTACCAGGTTAGAGTAGTCCATAGGGATGTAACAAGTGGCGCCCAACATGGGACATTTTTGGCTAGGACCTCACCTTGTAGCAGGCCTACAGGTGGGAAGAGAGACAGAACTCTGCTCTAAAGTGAGTAGAAAGTTAGGAAAATGGGACAGGTTATTGTGATGGTCCCAGACCAGAAGGTTTTATAAGCTGAGAAAGGCTATTGAGGTACCCAAGCCAGGGTGCTAGATTTCCATGTTAATGGTGTGGGTGTGATATGAAACAACACCAAACACTCAATGACCCCAATTAAAAATCCTGTGGAGGCCCCACCAGCCTTCAATATGTCCGGCCCCACAGATTGTATCTGAAACTTGCAACCACCAGGGGTTGGAATATCCCCTGTTTGCCTGCAAACTGCCAGGGCAGGTCTTCTGCTGCAATCTCTTTAGATATAGCAGCTGTGAGGGCATCCATTTGGAAGGCACTGGAGCCAACATTCTCACATCTCTTTATCATGTCTTACAGGCCAGCCTCCCCATCTATAATAGGCATGGCCCTCTGGCAGTTAGCATTAGCATTCTTCATTGCCAATTTCTGTATAAGGAGGCTGGAGGCTTCTCCTCTACCCACAAACCTCTCAACAGCCACCTGTAGGTGGAAAGAAGCTTCTAGAATAGTAAAGCAAGTAGAAATGGAAATGGATTTTAAAAAGTGGGAGGTAGTAGGTAGTCAGATGGCTTCCTATGATAAGGAAACTCCGGGAGCCATCCCGGAATGACATCAAGTGATTGGGGGCACTTTAAGAGGTGCAAGCCGCAATCCATTAAAAGTAGATAAAGAAGTGAAAACGGAGAGTCATAAAACAAATGAGGGTCATAAATTGGCACTCACTGGACCAGCCATGCCCATAAAATGGAGCCAGTGGAAGTTAACTGTGGAAGGAAATAAATGATGTGAAAGAAGGAAGAGGTAGTAAGGAAGAAGCAGGAAGTGGATATGAAGGAATGGGAGGGGGCAGGGATAAGATGAGTAATGAGAAAATAAACAGAGATTCATATGACCTTGAAGTAAAGGAGGGTGATTAAACGAGGGAGGAGAAAGCAAACAAAGGGAAGGTTGCCTCTGTCTCTGAGGCACAGCCTTCCCCCTCATCCCCCGCCCTCCCTGAAGAGATATGTCTCCTGTCCACTCTCTCTGAGCCTGCTTGTGAAGGCTTTGCCGATTCCCAGACAAGTTCAGGACAAATAATACAGAAAGCTGGAAAATATAAAAGAAATGAGGATCAAATGCAATATAATGCAGCAGTATATGCAGCTGGGTCTCAATGTGCCCAAAGAGCATTTAGCAAAATTCAAGCTTCTGGAAAGCAGAAACCCTCAATGCCTAGGATTAAACAGGGCCCAGATGAAACTTTTCATGATTTTGTGGCATACCTACAGGTGGCTGTTGAGAGGTTTGTGGGTAGAGGAGAAGCCTCCAGCCTCCTTATACAGAAATTGGCAATGAAGAATGCTAATGCTAACTGCCAGAGGGCCATGCCTACTATAGATGGGGAGGCTGGCCTGTAAGACATGATAAAGAGATGTGAGAATGTTGGCTCCAGTGCCTTCCAAATGGATGCCCTCACAGCTGCTATATCTAAAGAGATTGCAGCAGAAGACCTGCCCTGGCAGTTTGCAGGCAAACCAACCCCTGGTGGTTGCAAGTTTCAGATACAATCTGTGGGGCCGGACATATTGAAGGCTGGTGGGGCCTCCACAGGATTTTTAATTGGGGTCATTGAGTGTTTGGTGTTGTTTCATATCACACCCACACCATTAACATGGAAATCTAGCACCCTGGCTTGGGTACCTCAATAGCCTTTCTCAGCTTATAAAACCAGAACCTTATGTGAAATTATAAAACAACAGTTGGAGGCTGGACATATAGGATCAATGTCCAGCCCATGGAATAGCCTTGTAGTTATTAAAAAGAGAAAATCTGGAAAATTCATAATGCTAGTGGACCTTAGGGCCGTTAATGCTACTATTGAACCTAAGGGAGCCCTACAGACTGGCATGCCATCTCCTAATCTAGTACCCACTGGCTGGCTAGTTACAGTAATAGACATACAAGGTAGTTTCTTCTCCATCCCTCTGGATCCAGAGGATAAGAAAAGATTTACTTTTACCATTGCCTCTATAAACAATGTAGGACCTGATTTGCACCATCAATGGGAAGTTCTCCCCCAAGGGATTTGTTGTAGCTCCACTTTGTGTCAGGTGTACATAGTGCAAGTGCTAGAGCCAATTAGGAAGGCGTGGCTTCATGCCATGATACTGCCTTATATGGATGATATACTGTTATCAATGAGCAGTGAGAAAGATCTGTCTGCCCTGCTTAAAGAGACCATGAGCATTCTTGCTCCACATGGACTGGTGGTAGCCCCAGGAAAGATCCCACATAAGTATCCCATCATTTACTCGGGACTCTGCATGGGGACTTCTGCAATTACTAATCAGATACCTAACTTACAATTAGATAAGGTGAATACTCTGAACCTATTTCAGAAACTAGTTGGACAAATTCAATGGTTAAGGGCTCATGTCCTTATTCCTATTTCTTTAATGCAGCCTTTATATGACATCTTAAAAGGATGTAAGAGATACCCAGAGCCCATTAACATCATATCAGATAGTTTATATGCTGTCCAAGTGCTCAGAGGCATTGAAGATACAGTCCTACAGCCTCAGAATTCTTCAATTGCTGACCTTCTTGATGAATTGCAGCTGATTTTACAGACTAAGAAACATCCCATTGACATCCTGCATGTATATTCTCACCAATGCTGTGCAGGAGACATATTTGTTGGCAATGAGGTGGTAGACCATGCTTTACAATGTTCCCTTCTCATGGTCACCACACCTTCTGAATGTGCCCATGATTTTCTCCACTTACCCGCTAATTCTCTACATAGCCTTTATGGCCTCACCTAGGAACAAGCCCAACAGATAGGGAAGCAGTGTGTTCAGTTTCTCCCTCCTCCATCTAGTAAAGGAGTTAATCCCAGGAGTTTATTCCCCCATGATTTGTGGCAAATGGATGTAACACATGTAGGCCATGTGGCCATCCACATCTGTACTGACATTTATTATCAATTCCTTTGGGCCACAGTGGCCTTCTGTGAGAACACTCCTTCAGTCATTAAACATTTGTATAGTTGTTTCTCCTCTCATGGAGTTCCTAATACCATAAAGACCAACAATGGGCCAGCTTATACCTCTAAGCAGATGGCCACCTTTCTCACCACATTCACCATTAAGCATGTTACAGGGATTTCCTATAATCCACAGGGTCAGGCCCTGGTGGAACAGGCCCATCATACTCTGAAGGCCACCCTTGTTAAACAGAAAGGGGGAGTAAGTAGACAGAACCTCCAATGGCCCACACAGGTGGACATGGATAAGACTTTATTTAATTACAATTTTTGGTGCCTAGATAGGGATATTAGCCTCTCCAGGAATGATACATTTGGCACAATCTTATAGACAGGACAGAAAACTAAGCTCCATGAAAACTGCACTTCAAGTGCTAGAGAACATTCAAAAGGTCTTCTGGAAAGATGAGGAAGGACGTTGGCAAGGTCCATCCTTATTACTTTGGAGAGGGCTGGGATATTTATGTCTTGCAGATTCTGATGGGGAAGGCCGCTGGATTCCAGAAAGAAGGACAAGGAGAGTTGCCCCTATTAAAACAGGGGCTGAAGAAAAAGAGAAGGAGATGACCCAGGAGATGCCCAAAACAGCGCCATAGCAGAGAGATGACTACCCTTGCTGAACCAACTTAGTGATTGGATCCAACATACTTACTTTCCCAACCCCTTCTAATTATATCCCATGGGCTCTATGTAGCCATTTTTGTATTGTTGCTTCTTTTGTTTTTGCCTACTTTGCTAGGATGCTTTATATGTATTCTTTTAAAAATTCTTTAGAGGTGCTTATGGAAGAGCTTCTCATTTGTCAACATGAGAACACTCTGTCTTATTAATAAAAAAGGGGGAGTTGTAAGGGTTAAAAAACTTCTGGAAACAAGGAAGGCAGTTCAAGGCATGTGGAAGGACCTGAGGGATGAGAGGTTCTGAGGCGCAGGCGAGTCCTATGTGGAGGTGGGGCATAGCCCCTTGATGCGGTGTCTAACTCCAGGTACCACGCCTCCCTCCTTAGTGCTCTCAAAGCCTAGCACGCCTCCCTCCTTCTTCTCAGGCCAATCACATTATGCCAGGTTCCTAGAGGACTTCCCCCTTCCCCCATATCATCAGTGGGGTATAAATATGTGCTATCTCAGAATAAAGCTCTCTTTTGCTTCACCCCTACCTAATGGTGGTCTGTCTCTATGGGATCCGGGTTGGTGCCCAAAGACGGTTAAGTGTGGCCTAGCCGTGCCTTTGATGGACGGGCATTAAGAGTAGCTCTAAGGGGAGCTACCAGGTTAGAGTAGTCCATAGGGGTGTAACAATAGTGGGCAAACTTGTTTAACTCCTGATCTTACTGGGAAAGGTTCCAGTTTATCGCCATTACATATTATGCTTACTGATGGTCTTAAATATATGCTCCTCACTATTTTAAGAAATAGTCCATTTATTCCTATGCTCTCAAGTGTTTGTCATAGGAATGTATGTTGTATTTTATCAAATGTTTTTTCTGCATCTATTGAGATGATCATATGGTTCTTGTTAATTTGGATATTAATATGGTCAATTATACTAATAGTTTTCCTAATATTAAACCAGCCCTGCATTCCTGGTATAAATCCTACTTGATCATAGTGTATTATCCTGAGGATGATTTTCTGAATTCTTTTTGCTAATATTTTATTTAAGATTTTAGCATCAATATTCTTAATGAATTGGTCTATAGTTTTCTTTCTCAGTTTTCAACCTACCTGGTTTAGGTATCAGTACTATGTCTGTGTCATAAAAGGAGTTTGGTAGGACTCCTTCATCCCCCATTTTTTCAAATAGTTTATATAACATTGGGGCTAATTGTTCTTTAAATATTTGGTAGAATTTACATGTAAATCCATCTGGTCCTGGGGATTTTTTCTTGGGGAGTTGATTAATAGCTTGTTCTATTTCTTTTCCTGAAATGGGACTATTTAAGCAGTTTACTTCCTCCTCTGTTAATCTAGGAAGCCTATATTTTTGGAGCTAGTCATCCATTTCACTTAAATTATCAAATTTATTGGCATAAAGTTGGGCAAAGTAACTCCTTATTATTTCTCCAATTTCCTCTTCATTGGTGGAAAGATACCCCTTTTCATTTTTAAGACTAACAATTTGATTTTCCTCTTTCCTTTTTCTGATCAGATTTACCAAAGGTTTATCTATTTTATTGGCTTTTTCATAAAGCCAACTCTTAGTATTGTTTATTAATTCAATAGTTTTTTTTTTTTTTACTTTCAATATTATTGATTTCTCCTTTTAATTTTAGAATTTCAAGTTTAGTTTTTGGTTAGAGGTTTTGAATTTGGTCTTTTTCTAGCTTTTTGAGTTGCAGGCCCAATTCATTGATCTTCTCTTTTTCTATTTTGTTCAAGTAAGCCTCTAAAGATATAAAATTTCTGCTTTAGCTGCATCTTACAAATTTTGGTATGATATCTCATTGTTGTCATTATCTTGGGTGAAATTATTATTTGTTTCTATAATTTGCTATTTCACCCAATCATTCTTTAAAATAGATTATTTAGTTTCCAATTACTTTTTGGTCTATTTACCCCTAACTTCTTGTTGAATGTAGTTTTTATTGCATTGTGATCTGAGAAGAAAGCATTTACTATTTCTGCCTTCCTACATTTAATTTGAGATATTTATGTCCTAATATATGGTCAATTTTTGTATAGGTTCCATGAACTGCTGAGAGGAAAGTATACTCCTTTCTCTCACCATTCAGTTTTCTCCAAAGATCTATCATACATAATTTTTCTAACATTCTATTTACCTCTTTAATTTCTTTCTTATTTGTTTTGTGGTTTGACTTATCTAATTCTGACAGTGCAAGGTTGAGATCTCCCATTATTATAGTTTTGCTGTCTATTTCTTCTTGCAACTCTCTTAACTTCTCCTTTAGGAAGTTAGATGCTATTCCACTTGGTGCATATATGTTTCGTATTGATATGGCTTCATTGTCTATGCTACCTTTTAGTAGGATATAGTTTCCTTCCTTATCTCTTTTAATTAGATCAATTTCTGCTTTTGCTTGATCTGAGATAAGGATGGCTACCCCTGCTTTTTTGGCTTCACCTGAAGCATAATAGATTCTGCTCCAGCCTTTTACCTTTACTCTGTAGGTATCTCCCTGCTTTAAATGTGTTTCCTGTAAGCAATGTATTGTAGGGTTCTGACTTTTGATCCACTCTGCTATCCGCCTCTGCTTAATGGGAGAGTTTATCCCATTCACATTTACAGTTAAAATTACTAATTCTGTATTTCTTGCCATCATATTATCCCCTGATTATGCTTTTTACCCCTTGTCCCCCCAAACCCCTTCCCCAGTATTGAATTTATGGACCCCACTTGTGACATACAGCCCTTCCTTTTTAGTATCCCTCCCCTCCTTTTAAGTCCCTTCCCCTTTATTTACCATTCCATTATTCCTCTTTTCCTTTTCCCTTTTCCTCTCCCCCCTTTTAATGAGTTGAGAGAGAATTCTCTGAAAAACAAACATGTCAATTATTTACTCTTTGAGCCTACTCTGATGAGAGTAAGATTCACACAATGTTCCTCCCCCTCTCTAAATTCCCTCAGATGTGGTCAATTTTCTTTGCCTCTTCCTGGGATGTAGTTTCTCTCTTTTTATCTCTCCTTTCCTGTTTTCTGATACTATCCCCTTTCCCTTACTACTTCCCTTTTTTATGTTATATCAGTAAAATCAAATTATACATGTGGACTTTCTGTATATCCACAACAGAAATACAGTTCTCAAGAGTTCTTTTTACCTTTTTCTGCTTCTCTTGAGTCTTGTGGATGTAGATCAAATTTTTTTGTTTAAGTCTGTTTTTTTTCTTAGAAACAAATGGAATCTCTCTGTTTCATTAAATGTCCATCTTCTTCCATGGAAGAAAATGCTAAACTTATCTGGGTAGTTTATTCTTGGCTGCATTCCAAGTTCTTTTGCCTTTCAGAATATCAGATTCCAGGCCCTTCAATCCTTTAATGTGGAGACAGCCAGATTTTGAGTGACTCTTATTGTGGCACCTTTATATTTGAATTGTTTTTTTCTTAGCTGCTTGCAACATTTTTTCCTTAGTCTGGTAGTTCTGCAACTTAGCCACAATGTTTCGTGGAGTTTTTTTTTAGGATATTTTTCAGAATGAATTCTTTCAATGCCTATTTTCCCTTCTGTTTCTATTATCTCTGGACAGTTCTCTTTGATGATTTCCGTAAAACAGAACCTAGGCTCTTTTTGTCATCATAATTTTTGGAAGTCCAATGATCCTCAGATTATCTATCCCAGATCTATTTTCCAGGTCTATAGATTTTCCCAGTAAATATTTGACGTTATTCTCCAGATTTTCATTTTTTTGTTTGTTTGTTTGTTTGTTTGTTTGACTGCTTCTTGGTGTCTCAATGAATCACTCGTTTCTATTTGTTCCGTCCTGATTTTTAATGAGTTATTTTCTTCATTCACATTTTTTAGTTCTTTTTGTATATGTCCAATTGAGTTTTTAAAATTATTTTGCTCCTTTTTTTTTTTTTTTTTTTTTTTTTTTTAGTGAATTATTTCCTTTTTCCAATTTACAAATCCTATTTTCTTGGGAAATTTTTATCTTTTGC
The DNA here is from genome assembly GCF_048593235.1 of Sminthopsis crassicaudata. NCBI lineage: Eukaryota > Metazoa > Chordata > Mammalia > Dasyuromorphia > Dasyuridae > Sminthopsis > Sminthopsis crassicaudata. Next base: position 643,261,683 of record NC_133619.1, on the reverse strand, counting down.
AATTCAGAAATCCTACTTTCCTGTGATTTTTAAACCTTTTCTAATTCACAAATATTGTTTCTCTGCACTTCCTGTGAATTCTTTATTTTTTCCAACTAAAATTCCAGAGTGTTGTTACTCTCTAGCATAACTTTTCTTTCCTTTCCCCATTTTTCTTCTAACTCTTAATTTTTTAATAGTCTCTTCTAGTAGAGAGTTATGTGATGTGGGGCATGTATCATTCCCCTTTAGGGTATTATCTGGAGATTGTCTGCTGTTAGCCTCCTTGGGATTGGATACCCATTCTTTCTCTGTATAGAAGGTGTCAATCGTTCTCTTCAATTTCTTACTCATTATCAAAACTCTGTGGGGTCTTCCCTTTGCGTAGGAAATTTACCAGCTTCCTGGCAGATAGGATGGAATGCAGCACTCTTGTAAACGGGTTAAGAGAGAGCTCTGGGAGAGAGTTCCCCTCCCCCCCCGAAATGCCTCAGAGGTGGTTAGTACAGCTGCGCTGCAGGGAGTGCCCAGTGAGGAACCCCTACTGTGTGGCCTAGTGACTGCACTGAGGCTAGAGGCTGAACAGTGAAAGCGTCACAACCCCAGGCCAAAGCCCCTTTGCACCCCCTGGGGCTGTGGATATTACCAGCTGACCCTTGAAAAGCCCCTGCACGCAAACCAGAAGTCTCTGCCGGGGAAGCACAATTACTGCTGTGGGAGTTTCACTGCTGCAGGAGTTTCACTGCTGCAGGAGTTTCACTGCTGCAGGAGTTTCACTGCTGCGGGAGTTCCACTGCCTCAGGCTGAGCCCCGCACTATGTGGATTAGGCTGCCCCAGACTGTGTCCCCTGCTGTTCAGGTTCTTAACGGCCCCAAGGGAAAGCCCTGGACAGCAGAAGGGGGCTGCACAGCCATGTAGAGACTGGTGTTAGGTCACTTCCGGTTTGAGATAGTTATAGTTTCTGGCTTTTTTTGTGGTTGTTGTTTTTTTATTTATTTTTTTTAAAGTGGCTTTGATTTCTCTTCTGATTTGCTGTTTTACAAGCAGAGTAGAGCTATCAGCCTATGCCAGATTCCTCTATCTCAGTAGCTTCTCTGATCCCAGAGTTCTCCCCAGCCTGTTTGGCACAATGTGCTAGCCTTTAGTCCAACCCTGTCTGTGCTGGTCTTTTTTTCTTACCCTCAGTACAGACCTTTTCTGATGAAATTCCAGATTCTCTTTGGCTAGTAAGTTGTGCTTCTAATCCTTGTGGTTTTTATCAGTCCAGCGTTATTTTTGAGGTTGATTTAACTAGTTGGTATTGAGGGTAAAAGGGAGCTTAGAAATTCACGTGTATCTTCTTCGCCATCTTGGCTCCACCATCTCTGCCTTTTCTGTCCAGTCTCATCAGGGTTGGACTTTCCCCCATGACAAGTGTTTCTCTCTTATATCTCTCCTGCAAACCTCCATGCATATCTAGCTAGTGGGACATTTTTCACAGAATGCACTGCCTGGACACATTGAGCAACATTGCTATGGTCCAGTCTAGCTCAGAATAAGTCCTTGTCAGGATAAGGAAAAGTCCTTGCCCCACGTTGGGCGCCAATTGTAATGTTCTGATTGTCTCTCAGTTGTAATCCTTCTCTGGGAGGAGGTTTCTTTTCTGTATAATCTTTTCCTCTACAGGTTTCTTGAGAGGCTTCTGGAGCCTCCAGCCAGCCTCTTCTTCTTCCTGAATCCTGGCTCTGAATCTCCTCCAGCTCTTGTCCTTCCCCAGTCCAGACTGCTCTCCCGGCTCAATGTTGCCTCTTTTTATCCTCCCAGAGAATGGGCGTGGGATAATGCAAAGGCTTCTGGGAAGAACCACTTCAACCAATATGCTTGTTCCTCCTAGAATTTCTAAGGTGTAAACTCCCAAAGGTCCGAGCCAGAAAACTGTCAAGTCAACCTGAATTCTCACATTGTCACTGACCAGACAACCTGAGTTCTCACCTAGTAATCCTAACACAACATGAAATCTGTACCACATGTTTATGTCTCCCAACCCTAACCACTAGATACTTTGGAAGTCTAGCCTTTGTCCTGATCATGTCTCCTATACATGTGATGAGGTTCGGCTCCCCTTGTTTCCCAGTTCATTCATAAATTAATTTACAAACCTAAAAAATTAAACTGGCAAAAGAAGTTTATTTAGAACTGAGAAGTCAGCTTTTCCAGGCTGACTTTCTTAGTGGCAAGGTCCCGATAGAGAAGTAAAGATCTAGCAGAGAAATCCAGACAGAGAAGCAAAGAGGGAGTAATGCTGAAAAGAGAATGTCTTTTCAGCAAGCAGAGGGTCACAGCTATGTCAAGGGGAGAGGAAAGTTCCTTGGCATGATTCCTGCTTTTAGATCATCTGCAAGGAATTGAGCTGAAGGAAGCTTGTTTTAGGGGTAGCTCTTGGTGGGGGCTGGGAGCAGTTTGAGTTGAAATCAGAATACAGAATCTTTGAATTGAATGAGTGTCTCTGGACTAATTTCCAACTCAATAGAGTTGGATAGAAATCTTGATATCTCCAGCTCTGGCTAAGTAGGAATGGTCCTGAAGTCAACTAGTTCCACCCAGATAACAGAATGAAATGATTTTATCTTGATTCCCTGGAGCAGGTCTCTCAGGGAATAGCTTCTCTGAGGAAGTTTCTCAAGCGTTCCCCTCCAAGTCAGAGAGATAGAGTGAGAGAGAGTTTCAGGGCTCCCTTCATCACATGGAAGGCTCTCTTCCTCACCTCTGCCTGATACCTTTCCTGGCTTCATAAAAGATTGAGCTCTATCTTCTATAGGAAGCCTTCTCTGAACCCCCCCAAGTGCTTGTACTTTCCTCTCAAGATTCCCTTTCATCCATGCCATATGCCTCTCCTATGAACAGTTACTTATGTTTCTCCTCTCACCTTCAACTGTGAATTCCTTGTGGGAAGAGACTATTTTTGCCTTCCTTTTAATTCCTTGCATGCAATAGGCACCTGGCATCCAGTAAGTGTTCAAAAGATGCTTGTGGGATGACTATATACTCCTTGGTATAACCATTCAACTATCCAGCCATATTTGAGTTTCATTTTAGGGAAATTTTTTTGATTTGTTACTATGTCAAATAGATTTGGATTGTCTTCCTACACTCCCTCCCTGGAATTGTTACTATGTCAAATAGATTTGAATTGTCTTCCTACACTCCCTCCCTGGAAGTCTTCGAACAGTTTGATGGAATATGGACAATACTGAATCCTGAGAGGTTTCTCTCACTTCTGAAGGTCTGTGATTCTGTGAATGAAATGCTCTTTATCTTTTTTTAAATTCCAAGCAAGAACCCTCTGAATGATAGATATCCTCAGTCTGATCTACTCAAAAGAGGATCCTACTTTGATCAAATCTTTCCCTTATTGGAAACGTTCCTCCTGGTTAGAGTTTAATAAATGTTTTGAGATGTTAAAGAATAAGAATAAGAGAGATGCAGAGCTTCTCACTTCCCATCTCCCAATCCATCTCTTCTCTAAGTCCTATGTGAACAGCAAGGCCAAGGTAAATACATGAAGCCCCTGATTAAAAGCAAAAGAAACAGTCATCTAGGAGTTGGAAAAAGGATGGTATGGAGAGAAGCTGGAGGGATATTTGTAGTGCATATTTCTTAGGAATTCAGGGGTGGAAAGAGGTAGAAAGAGGGGACTGTCTTCTCTCCATCCTTTACACACTGCCCTTATCATTCTACTCATTCTTTCTGCCTACAACTCTCACTTCTACCTCTGGCAACCAAAGGCGAAAGTCCTGTGGAGAACAATCAGGTTATGATTGTGAGTTAAAGGAAAAGGGAAAGGAAAGAAGCTGGAAGCATGAAGCTGATTTGGATAGACTTGGAGGTATGCCAGAGATTGGACTGGAAAAGGGCAAATTTGGGAGGAATTGAGAGGCTTCCTGGAGAATGAGGAGTTAGAGAAGGACTCAGGAGATACAGAACAAGTCTTCTTCCAGTATCTGAAGGACCAACATGTGAAAGAAAGATTCGGGTTTTTTTTAGCCTGGTCCCAAAAGAGAGAAGCAGGATCAATGAGAGATTGTTACAGTGAGAACAATAAAGGCTAGATATCAAGAACAACTTATTACTTGGAGTTGTCACAGAAGATCAGGCTTCCCTTGGAGGTAGAAGAAAAGCCATCTTTGAAGGTCTTCAGACAAAAGTTCAGAGGCTTTCTGTTGTAATAGCAATTATCATTTTTTCCGAAAATATTAATTTTTATTCACACCTCAGTGTAATGCTCTTTTCTCTAACTTATAATAGTTCTCTGGGAGCAAATTTCTTGGGGAGCTTCTGGAGGCAGCCTTGGCTTCAGTTCAGTTTCAATAATCACCTCAAATGCAGCCAGGAGTTAAAGTCCAAATCCTTTATTGTCTCTTCCAAAATCTTATCTCCTTCACTTGGGACTTGGCTAGTTTTCTGGAGGCCTTCCTCTCTCCTTGGTTCCCAAGAGCTCTTGTCCAAATGTCTCCAGCCAGCACAAAGGTGGAAGTGGAAATGAATCTTGACTCTGCCTCTGAGAATGGGATTGTAGGCGGGCTTGTGAATCTCCCAGAAGTCAATCCTAGTTCTGAATCTCCTGGAAGTCCATGAGCAGGCTTTTCCTTTCCTCTTATAGATGTTCTATAAAGGTGTGAAGTATAATGTGTAAATCAATGAGTGAACTCCTTCAAAGGTGTGAACTAAGTACATTATCTTGTCTCAAGTTCTGGCCCATAACATCTCCTTGTAGATCAATCATACTGAACCATGCTAAATTAGATAATTATTGTCTCTATCATTCCAGTGACTTAGCACCTTTAAGAAGCCTAACACCTCAGTGATAAATAATATCCTTAACATGATGAACTTTTTCCAGATCTCTAGATCATATTTAAATGAAATCAGTAAATGATTAGCCAGGAACATTAGATATGATCTTCCAGAAAATGTATAACTCATCTGTTGTCCAATGAAATGTTAAAATACATGTTGTCTGTGGGTTAGTACAAATCTCTTCACTTATGTTAAAGAGAAATGAAGGCAGCTCATGTGAGCAGACAAAGCTTATTTCAACTCCTGAAATGAAAAATTGCTTTGAACAGTTCTTTATAAGTTTTTATTTTTTCCCTAATCCAATAAGAGTCTAATTGAACAGTCAGAATAATTTTCAAAACAGAGTACTGACAAATGACTTTACATGGGCAGCATGATGCCACATTGGGCATGCATCTGGTGCTAAATCTTGCTATTAAAATACATGGTAGAAGGGTCTAAGTCCTGAATTGGTTTTTCATTGTTAATTTTCTGGGTTTTCTTTTCTTTTCTTTCTTTCTTTCTTTCTTTCTTTCTTTCTTTCTTTCTTTCTTTCTTTCTTTCTTTCTTTCTTTCTTTTTTCTTTCTTTCTTTTTTTTAACAAAAATTGTTTGCTTGACTCTACACCAAGAACATGAAAACATAAATAACTAAGATTTTTACTGTAGTCATTTAAATGCTAAAATCCTCCAGCTATATCCACACTGTTTCAGGCTTATTTATATACCATTGTACTTTAGTTTTTTTTCTTTTTTTTCCAATTCAAGTTCTGGATCATTTTCCTCATCAGATTCCTCATTCCCTTCCTTATAATTAATTCAGTATTCACAATCTCTTCTTTTTCTTTTCCTCTTCCTTCTCCTCCTCATTATTATGGCACTGAGCCACTCTAATGGCAGCTAAGGTTGTTCAGGAATAGCCCAATGGCTATTCTTACTAAAGACCCTCCAGGGGAAGGGATTCAAAGGAGGTTTGAAAGAAAAATAAAAGTGCATTGGATGCTATGAGAGGTTCTCATTGACTTGAGATGATAAAGGACCAAAGTCCTACCTTGGACAGCAAGAATAACCATTCATTGGCACAGGGACCCTGAGGTGTTCCAGCTTCCTTTATTTCCATCAAAGTGCTGATAATGCTAATGTCCATAAATACTTATCTGCTCTCCCTTGGGAAAGAGAATCCTAGAACCTTAGATCTTGGATGAATCTTAGAACAAGAGCATGAGAATATTTTAGAACAATTTAGAGCTGAAAAGAACCTTGGAACATAGTGTAAGAGCTATGTGTGTGGGTGCTTAAAACAGAGAAGTCCAGATCTGGGACAGAGCTCAGAATGTAGAATGTCAGAATTATTTAGAACATAGAATAAAGATCAGAGCTAGGAGGGAACTTAGAACATAGAATGTCAGAACTAGAGGAAAACTTAGAACATAGAATGTCAGAGCTAGAAGAGAACTTTAGAACCTAAAATTCTAGGTTCTAGGGGATGGAAGGTGGATAATGGAACAGCCTTTGAGGAATAGAAGTCAGTTTAGTCTTGCTCTGCTTGGCCCCAGGAGTGATGAAGAGAAGTTACAAAGAGGCCCTAGGAGGCTGGGTGTGGGGAGGAACTTCTCAGAGGGGAGAGCTGTTCCAGAATGGAAGGCGGGGTCCCCCTTCCTGGATGTTTCCCAGAAGACCTTGCATGATCCCTTGTTGGGAATGTTCTGTGAGGGTTTGTGGGTCAGGGAGGAGGTGGACTAGATGGCCAGCGAATCCTCTCCAATTCCTTCAGGGAGGAATTCTGAACAACTGTGATCTGGGGAGCTGAGATTTTTGGATGCTGCAGGGATGTGCTCCCTCAGCCGGGGACATTGCACACAATGGAGGGTCACTGTGCACAATGACCAATGAGTAGTGGCAACTCCCCAGTCATGCTGTCCACCCTCTGACCCACCTCCCCACTGGGCTACTGGGACCCTCAAGCCTCTCTCCACAGGCCCCTTGTTCTCCTGCTCCCCTCCAGTCTTTGTAGGTTTGTTCCAGAGAAGTACCATTTTGTTTTCTTATTTTTCTAACCGTAGGGCTTAGGGTGTGCTAGGCACACAGCAAATGTTCCTTCTCTCTCTATGTCTCGCTATCTCTTTCTCTGTCTCCTTTCTCTTTCTCTGCCTCTTTGTCTGTCTGTCTCTCTGTCTCTGTCTCTCTGTCTCTGCCTCTGTCTCCTCTCTCTCTCTCTCTCTCTTCTCTGATGGCTTTTGAGAAGAAATGATTGCTGGGAATGAATATACTGAGATGACAGCACCCAGGTGCCTGGTGAGACGGCGTGATCCATCAAGCTATCACAGCTCACATCAGCAGCCAGACTCCTGGTACCAGGGAGGACTCCCCAAGGACAGCCCCAAGGAGTGACCTACTTGACTCAACCCATCAAAGACCCATCCCACAGAAGCAAGAGAGCAATTCACCTTGTCCACAGTTATGTCATCTCCAGAAGTGAACGTGGAGGGGATTTCATAAAGAAGCACAAAATTAGGTGACGATTTTTTAAACAACCATTTTCAGTCTGAGTCAAGTTTTTTTAGAACTCAGTGGGAGTGTAGGGAAGATGTGAACCTCTCGGTTTGGGAAGATGTTCTACTTCGGACCTTGCTCTGTTTTCTCAGTAAATATTTCTTTGTAAAATCCCATTGGTGTTAATTATTATTAGAGGGATGTGAACTGGTTATATGATATTGAGCGATACACCGATGGGGGCTCATTACCTTTCTCTGTACTTATATCATCAGAGCTTAATAGAAACACTAGTTAAATGCTTGTTGGTTACTTATGAATGATAGTATTAAAAGCACTAAACCCTCAGGATTGCCTCGAATATTAAGGGAAAGAAATAGTCATTTGCCCCTGGGCTCCTGAATGGCTGGTCCAGCTGGAATCGGGAGGGTAAGCCCAGAGAGGGGGCTCTTCATCCCTTCATTCCACAAAGCTAACTCTAATCCTAACTGATGAAGTCTCACTAAGACTCTCTGCTAAGACATGGGGGAGATACAAAGGCAAAAGCCAGACCCTGCCTCATGGATCTTATAATCCATAAAGGAGGGAGGGTCATTGGTCATGTAGTCAGGCATTTTGCTGAGATCACAGGCCCTCCATGCTAGAGTCAATAGTCATCGTAGGTGGCTATGGGTCTCCCTAAGTATCTCTTAGTAGACAGCTTTCTGGTGGTGATCTTCAGTCAATTAAAATGTGTCCAACTCTTGGTGACTGCACTTGGTGCTTTCTTGGCTAAGATCTTGGAGTGGTTCACCATTTCATTCTCTTTACAGATGAAGAAATTGAGGAGAAAGGGGGGAAGTGACTTGTCCAGGGTCACGCAGTTAGTGAGTGTCTGAGGCTGGGTTTGAACCCCTGATGATGTCAGGTCTAGCACTCTGTGTGCCATTGCGCTTCATGTGGAACTGCACCCCAGGAAGTGCTTATTGAGTTGAATCAGATGGGCTGCAAAGAGAGAGCAATCCAATATGTTCAGACTTCCCAAACACTGAATTGTGATGATCTGACCCCTGTGTTAAAAAAAAAAGACCCTCATTGGTCTAGGAAAAAAAAAAGGATTTATAAACAAAACTTGGAAGTTGCCTGCTTAACCTAATTAAGGAGCTTGCCAAACATTTTGGAAACACCTCTTCAGCACAATTAAAGTAGGACCATAAATCACCCATTTCTCTTCATTAAAGCAGATCCCCTAAGGACACAGAAGACAACCTCTCCAAGTCCAGACTGCATTATTGATGCAAAAAAGGTTGACTAATAACAATGTCTAAAAACTTTGATACCTCAGACTCTTAAGCCATCAGATGAGTTTTAGAAGAACCCAAAGGTACTGCTTTTGAACCTCAATATTCCCATTAAGTTTGGGATCCATTGTAGCTTTAGCAGCCAGCTGGCCGGTCCTGCAACATCCCACTTCTGTTTAATGACCTCAGGGGAGAGAGGGTCACCACCCCCAGAGGCAGCCTGTTTCCCATGGGACAGCTGTCTTTGTTGGAAGATTTTCCTGACATTTAGCCTAAATCAGTCACTTTGCTGCTTCTGGTTTTCCCTCTGGGGCCAAAATAAAACGTGTCAGCTTCCTCTGTTACCTCTGCAGCCTTGGTGAGACACAATGAGACAGAGATTTTTGCTCAATCATTTCAGTCTGTGTCAGTTTCCCCATCTGCAAAATGTTGATAATGATATACATTCACAGTACTTTTCTCATTTTGGATCAAATCAGATAAAGTATGCAAATTGTTTTGCAAAATTAAAGGCATCTAAAATGTCTATTCTTGTTATTAATACTCATAATAATGAGAGATTGAAGATTATGTTGCTGATTGACATCCAATGTAAATGATCCTTTTGTCCTTGAGAGCGCAGCATTGGCCACCACCGACCTCAGAATTCTCTAGTACTCCTCCTTAAGTCCCCAGATTTAGTGTCCCCTCAGGAATCTCTTCCAAACTATTGCCCGAAATGATGTCTAAATAGTAAATCAAAGGGCATTTGGTTAAACCTCAGAAGCCACCTAGTCCAACTCACTTATTTTACAGATGGAAGAAACCTCGGAGGCCCAGGGCAGTTCAACGATCTGTCCAAGTTGACCCATGCTATAAATGATCCCAAGCTCTCTCATTCCCAATCCAACACTTTTCTTCTTGTTCTCCCCATTTTAAAGGAAAAAAAAAGTGAGTCAAGAGATTTGTTGGAGGGTCACAGAGTGTGTGTTTTATAATCACAACCAGGTCTCTTCTGGCTCAAAAGCAGTCTCATTTCCTTTTGGGACTGTCTAGGTTCAGGGAAGAAAATTCAGTCATTATCTGGATTTGTTTGTTTGGGATTAGAACAGAGCTGGGTGGAAGGAGGGAAGAGGCCTTGAAGGACACATCCTTTCTGACAGTCTCCTACATAGTCTGCTGGGACAGGGGAATGGAGCAAAAGCCAGGATTTCCAGACTGGGCAAAATGTCCCCTTCATTGCCATTTGTAGTAATTCCAACCCACACGGATGAGACTGCTGTTCTCTCTGGCATTATTTCCACCCACCTGGTGTATGAGTGGGAACCTTGCATTCCACCCACCTGGTGCATCGGTGAGAACGTGGCCATCAGAGCCACATTGTCAGCTAAGCCTCAGTTCAACCAAATCTCTGGGAAGAAGGGTTAATCTTTAGTGGGGTCAAGGAAGGTAAGGCTATAAGGAAACTACTGACTGGAGTAGACTGGTCTTGAATCCAAGAGCAGAGCTCTGTCCAATGTACCCCAAACTGTGGGAGAAATTGTACATATGCCCGCTAAAGTTCATTTATTAATCAGTCAGTAATTTAACAAGCATTTATGCTCTCATGGGCCAGTCTGATGTTCTGTTAATGTGTCTCTTCATCCCTATGGGGATCCAGACACTGTCATTAGAAATGGGAATTTCCTTCCCAACCTTGTGTCCCAGCCTTATTCTACCTTTAGAGGAGAGGGATCATAGGATCAGAGGCCTGGAGCTGGAAGAAAGCTTAGATGAGGAAATAAGTCCAGGAACATTAAATTATTCACCTTAGATCTTACTAAGAGGGTTTTTTTTTTTTGGGGGGGGGAGATTGTAGTACTTGAGAAATTAATTTGCCACTATTCCAACCCTCTCAAGGGAACTGAGTGCCCGAGAAAGGGACACAATCTGCCAGGGGTCACACAAGTGAGCGGTGACAGAATTGGGATTCTGTGACTCCAAGGTTGGGGATCCAGGGAGGACTTTTATTCTTCTTATGCTCCACATTCACCCCCAAGGAATTCCCCATGTTTCATCCAGTGTTCCCCTATTGCCCATTTTTCTAGAACATTTGTATGCCTTCTTCCCATCCTTCAGAATCTGGCTTCCAAACCACCATGTTCCTGGGATGGAAGTGAAGAAATACAATTACTTTTTGCAATGTTAAAACATTTTTATTTTTTAAATTTTATTAATATTATATATACTCATATTATGTACATATAATATAAATGTAAAATTATATTTTATTTATTTTATTTTATTTAAACTCAAGTTTTGAGTTCTAAATTCTATCCCTGCCTCCTTCCCCCACTTACTTCCCCCACCCAGATGGTAAACAATCAGATACAAGAGCAATTATGTAAAACAAGAAGACTTGACAAAAAAGGAAATAAAGAAAGTGAAAAACAGCAGGTTTTATGAATTCAATCGATATCAGTTCTTTCTCTGGCGGTGGACGGTATCTTCATCGTGAATGCTTTGGGATTGTCTCGGATCATTGTATTACTGAGAATAATTAAGTCGTTCACAATTCTTCATCAAACTCTGTTGCTGTTACTGTGCACAATGTTCTTCTGCTTCTGTTCACTCTGTATCAGTTTCACATAAATCTTTTCAGGTTTTTTTTTTTTTTTTTTTTCTGAAATCATCCTGCTTATCATTTCTTACAGCACAATAATGTTCCATTACAATCATGTTTTGTTTAGTCATTCCCAATTGACGAAAAACTCAATTTTAACGAAACAACTACTTTGCACCATGGGGTGGTTGGAAGTGAATGTCCCAAAGATGAAAGGTTCTCAAGGTAATACTGAGGAGGTCTCCTCTTTGACCCTTAGTTGCCTTCTCTTTAAAATGAAATTTGACCAGATCAATTAACTTATTCAAAACCAAGTATTTATCGCCTACTATATACCAGAAATTCTTGTAATTCCATGAACCAGAGTCTAGTGAAGATTTTTAAAAGGGTCATTATATAAAGATTATATTATTATATGACTAAAAATTGTTGAACTGATTATATAAAAGGGTCATAAGAGAAAATGTGATAGGAGAAACAAAGGAGAAATGTAGATAAAAGAGTCTCCCGAAAATGTGAGGAAAGAGAAAGCACTCCCAATTGGCAAAGGGCCAGCTTCTGTGAGTAGAATGATCACCAGCCTACTGGACTCTGGTCCAATTCTAACAGTTTTCTCTAGGTTCTCATTTGATCCATTTGATCCATTTGATCCATTTGATCCATCTCATTTGATCACCAGCCTACTGGACTCTGGTCCAATTCTAACAGTTTTCTCTAGGTTCTCATTTGATCCAATCCAACAACACTTCTCGCGTTACTATGTTAGACAAAATCAACCAGTGTTCCAGAAGCCACGGTGAATTGAAATAATGGTGGATTGTCTAGACATCCAAAAGATATAAACTGAAATTCGGACTCAGACACTGATAAGTCCCTTCTGTTATTTCTTCTGCTTCATTTTTCTTTACCTGTAAAGTGAAGGATGGGTTCAATGGCATCTAAAGTGCTTTCCATCTGAAAATCAGCAAGGATAATCATCTAGTCTCTGGCCCCAAGGGACTTACATTCTACTGGGGGAAAATGTGATACAAAAAATTAAAGAAGAGAATATTTGCTTTTGAGAGAGAAGAAGAAGAAGAAGAAGAAGAAGAAGAAGAAGAAGAAGAAGAAGAAGAAGAAGAAGAAGAAGAAGAAGAAGAAGAAGAAGAAGAAGAAGAAGAAGAAGAAGAAGAAGAAGAAGAAGAAGAAGAAGAAGAAGAAGAAGAAGAAGAAGAATAGGAGGAGGAGGAGAAGGAGGAGGAGGAGGAGGAGGAGGAGGAGGAGGAGGAGGAGGAGGAGGAGGAGGAGGAGGAAAGAAAGAGGCAGCTTGTCCAGGGGTACAGAGCTAGGCACTGGTAGACCAGGACTGGAATCCAGGTTCTCTGGCTTTTTGCATTTCCTTGCATTGAATAGTACATCTGGGGGATGTGTGCAGAAGCATAGGGAAGGCTGTGACTCAGAAGACATGGGCTTGGTCTTGCCTGACCAATTCAGGACCAGGACATTCCAGCTCTTCTTAAATATTTACAGAATTGAGTTGAATTTAATTGAACAGAAGAGAGACAGAGAGAATACCCTCACCTCACTGGTGCAGGGAAGGAATGAGTGGCCGGCAGGCAGAACCCTGCTTTATGTGCTCGGAGCAAAGCACCTGGGGCAAAGTCCTAGAAGGTGTATATTGTTCGCACCAGTCTGTGGATTACTTTGCCGCTGTGCCCAAAAAGCTGTAAAACCGCAAACCCTTTGATCAGCAATACTATTACCAAGTCTATATCAATCCATAAATAAACTAATAAAAAAATGAAAATGATCTTTTTTTTTTCTTTTTAGTGGTGACAATAAAGGTTTTTCTTGTTTTGTTTTGTTTTTGTTTTTTGTTTTTGTTTTTGTTTTGTTTTGTTTTGTTTTGTTTTGTTTTGTTTTCTAAACAGTGTTTTGGGACTAGGAACACGCCTTCCAGGCGCTCTCTGAAAACTGTGCCAAGAGTTTACGTCTTCAGGGACTTTCCGGGACTGAGCACTTCCTTAAGTACCTGCTTCCCCTCCTCCCACCCCAACCCCACAGAAAGAAATGAGTTTTTAAAAAGTCTGAGTTAAAAAAAGGCAGAGTTTTTTAAAAGTCTGCCTGATTCTCCTTCATTTTCCTTCTGTTTTTTGGTTTGGTTTGGCTGTTCCTCTAGAGGGGATAGCATCTTTCATGCAGACTCCTTTGGAATCGTCCTGCATCTCCGCACTGCTGAGACAATTTGTTCAGACTTGATCATTGGACCAAATCGCTGTGACTGTGGTCAAAGTTCTGTTTCTGCTCACTCTGCTTTGCCTCATTTCATAGAAGCCTTTCCGAGGGTTTTCTGAAATCTGTTTGTCCCCTTTTAGAATTCTTTCAACCCAGTCACGGAGCACAACTGGAGCTGCCCACTTGAGGGGCGATTCCTCCACTCCAATGCTTTACAGAACGGTTGTAGATATATTTTGCACAAATAGATGTTTTTCTATTTTGCTTTTTTATTTCTTTGGGATACAGGCCTGGGAGTGGGTCTCCTAGTCTTCACAAGCACGATAATTGTATATATATTGGATTTTACCTGTATTTTAACATATTTAACGTGTTTTGGACTACAAGGGGAGGAGGGGGGGGAAGGAGGGGGAAATTTGAAACAAAGTTTTTCAAGGGTCAATTTTGAAAAAGGAGGAGGAGGAGGAGGAGGAGGAGGAGGAGGAGAAGGAAGAGGAGGAGGAGGAGGAGGAGGAGGAGGAAGTGGTGGAGGAGGAGTATATAAAGCAGGTTCTGCCTGCCGGCTTGTCATTCCTTCACTGCACCAGTGACAGACGGGTTCTCTCCCTGAAGAGATTCGTGATTTTCTAGGAAGAGTGGACTTGGATTTCACTGCACTAGGTAAGTGACGAGCTTGTTCTCTCGGTCTCCCTTTCGTGATTTTTTGGGAAAAGTGTTCTTGATTTTCACTGCGCCGATTAGGGGAGGGACGGGTTCTCTCGGTCTCCCTTTCTTTCCTTGAGGAGATCCCTGATTTTCTGGGGAGAGCGGACTAGGAGCTCACTGAGCCAGTTACCAAAGCGACACCTGAAGAGCGATCTGGAACTATGGAACCCAACCAAACCAAAGGACTTCTCCTGAAGATGGTGGGATCAGCACAGCAGCTGGACGCCCTCCTCGCGAGGGAGACGGCCCACCAAGAAGTTTTCCAGCCCCAGAATGCGGCCCTGAGGAGCCAACTTGAACAATCTGCCGTTTGCTTCATCCTGCTGAGCCCACGATATTATGGGATGGTCGCGGAAGAGCTGCTGTGGAGGAAAGTGTACTACGATCTCCAAACCCTCCGGAAGACCAGGGGAGCCCTTATGGACGTTTGGGGCCCAGAAGGTGCTTACCGGGAGCACCTCAAAAATGGAATTCATGTCTATCATTGCCTTTTCTTTTCTATGCAAGCACAGTTCGAGCTGCAATTGGAAAACTACATCTACTGGCCTTCCAGCCAGCCTGGGAGCCAAGCGAGGAGGGCGGGCTCTCCCTCCGCGGAAGAGATGGACTGGGCCAGGAAGTTCTGCCATCTTTGTCTGCTTCGGATTGGAGACTTGTACTACTTTCTGAAGGAGTTCACAGCCTCTGAGGGAGAGGAGCTAGCTAAGCGCTACTACTACCGAGCTCTGTCGCTCATTCCTGACCTGGGCTTGCCCTTCGTGCACCTGGCAACTCTGTCCGGAGCTAAATTTTCTTACGTCGAGGCCACATGTTTTTATCAGTGTTGCATCCATTCCAAAGTCCCCCACGCTGGAGCCTTCCTGGGTCTTGAGCAGATCTATCTGAAGATTCAGGAGGAATACAGACAGCTCCCGAGTGTTCCGCTGGGGAAACTAGGTCCAGAGCACCAGGCGCGGGAAGATGTGAGAAGGCTGCTGGTCAGCTTTGTGTATCTCCAGAGCCTCCTGACGCCCCAAGGCAGAAGACACCCGGCGCTGGAGAAGCTGTGCGCGAGGGGTCCTGGAGGACTTTCAGCTGTGTCTCTCCCACCTGTCGATCCACGCCGGGCAAGGCTGGGCCAGGAGAGCGGGGGCGGAGCAGAGGCATGGCTCCTCGCTCTTGCCAAATCAACTGGTCTTCCAAATGGTCATCCTGTGCCTCTTGACTCTGGAGAACTTGAAGAGAGCCGGCTCGGAACTGAGCCACACGGCCATCTCCTTCAGCTTGGTTTTCTTCTCTCATATCGTGCGTCTGGTGGGCGGCAACATCCGGGCGGCGCTGCACAGCCGGGTGGCGCCAGGGAGGGACGAAACGCAGGAGCCCGAGAAGCCTTGGCTGGAAGAGGGAGAACCGGGACCAGAGCTTCCCGCTCCCCACCCCGTCTCGGTTCACGTCGGCGAGTTCCCAGAGAGCGGTCAGGAGCCGCGTTTCTCCATTCCACCTTCCTGCCCTGAAGATTCCTGGGAGGACAGCGAGTCCATGGAAGTCTGGGAGCCGGACGGGAGCCGGGACTCCCCCGGGGACTCCTACCGTGTCTTAGAGGACGGCGAAGATTGGGGGGAGGTTTCTTTCTGTTCGCTCCCCGACTCGGACAGCAGCTTCAGCGAAGTAGCCTCAGAAGAAGGAGAAGAGGAGAGAGCCTCGGAGGAAAGCTCCATTTCCAGCAGCTGGACCCTCCCCAACTCGCAGGCTCTGCGAGAGCGGCTGGACATTCTGTGCGCAGAAGGGCTGCTCCCGGCTCTCCGGGTCGTCCTGCAGTGGCTGCTCACCGAGCCGGCCCTCAGCGCCCTCAGCATGCGCGCGTGGCCGGGCCTCTGGAGGGACCTGCTGCTGCTGCTCAACCTGCTGCCCAGCGCCCAGGAGCTCGGAAACCCCCACCTCGGGCTGGCCCCCCGGCTCCGCAAGCTGCTCCCCCACTTTGAGCGGCCCAGCCCCCCCATCTCTATGCCCCTCCTGGAGGACACCATCCTGCGCTCCCTCCTCCCCTTCCAGGCTGCCCACGCGAGCTTAAACTTTGACCTCGACGTGTTTCCCACTTTCTCCAGGGAAGACGTGGCTCTGCGCGCCTGCGTCCTGCGCACGTTTGGCCACTTCGCTGCCCACCTGCCTGACAGTCTCGTCGTGTTCGATCCGAAGCTGGGCCTCTTTCTCTGGACGGTTCCGAAGGGCCAGCCTCCTTCGGGGGAGGCTCGGGAGAAAGGGGCGCCGCCCCCGGCCCGGGAAGGCCCGGCCCAGCTGCAGAGACAAGTGCAGTCCATGGAGACGGCCCTGCGGCTGCTCCGCATTCAGACGGCCCTTTCCCCTTACCTCATCCCAGACGCCGTGGCTCTGTGGCAGCACCTGCCCCTCGTGCGGGACATGGCCCAGAGCGGGAGCTTCGTGCTCATAGTCCCCAGGATCGTGATCGACGAGTTGGACCGGAGGAAGAAGGAGGCCCCGGCCCGGTTCGCCCTGCGGTTCTTGGAAGAGCAGCTGAAGCAAAGGAACGAGCGCTTTCGGTGCCAGGTGCAAGTGCGGGGCAAGTGGAGGTGGCCCAAGATAGGAGGAGAAAACGCGGCTGCCTGGAACCTCCACAGCATCCTCCGCGGCTACGGGGAGCTGCTGCGCGCCGTCGGGGAGGAGGCGGAGAGCGCCAGAGGGATGATGACCGTCCTCACGGCTCTGGACCTGGCGGGGGCCGGGCCCTTGTCCCCTCCCCTGAGCTCGGCCTTCGCGGGGGTGGCCATCGAGCACGTCCTCCCCTTCTACACTCGCTGGAAGGCCCTCAGCCGGAACACGGAGCTCACAGGGTCTTAGGGGCAACATTTCATTCATGCATCCGCATGAATGTGTTTTTAAAGAATTCCCAACCCAAGCCAAGACAGGACAAAGAAACGTGTTTTTTAAAAGTCTGCCCGATTCTCATCCGTTCTCCTTCGGGTTTTGTTGTTGTTTGGTTTTGTTTTTCGTTTTTTGGTTTCGTTTCGTTTCGTTTGGTTTTTCTCTAGAGGGTCTTTCAGCCGGAGTCCTTGGGAATGGGCCTGCATCTCCGCCCGGCTGAGAACTGGTCCTTGGACCCCATCGCTGTGACTGTGCACAAAGCTCTGTGCTCACTCTGCTGGGCGCCGGCTCACGGAAGCCTTTCCCAGGGTTTCCCAAATCTGTTTGTCCCCTTGTGCCCTTTCAACCCAGGCACGGAGCACGACTGGAGCTGCCCAACTCAGGGGCCGTTCCTCCATTCCAATGCTCTGCCACCATAACAGAACATATACACACATATATAATATACATACACACATATATAATATACGCACACACATATATAATATACGCACACACATATATATATATGCTAAATATATATCTATACATATCTATATCTATCTATCTATCTATCTATATAGCATAAATAGATGCTTTTCTATTTTGCTTTTTATTTGTTTGGTTACCACCACCTCCTCCTTCTCTTTCTCTTCCACCATCTCCTCCTCCTCTTCCTTATCTCACTTGTGTACACCTTGACACAGACTAGGAGGGGAGTGGGTCTCCAATGTATACATATATTGGAGAAGGATGAGGTGGTGGTGGAGGAGACGGTGGAGGAGATGGTGGAGGAGGAGGAGGAGGAGGTAGAGGAGGAGATGATGGAGAATTAGGAGATGGTGGAGGAAAAGGATGAGGTGATGGTACCTAGCTCTATGCACCTGGACAAGCTGCCTCTTTCTCCCTCCTCCTCTTCCTTCTGTTCCTCCTCCTCCACCATCTGCTCTTCTTCCTCTTCCTCTATCACCTCCTCCTTCTCCACCATCTCCTCCTCTTCCTGTTCAACATCCTCCTCTTTCTCTTCCTCCATTTCCTCCTAATCCTCCTTCTCCTCCTCCTCCATCTCCACCATCTCCTCCTCTTCCTTCTCCTCCTCCTTCTCTTCTTCCTCCTCCTCCTCCTCTTTCTCCTCCTCTTTTTCCTCCACTGTCCCTTCCTTCTCCACCATCTCCTCCACCTCCTACTCTACAAAGCTGAATTATCTTATCATCAGAAAAGATCTAGATGATCTCAAAGATAAATTTTACTTTTAACACCATGATCCTATTCTGGACAGTCCCTGTTCTCGAGCCTTGCATTCTGCTCTTTAGTCCACAGACTTTATTTTTTTATTACCGGCCATTTGAGTCCTGTGGATTCTGTTTCCTCAGGGTCTCTAGCATCCATTGCCTTCTTTCCACTAGTGCTACCACCATCTTATAGCAGCCCCCAGGAACCGCTGGCCTAAAGGGGCAGATCTGATGGTTTCCTTTCTGGTCTTCTCTCCTCCCTCCAGCCTCCATCATCCCCAAGTCACCCATCTATCTGCCACATAATCTGCTCCTGCACGAATCTAGCCACATTCTTCCTCTGCTCAAAAGCCTAGCTTGCCTTGCCTCTTCCTCCAGGCAGCTTGATTTGCTTTCACAATTGGTACCAACTTGCCCATTGGACTTTTCCAGGCAGTCTCTCTAACATATACATTATGTGACACTGTGCATTGTTCTTTATGTATGTATATCACTCCCCCATTAGCCTGTGGACTTACTATGTCTCATCTAAATTTAGGGCTCCCCTAAGTCTGGCACTGGGCTCTGCACACAGTAGGTGCTAGATATTCGATATTTTAATTTAAGAGTGAAGATGAAGAGGATGCTGTGAGCATGAAGAACAGAGAGAAGTCGTGAAAGGATTTCGCCTCATTGGATTTTGGAAATGTCTGCAAAAAAATACAACAGAAGAGGAAATGAGTAGAATCCATGAATTTCTTGACTCAGAGTTCATCTAAGGACTCGAGCAATGGTGCTCATGAAATGGAAGTGCGTGCGTTCTTGGCACAGAAGCAGCAGAGAGGAGGGAGCTCCTCGGCCCTCCAGAATATGTTAGCAGTGGGCGGAGGCTGCTGGCTCCCACTGGGAAGTTCTGAGGCTTTTTCTTTCTAAATCTTCTCCTTCTATGAGAGAAAACTGAAACTAGCAGACCCGAGATGGCCGGTAATGGGATTTTGCTTTGATGATGTCTTTCTAGCTCTGTGTCCAAGAGCGGTATTTTATGTGGAGGAGGGACTTATCAGCTTAATTTGATCTGAATTCCTTAATGTACCATCTGGTCCATAGAACCTCAGTGCAAAACAACCCTTTCACAGTGGACTTGCCACCAGGAACATTATGCCCATGGAGGTAAACACCACATGTTTCCTTGGTGCACCAGGGAAGAGATGAGCTTGGGATTGCCTTCTGGGAATTGTTGCATATGTCTCCCTGAAATCTATTGGTTAAGCAAGCCCAGTGTCTTTTCTGCAGCCATCCCTTGGGCTGTAACTAAGGTGAACCCTTGTCCTTTGCCCTAGGGTACCACAATGTAGAAGGGGCACTTATAGTCTTTAACTTTAGAGATCCAACTGAACTTAGCATTGACTTGATGGTTCTGTGATTTCACTGATTTGGAAGAAACATGACAGTCTATTCATACCCACACAATCCAGGTGATTCTGACTTGTGTTCTTCCATAGGTCCACTTCAGGGGCAGTAGCCAACAGACTGGGGGGTTTCCTCACCTACTTTTGACCAAAGGATACTGTGGACAAAACACCGATCCCCGTATGACCTTCCCGATAACGACCCTCTGTGCTCGTAGCTAGTCTGGCCCTCAGACAAGAGCCTCCCCTACAGAAGCTCGGTTGGAGCTACTAGATATGGGCTTGACTGATATGTGCAGAATCACAGACTCTGTGAGGTGAGACATCCACTGTTCTCTGTCCTGGAAAGACAAGAGGACTGTGCCCAATGAGGGAATAGTTTAAGAAAAATTCTGACAAGATAAAGAATATCTATAAAAGGGAAAGCAGGATAATAAGAGAACTGGAAACCCAGTGCTTTATAAGGGGAATAAACAAACTGGGAATCTTTACTCTGGCGAAGAGAAGGTTTTGAACAGACATGATAGCTATCATAAAGAGTATGAGGATCTGTCACTTAAAGGGATTATCCCTTTTCTCAAAAAGCAGAACCAGGGAGTTGTGGGTAGTGACTGTAAAGAGGAGGGCATGGGCTTCATGTCAGAAAAACAGACAAACAAATCAGTTTTGAGTTAATCAAAACAACAGTTTTGAGCTGAATCAAAATAACAAAATCAATTTCTCAGAAGGGGTTGGACTGCCTTGGGAGAAAGGTTCTCCCTCCTTGGGAGAATTTTAACCAAGGTTGCATAGCCATTTTCTGGGGATATTATCTAGTTATGGGTTAGATCCATGAGTGGTCCAGGGAATGTTTTGCAATTGAGTCTTTGGAAAAGATTCAAAACAAACCTTTTGCAAGTCAAGCTCTGCTTTGTAGCATCAACTTATCTTGAAAATTTGACAGCTGGCTCTCCCAAACTGGTTCCTCCCTCTTTCCCTCCTTCTTTCCTTCCTCTTTTCCTCCTTCCTTCCTTCCTTTTTTCTTCATTCCTTTTCTCCTTCCTTTCTTCCTCCCTTTCCTTCCTCCTCCCTTCCTTTCCTTCCTGCTCCCTCTGTTCCCTATCTCCCTTTCTCTCTCCTTTCTCCTTCCTTCCTTTCTTCCTCACTTGCTTGCTTCCTCCTTCATAATATTGGTACTTGGGATGGCAAAACTACAGATGATCTAGGTCCCAACTGATCAGGATTGGGAAAAGAGAGCTTGGAGTGCTTGTCAACAGGACTCGGGACACTGCGGTTGCCCTACAGATCTGCCCCCCATACTTATGGAAATGTCAGAGGATTTGCCATCTTGCAGCACTGCCAGTGTGCCAGCTAGGACTCGGAGCTCTGTGTCTCCTCATTTGGAGTCTGGGGCAGTCTTCTTTTCTCCCTTTTTTCTTTGATTTGCTCCATTATGTTTGCTATATTTTGGGAAGAAGGAACATTTAGGAGCATAATAATGGTGACGTAGCCCCATCTTGGTAAAGGGCCATTTTTCTAGGAAGCTCAGCCCACTCTCTGGACAATATCTCATTAATCTCACAAAAGATGATGCTCGCAGTTAAACTTCTTTCCTAATTGTTTCTTGGAAGAAATGAAGTTGGACTCGCTTAGCAAATTTAAAGCTCAGCGTCCATTGTGCTTTTTGTGGTGGGTTAGAGAATCCACTGGTGGGGGGCATTGGGGGGCATCTCTGGGCAGCAAACTTGAGACAAAGAAGCAGCGGAGACAGTCTTCCAGAGCTGGCTCAAACCTGGGCCTCCACTGGTCGTCAGGGGGACCCGGATGAGTTGTTTAGAGCCATTGGGAGCTTAGAATATAGCACAAAGAAGGCCAGACCTGGGAGTGAGGGCTCGTAGAGCACAAAAATGGAGAGTCTCAGAGCTGGAAAGGGATTTGGAATATCAGTCAGAGAAGTTCAGAACTGGGAGAAATCTCAGCACACAGAACATGGAGCAGCCATACTGGGGGGATCTGAACAACTTGGAATATCAGTGAGGAACCCTAGCAAAGGGAACCCAGATGGTGGAGCTGCCGGGCCCCAGAGACCTTTTAGCCCACTGGCCTCACTATGGAACGGAGGTTCCTGGGCTCCAGGGTGAAGAAATGATTTGGCCAAAGCCACGGCCAAGCCTCGGGATCTGAGGAGGACGGAGGAACAGGGATCTGGCTCCTTAAATGAAAAGCTCATCAGCTCTTGCTCACAGCAACAATGAATCCAGCTGCAAATGCTGGGCTGCTTAAATAGGCAAAAATGGAAATTGCCATGCCAGAGACCACAGCCCGAATTTCTGCCCCTTGTCCATTTTTAGCCGCTTACAGCTCTGGCTGCTCTCGGGAAGCCCTCGAGGCCTTTCCTCCAGAGGTCACAGGTTCCCACTGCCCTGAGCTGAGAGTGCCTCCTGTCTGCTGCAGATCTTCTGAGGGCCAGGAGCAGGACAGGAGTCGGGCCAGCTGGGGGGCAGTTTCTTTGGCTGGCATTTCTCTGAGTCTCCCTTTGGTATTATCTTGCCTCCTTTCTGGAGATTTGGGGCCCTGACCTTCAGCCCCCCATCCACGTATCCCACTCTCCAAGTTCACCCAGCCCTCCTGCCTTTGTTCACTCTAACCTGGAATGCCCTCCTTCTGGTGAATCCCAGCTCCACTCATCCCTGGGGGGGGGGGGGTCTCTCCCTCAGGCTCTATCTTCTCCTGCCGGGTACTCAGAGCCCCTTGTAAAGCACATTGGATTTGGGGCCCCGGGGGAACTGAGTTCGAGTCCAGCCTTAGATACATACTAGCTGTGTGAGCCTGTCTGGACAAATGACTGACTTGTTTCCCTTTCTGCCAAATGGGAGCAAAAGCCACATCTCCCCCCGAGTTGGGAAGATCAAACTAGACCTTACATGTATGCAAAGTGCGAAATATTACTTGTTATGACACAGTCTTCATGGGCACAAATAGTCAAAAATATTTATTAAACACTTACTGTATGTCAGGCTGTTGTTCTTTGTCCTTTGTTCTTGAAGGGCATTGCGAGGGCCGGAGGTGCTGCCATAATGTGCAAGTGAATTAGATTCAAGCGAGGGCGGGCTGCCTCAGTTTCCCCTCCAGAATTCTCTGGGAACAGTAGCCAGAGAGGGACCAGATGACTGGAGAGGGTCTTGGATGCACTTAGCCTTTTTAAGCTCAGGCCTTCAATGGATCTCAACTTGACTGAATAGTGACTAAGGTTAAGTAAGAAATGAGGCAAAGAATGGCCGCTTATACCTATTCACCAAAAAATCAATCTGGAACAGGAAAATTCTCAGGTTTCTGTTCTGGCCAGAAAGTGTTAGGCCCCAAACAAAGACCCAAAGGGGCTTGGGGTGAGGAAGACTACAGACCTTCCTGTTGGTACCGAGGAAAGAGCACTGGTCTTTAATGTCACAGGACCTGGGTTCCAATCCTGCCTCTGATGTCTATTTCCTGTATGACTCTGGGTATTAACTCCAAAAAGAAAGGGGTGAAATCTGTTGCTCTTTAATACTTGGAGGCAGTGCCCAAAGCGGACTCCATTAGGGGCCATGCCCTTCTTTGGCAAAGGTTCCCGGGGGTGCCCCTCTGTCAGGCCTCTTGGATACTGGGTGCACAGCAGGGCCCCGACCCCTCCTTGGGGATGCATCTCTCCTCTCAGCTCTCTTGCCCTTAGACTCTGAAGGGACATCTCAGAGGAAG